>NW_023270451.1:27463949-27570614 GCF_011800145.1 Mirounga leonina
GAGCACTGGGTGTTATACGCAAACAATGAATCATGGAACACTACATCAAAAACTAATGATGTAATGTATGCTGACAAACATAATAAAAAAAAAGTTAATCATTGCTACCAGTTTTTGTATTAAATGTTAAATGTATAACAACACATATGATCCGAGCGCACATTCAGGCCCAGGTGTGTCCTCTGGAAAGATATACCAGTGTGGCCTTCTCCAGGTTGCATGAATAGCCAAGTGATTTCTAAGGGATCCTACACTTTCCTCCTCTCTCCTGAATATCATTAAAACCCGTTTTGAAATTTTGATCTTGAAAGATGCCCCAAGAGGCTTCTAAAGGATGCCTCCAGTACAGTTCCTTGGCAAGTCAGATTAACTTGGGCTGCTTCCTCCAACTGGGTTGTCCTGGTCCCCACAACCAGCAAGGACATTCTCTTAAAACTTCCTCTGCCTCATCTCTTCATACCCACTTTATTCCCAATTACTCCCATTCACCAAGCACTAGTGTAGTGGTGACAGTGGGAGAGAAAAAATGTGGGTGGGTGTCAGAGGTGTATGAGAAGTGAAATACATCGCACTCAATGGAGGATGCAGCCAGTCCAGCTGTATGGAATAGAATTACCACCTCCTTTTGCCTCCTTTCATGGATCTATGTAAATAACTTTTAGGGAGACAAGACTGGTCAGGTGCCCTCTAAAAATATTCCCATCACACTAATTCTCCCTTGTAGCATTTTCCAAACTTCCTGCTGAGTAATAGTAGTAAGTCCACTGTATGTCTTCCCAGTGGATTAAAGATTTCATGAGGAAGGCAGATGAATCCTGCCTCGAGGACACCAATACTTAGCACGGAGCCTTGCATCTACTAGGCACTAAACAAAAGTTGGCTGAATGAAAATTAACTGATACTTAGAATCTAAATATTTCGTCTACTCTCAAATTGATTTAATAAATGTTAACTTGTGGTTTTCTGGAATAATTATGAAGTATTCCCACTCTTTCTTCAAAAAGTGTTCTCCTTCCTTTTGTGTTCTTTGCCAGTTCTCCACATTCTTTTATTGCTTGCTTTGTCATTTTTCTTCTTTCTTGGAGATTGTGTATCATTACCAAATTTATATCAAAACTGGTTGGGTTTTTTTTTTAAGATTTTATTTATTTGAGAGAGAGAGAAATAGTGAGAGAGAGAGAGAGAGAGCATGCATGGGGGGAGAAGGGCAGAGGCAGAAGGAGAAGGAGAAGGAGAAGCAGACTTCCCACTGAACAGGGAGCCTGATGCAGGGCTCCATCCCAAGACCCTGGGATCATGACCTGAGCGAAGGCAGACGCTTAACCAACTGAGCCACCCAGGTGCCCCTAAAACTGGCTGTTTTGAACATCAGTTATGTAGGACTTCAACCCTCTAGTGTGGTACAACCACCACGGAAGTGACCATTTCGATAAGGGCACAGCCCAGCCTCCCATGCAGCGATGTGACAGCATCGAGATAGCAATGTGTGCCTTTCAATTCTAGCCTTCTCTGGTGAGAAGTAGACATGGGACTCTGAGGATACCTGTTCGTTGAAATGCCAGACACGGTCCATGGGAGCTACCAGTTTTGGTGTTAAAGTGTTAAATGCATTATCCTTTCTCTCCCAGGGTTATGGTCCAGAGACATGTTTCACAAAGCTTCTCAGAAGGTTTCACAGTGTAGAGAAGCCAGTGGCCTACAGTGATGGCCAGATCTGTACTTCATTGATTTGGCCTCCCTTGTTCCCTGCTTTGCTCCACCACTAATAAGATCACATACTCATCTTTTTCCCAGGTTCTGCTCTCCAGGGAACCCAAGCTACAGTGGCGGCTTCGTCAATAAAATCTTCTGTAATGGCACGTTGAAGATAATCAGAATTCCAACGGCTCATACAAATTCCTTAACAATCACAGCATTCCTGTTTTTATAAGTTCCACTAGTAAAGCCTTGCTGTTCTGTAAATTTTCTCTTTCTTCCATTGCAATGAAATCCATAATCTTATTTTGTCATGTATAAGATTCATCTGCCTTAGAAAAATCAGTTACACTGGCTTTTGACAGTTTACTTATGAAGCATAAAACTATAATGTAGATTTGATTTTTTTGTTGTCTGTAGATGCAAATTGATGCAAGCACATTAAGAAAAGATCAGTCCGAATATAAGTTGGCATGGATGAGGACTCTACACTGGTCTGGTTTTCACATTCTAAATTATTTTTCTTTCAAGGTCTCATTAATGAATGTAGGGAGCAAGAGATTTAGAGAAGAAAGAGGAAGAAAGAACAATAGTTATAAGGTGGCGTTGAGATCAAGAATAGGTATGAATTGTTAAAAATGTCTTACTCATATTAATCATGTGTAATAGTGTTTATATAACATATATGTACAGTTTACAGCATGATACAAAGCAACACTTATTAACCCTCCACTCAGCTTAGGATTTAGAACAAACACCACAAAGTCTTGAGATTTTTGAGCAGACGCTACATTTAAGCAGGAAGACAAATACCATGGAATCTCCTGGTAGCCCAATAGTAAACATGGGACTTCAAGGGGAAGCAGTTCTATTTGACAACTTTTCTTCTGTTTGGGGGGAGAGGAAGAGGCACAGATAACAGTAGCTAACGCGTCAACTTTAGATAGTTTGGGTTTTGTTTGTTTGTTTGTTTGTTTTAGTCTTAAAAGAGATTATATTTGCGAAAGCAACTAAGTTAACATTTTTCTCCTTTTACTATTTCCTTAAACACATAAACAAACTAAATATGCAAAAGATATTTTAAAACAGTCCCAAATTAAAAGAGATCGTGAAAGGTGCTTTCTGACTATACCTCTTTTGAAACAGTAGCACATTTGGTATCCCAGATACAAAAATCAAGCATTTTCAGAATCTTAGGAAATTTAAAGCATTTGATTATCCTCTCCCATTGTTCAAAATTGTCTCTGAAATTGAAATAAAAAGGGAAGCCTAAAAATAATATACAATTTAAAATTTCACATTTACAACTGTGTATTGATAATTCAGAAAATCTACCTCTATCTTAAGAGGCAAACCATTAAAAAAAATTCCTTCTTGATTTTATAAATATATCTGGTTTCTAAAGGAAAAAAAAAACCCAAACAGTGAAATTTTATTTGCGATCTCGTTTGTTGTAATACGGCTTTTGTATCTCCAGATTTTGATTCAGTTGCTACTCCTGCCACTTCACGGGCAATTTGCAGGGATAATGCCTGCCGCCACTTCCTCTTGCATTAGCTGAGGCGGTGACTTGGATTCGGACACTCAGAACTTATCTCTCAGTAGGGGGCAAGTTCCTTCTGTCACTCTCCCCGCCTCCCTGCTACCAAGTTACTTGTGGTTAGTTTCATGCTGAGCACATTTTCTTTCACGTTAATACTCAGTTATTTTTCAAGTGGCTTTGCAGAACAGATGTTCTTATGTGAGTTCCCATCGTTCTTCTTTCGCCTGACATATTTTTCACAGAAGACTCCCTTCCGATTCCTTGTTTAGTCCAGAAAAGGGGTGGGTTGGGGGGGGGGGGGACTCATCCCAAGTGTCATAAAAAAACTGTTTCTTAGATATCTTCCTATATAATTTTTCTCCACCTATTCATCCTGATATATACCTCTGTTAAAAAGAAATTTGCTTCCTAGTTTTTTTAATCTATTCCTACGTATAGTTTTCTTTTAAAAATTAGTACACTTCCATCGTAACATTTGATGCCTAGAAAGATTTTATGTAACTTATCTTATTCTGATTTTCATCCAGACTCAAGCCAATGGTCACGTGTTAAAGTTAAGTTAGAAAGTTAAGAACCAACCTCCTTCAGTTGGTCCTCATTTAAAAGTTAAATGTCATATGCCCCTGTCTTACTCTCCATTACTTCTCAGAGATGACGTGTGTTCTGTCTATAAGTTTAATCAATGAAAAATGCTCTTAAATTTTTCTGTTTCTGAATTTCATTCACTGGGGGAGGAACACTACAACCTTTGGAAGAAAATAAAGTTTTTCTTTTCTTCAAGGGTGAAAATGAAGCTTTTAGATCCATAGATCCAGAAACAATTGGATCTCTTCTCTCCCTGTTGCTAATCTCCTCTGAAAAATTGTGCAATGAAACATGAAGTATATACATGTTGGTCCTCCAGAATATTATTATAGTTGGAGTCGGTCTTGATTTTTCAGGACTAAAAACATTTAAAGCCAAGCTCTAAAAAAAAAAAAAAAAAATGCTGAGGATCCATTTATTTCAAACACTTTGTCATTAGTTCATCCTATAGGTACAAATCCTTATTTTCCTAGAATTCTTTGAATCCAATTTGTTCCATATGCCATAAGATAAACTCCTGACAAAGAATTTATAAGCTGCAAGCTGGGTGGAGGAGAAGCCTGATTGTTAAAATCAAAGACCATTAAATTGATCAATATGGTCCAATACACATAGATATTTCTCCCTTTTTCTATACCAGCGCGGAGGATTGGTAAAAGGAGAATAAAAGTCTTCTGAATAGTTCCACATTAGTAGATTGTAAAGTTAATTATTTCTTCTCCAAAACTGTCCAAGAGAAAAAGAAGTGGAAAACTGCCCTAAATATATTATAATTCAAAATCCCTCTTACAAAGGTATTTAAACATTGTTCATTAATAATAGTAATCTGAAATCCTAGAGTTTCCTGTCACTTAAAAAATGCCAATTTATAAAAAAAGAAATCCCCAATCTCCCATAGTCCACCATTAAAGCCAAAATCATTTCACATCTAAAACGTGCCTTCAGCCACCCCTTCCTGAGAAGGAGGACGGCAAGCTGTTACCGCATAGCTGTCACTCACATACATGGCTGTTAGGCAATTGAGGAGAAGGGAACCATTAGTCTGTAATTCTTAAAATTTACATCCCCTGTAATTTTCAGTGAAGGCTTTGCTTTCTTGGCATCTAAAACAGACTGAACCACAGCTATCACCACTGGTTCATGGCATTTTCCTAGAGTGAAGGCAGACAGCCCAGTAAGCTATTTCAAGACCGGAAAAAAAAAAAAAGAGAGAGAGAGAGAGAGAGAGAGGCGATTTTCCTTTCCATCTCAACTTTCCTGTTAACGGTCAAATAACAGAAATTTGTTTATCCCACCTGCCTTCCTTAATGATCACAAACAGTGACAGATCCCAGAGAGAATGAACAACACTTTCTGCTTTCTGGAGCTCAGTGTTACTCTCTGTCAGGAAAAATTTACAAGTTGGCTTTCGTGTTTGTAAAGTTCAGCTCCCAGAATAGTAGGTTATAAATGGTCATTACCATAAAATACCCCTCATTTAGATGTTGTTCTAAGGAAAAAGACCTGATATTTTGGGATCGATTTTTTTCCTATCTTATTTCTGGAAATATACAAATGTGATGTAGTTGCTCCCTACTCTATTCCTTATTTCAAGGAGCCCAAGACCAGGAATGTTATTTTACTTAAGAAATGGAAGAAAATAAAGCTTTGGTTGAATTATCATACAGCAGTCATGACACCAAATAGTTTCTCAGGAACTAATCTCCCTCACCGAGACACTTAAAAATATAGCACAAAGGGCCTGGAGAAATTATTGGGTCCTAAATTCTAGTTTGACCAGCGTACCTATGATAGGTTGCACAGATACCCTGAGCCTAAATTTCTTCATTTCTTAAATAAGAGTGCTAAACCCAATAATCTCTGAGTATAAATGTTAATAACCTTTGGCACATCAGAAATCAGCAAGAAAGACATTGGAGATAGCAGAACTTCAGTTTTCACTTTGGACTTCTTCAAAGTCCTCTGTTCGATCCTGAATAATTCAGAAACACTGGACAAGCTACTTAGGTTCACAAAGCCTTGGAGTCCTCATCTGCCAAACAAAGCGGATAACCTTATCCTCTTGTCCATGTTGGCCTGGGAATCCATGCTAAGGGTACAGCGGGATGCCAAGCACCTATGAGTGCTGACTCTTATTTTTTCAGAAAATCAACAACAGCTCTTAAAACCATTTGTTTTGTGTTCTTTACTCCAGCAATTGTTTTCTAGGAGAAAATACCTTCTCTTATTCTGGTGTAATAGCTTAAAGTATGACTGGTGACTGGACAGCTGTACTTAGGTGACAAGTGCACAGAAAACTCAGAAATATTCATCATTGATGAAAGAAGAGTCACATACATTAATCATAATAATAAAAGGAAATGAGAAGTGTGGTCATTTCTGCTCTAAGGCCACATATATTCCTTAAAATGTGCTAATGCAAAATTGTGAATTAAGAAAACCATGGGGCTTACAGGAAAGTGAGGTAAGGGGGACAACACTCAAAAAACATCATCAGTGACACCTCAGGAGACAAGCAGTGATCTAATAAAGACCCTAGCACAGTTAAGTGATTAAGAAATACATTGATACTACAATGAATATGACACTTTACCTTGAAAATGACAGAAGGTTACAGCGGGAAGGGCTGCATCTTTTTGGTGTGGAGTCACGGAGGGGAGATTATCTGAAATCAGAAGGAGAGTTGTAACATTAGGTATGGAAGGGTGTGGCCCGTGACGTGGGATGAACTGAGGTTGCTGGGGGATGGTTGAGGTGTGTATGTGTGTATGTTTTGTGTATTCCTACCGGACTCTCTTCAGCTGAGCACGGCTTTCTGCCTTCGCCTAGTGTTTCTTATAGACAAAATCAGGCATAAGCGAACACAAAATCTGCATTATGTTCAAATTGTTCTCTAATGTTTCAATCACTTTCGAACAAATCTGCATTTTCAAAACAAGTGTTATAGCAGAAATAACTATATATGGATTCCAGGCAGTATCTATCCTCAAATCTCTTCCTTATGCAGATTATGCATACACTTGTGTATGCATGTGTGTATATATACCATCTAAGATGAGAAAAGGAATAGAATGAATCATGATTTTCTTGTATATATCCATAATAAAATTATTTGTGACTGAGTATTTTTGCATAGTTTTGCATTTTTCCACTACACCAAAAAACAATATTTGTGGTTTTTTTAATTCAAATACCAGTAGTCTTACAAAATCCTTATAAGCACTCTTCTGCTTTGAACCTTTTTTCAAGTTCCATAGTGTCTCAATTTCCAGCTTTAGCGAAAACAAGAGAGAAGGTGGTGAGAAAGGAGAGATACAGAAGAGAAGAGAATAGGGTAATGGAAATTCAGTTTAAAATGCAGACAAATCCGCTGTTTCTGCTTGATAGCCTGTAACATTTCCATGTAGTGCACTTTGCATGGCAGAACAGCTACTAGTAATAGAATTCTCTCACAGTGGAGGTTAATTACTTTTCAGCTACAGCAAAATAAATTTCCTGTCAAGCCCATGGACAGGAATATGCCAGTGTCCCCGTTTTTACCTGCAGTTTTAATTCAGCATTAATATCTGACACTGCTTGCATTTGGTGGGCTGTTCCTCGGAACAGTGGGAGCCCCAAAGGAATATTGAGGGATTGTCAATTACGTAGTATCAAAACGTGTGTTAAGAAAAGTGGTTTGCTCTCCCAGAGTTCGGCAGAAGGAGGATTAACTGAGCTGCCTCTCACTTCAGAAAACAGAGTTGACCCTCTTGGTGATGTAAAAAAAAAAAAGGGCAACTTAACATAAGACAAGGAACAGGGGAAGTTCACTGTCCCCAGTCCATAATGGAGTCAACCCTGGCTTTCAGCTGCATCTCAACCCAAAGCAGGGGCACTTTAGGAGTCATTCATTTCAGTCTACCCTCCATTTTAATAAGGCCAGCCCACTGCACAGTGTGCTGAGCTTTATAGAGTAATGTATCAATGGCTTCCTTTAATTATCCTGCTTGGGCACTGATTCTTTCTCCCCAAATGTAATCTCCTGTCTATGACCATACTCATGTTCTATCATTGGGACAGACACTGTCACAGTCACTTAATTAATTAACACCAACTTTAGCAATCCTGAAGGACAGATGGAATAGAGAAATGAGCGTAAATTACCTCCCACTGCATAGAGAGCTGCACAGAGGAATAGGGGCACAGAATAAAGAAGCAGAGTGTAACTCCATCAAAAAGAATAGACTTCATAGCTACAATATCTGTGGGAATATGGGAAGATAGTCTCACGTGTTCTTCTTTCTCTTCATTTTAAAAATCCCCCACCCTGCATTCTCTTCTGATCAAAACCTTTAATTCCATATATCTTAGTCCACCCACAAAACCCTTCCTGATTCAAATAATCCTATGTGATCTTACTGTCCTTTGAAATGCTATGGAATTGTTTTATTCTTGCCTGTGACACTTATTATACTGTCTCATGTAATAACTTTCAGGCAATTTTTAACCACTCTCTTTTCCAATTAGATTGCAAATACCTTATGATTTAATGTTTTATTTTGCTTTTAATTGATTGCATCCCCTAGCAGGATGCCTTGCATCTAATGAATCCTCAATGGGTATTTGTTGAATTGACTTTTCTTGAAGTTTAATCCTCTTCTGATACAGAGGAAACTGGAGGAGGGGATCCTCGGTGCATTGAAAACGCTTAAGGTTTTTTTTTTCCTTAAGATTTTATTTATTTATTTTGACAGAGAGGGAACACAAGCAGGGGGAGCGGGAGAGGGAGAAGCAGGCTTCCCGCAGAGCAGGGAGCCCAATGCGGGGCTCGATCCCAGGACCCTGGGACCATGACCTGAGCCGAAGGCAGACGCTTAAGGACTGAGCCACCCAGCCGCTCCAACTCTTAACGTTTTTATCTTTGACACTTTGTAGTGAATTCATTTGCAATTCAGAATTCCTGTAGAAAATGATATTTAAGTGAGGATTTCTAGTGTAAAATTATTATAAGATGATAAGTCAAATATTCCCTTATATTTTGTTGGAAGTTGGGAAATCAATAACCAATACTTATCTTTTCCCTTCCTGAGGTTGAACCAAATCACAAATAAGATACCTGAGACAGACTGATGGAGATCAAGGGGTCGGTTTTGTTAAGCCCAAATGTGATAGGAGAAGGTGACTGAGATGCCGCGGGTACATCAAGTTCTCTAATACTCCATCCCTAGACAACTCCATGTATTCTTTACAAGGACGAAAGTCACCACCACGCGAATTGTGTAACGGGAGAGTAGACAAGCCAGGGGTTGCTCTAGGCAGGTGATCCCTTAGGGTGAGCCAGGCATATTCAAGTTCTCTAAACTCACCAGTCAGAACAGTTTCTCCCTGCTGCTGAGGCACAGAAAAGAAGCTGGAGAGGGGGAAAAAGGAAGCTTCAGAAAGAAGTTGTAGTATACTCCAAAGGCTTTTCTTTAATAAGAGGTAAGGGAAAATGGAGGAGAGGGAGTGAGGAGAGGTTAGCTTTCCTGCCTAACATGGAATCCTGTTCATTCCTATCATCTGATGATGATAATCAATATATTTGCCATTAATGTCATGTACAAGTTGGAAACAAACCAGTTCTTAGAGAACAATAATTAATAATAAGTGGGAAACGTGAAAGTGGGGGAGGGCCCTACAGACAGGTGGGAAAGGACCAGATTCTCTAACTGCAAGCACTGAACAATGCTTATTTGAAGAGATAAAAAGTTCCAGGAAGCCATGGAAAAAATGGAACACACTCCCGAATGTTTTCTTAGCTTGGAAATTTTGTGAAAATTGTCCAATCATTAACAGTCCAGAGAAATTGCTCATTGGAAGCAGGAGAAAGAAGGAATAAAGAATTTTTGAATAAGTTTCAAGTACCGTTGGGATAAAATGGTTTATTATAAAATAAATCAGGTCACAAACTTTTTCTGTAAAGTGCCAGACAATAATTGTTTCAGGCTTTGTGAGTCATATGGTTTCTTCCCAAATACTAACTCTGCTGTTAGTAGTGGTGTGAAAGCATCCATGGACATGTGTAAATGGGTGAGCATGACTGTGTTCCAATAAAACTTTATTTATGGACAGTGATATTTGAACTTCCTATACAGTTGACGCTTGAACAACATGGGAGTTAGGTGTGCCAACCCCTCACACAGCTGAAAATCCATATGTAATTTTTGATTCCTCAAAACGGAACTACTAATAGCCTACTGTTGACTGGGAAATCTTACCAATAACATAAATAATCCATTAACACATATTTTGTAGTATTATGTACTGTATTCTTACAATAAAGTAAGCTAGCAAAAAGAAAATGGTATTAAGAAAATCACAAGGAAGAGAAAATATTTATAGTACTCTACTGTATTTATATTAAAAAAAAAATCTCTCCGTAAGTGGACCTGCACAATTTAAACCCACGTTGTTCAAGGGCCAACTTTACTTTTTATGTGTCACAAAATATTATATTTATTTTTTAAACATTCTCAGTTCCCAGATCATACACCGGTTTGATTTGAGTCTGCAGGCCACTGTCTGTAAACTCTTTAAATAAACATTATAGTTCACTGAGATTCTAGCTCATTATTATCAGCTCCCTACCCTGACTAAACCTAGAGGAAAGCCCTGATAGCATTTGTCTACCCTATAATCCTCTATAGTTTAATTTCTAAGCTCAAGTTCCTCAACTACTGTCAGAGAAGATTTGCAAAAGCTAATATCTATAAGGCTTTTTAAAAATCTACAAAAGGAAAGAAGATGTTGATTATGCATTGTGATTATTGGCAAACCAACATTTCACTGTACCTTCAGACAGACCTTAATGTTAATGGATTTACAACAGAAGCAGAAAAAGTCAGAGGAAGAAGCCTGCTCAATTGCAGGACTTTAAGGATCAGTCTAATTTAGGGCCACAGGACAGGGACTTAGAAGCTCTATCAGGGGTACCCAATTACACAGGAAAATGTTAAGCAAAGGCAAATTGGTGACATTTACCTCCCTGCTTATTTCGTGAAAGGGCAAAAAAGTACAATTTTACTAGACAGCTTCACTGTTTTCTGTGGGAAATAGAACTGAAAGTTTCTGGGGGTGGAACACTAGCTCAAGTTAAATTTATCCGACAGTTCCTCATGGTTACCACCTGAATGGTATTGGCAGGACAGGCACCTCAAGTTCATTCAACAGAAGCACAACGCACATGTTTCTGGCTCTCTTTCCAAGTGGCGAAGCTGCATCAATGTGCCCTAATTCTTGATTCTTTTCACTCCTCCTTTTCCCTCTTTACCCCATTTTTGTTCTTTGAATTATTTTCACTATGTAGTAAACATAGAACATTTTTTAAAAGATTTTGTTTATTTATTTGTCAGAGAGAGAGAGAGAGCAAGAGAGAACACAAGCAGGGGAATGACAGAGGCAGAGGGAGAAGCAGGCTTCCTGCCAAGCAGGGAGCCCAATGCGGGTCTCGATCCCAGGACCCTGGGATCATGACCTGAGCCCAAGGCAGACGCTTAACCGAATGAGCCACCCAGGTGCCCCAACATAGAACGTTTTTAAATAAGGAGTAAGGTTTTAGTTTCCTCTCTTGCTTCCATTATCCTTCCCTCGGAATAAAAGCTGCTGTTTGTTTTTCTGCAACTTATAGCAGTTGTCATTTATGAAAATATCATGGACAGCTTTTTAGCTCAGGACAGATTTATTTTTTTTCATTTTTTTCTCCTCTGCATAGATTTTCACGGCTTGGATAAAGGATTACGTATATAGTATGCCTCTAGTGGGTGATCTGTGAAAAGATTTCCATTTTTTCTTTTTCTTTCTCTTTCCCTTTAAAAAACTTAAAAATTTAGGCTACATTTCTCATCATGTATAGTCTATATATTTCTTTTCAGTTCTAAATTTTTTGCTTCCCCGGAACATTTTTATTGCATTTTGCCAGGTGCTCTACCAAGATAGAGAGAGGCCTTATACTATAAGGCAGTTAAAAAAAATATATAGATAAGGAAAGAAAAAGGAGGAACATGCCTGTGAAACATGATATCGATTATAATAATACAATAATTATCTGTAAAATGTTTTATAATAAATATTTTTTTATGTTCTGGTTATTGAAAATCTAAATAATTACAGAAAAGCAATAAATTAATCAACAATATAGGTTGGCAACATATATGAGATGGTGTAGGCTTGTAGGCCCCTTGCAGGCCCAGATCATTTGAGGACTGCACTGAGGTTAAGGACAGCCAGGCAGGCCTAGGCCAGGAGGAGAAAATGTTCTCTTCCCCTTATCTCATGTTGCAAGTTCTAAATGCCTGGATCAGCAGGAAGTGGCTCTTGCCTAGCTTAAAGTGTATCTTTCTAATCAGAAGTGTTCTTTCTAAAGACAAAGAACATGTTGTCTCCAAAGGAAGGATGGCTAAGAGAATTCTTTATCCTGCAAGCATAAACAGGATGTATTTTGTTCTTATTGAATTTCGTGTATATTTCACTTCACGGATGTTGGCTTGATACTTTAAGTACACATTGTTATGTTTATCTGATCACTGCGAGTATATAGCTATGTGAGTAATAAACGGCAGTATGCAGTTGCAAGTGCTGCCTTTGCTCTGCATCCCCTGTGTCCTGGTGATTTCGTAGACCCTTACCCAGGGACCCCAACGCACTAGACGTTGACAATTGGCGCCTGAACAGGGACCCTGAAGGACGTTCAGGAAGGGTGAGTAACTTAATTAAGTACAGGGTGATGGGACAAGAAACTTCTACTCCTTATGTTCGAATGCTGAAGCATTCACTTGCTGTCTATGGTATTACTGTCGCTTCTAATGATATTGAGCTGTGTTTGAAGGTGGTTCGAGAATGGAATCCTTGGTTTCCAGAGGAGGGAACTTTAGATTTGGATAACTGGCGGCGAGTTCGACATAATGTCGAGAAGGCAATGAGACAGGGTGAAAAAATTCCCGTGCGGTTTTGGTCTATTTGGTCGATTATTTTTACAGTGCTTAAAGCGATGGAGGACGACCACACGGTCGAAGACTTCCATAAGGAGATGGCTCCTTCTATACAAGACCTCCCTTTAGATACGGATGAGAAAAGGGCGGTAGAGAAAGATACCTTTAAGCTTACACCATCCCGTGAGCCTAGCGAGTGTGGTAATGAAGAACCAAAACCGAAAGTAAAGTCGGATCCCGAGGTGGAGCGTGTATGGAAGGTTTTTCAGCAGGTTATGGCTATGACGGAGGAGTCTAAGAAATCCTCTAGGAAGCCCTCTGCTCCGCCTTTGCCGTCTGTACCAGCTCTTTCTTCTAAAAATCCTTTCCTTTCTGCTGCTTTAGCTGAGCTTGATGCGCTAGAGGATAGCGATGATGAGGGTGGCGCAGGTAATTCTGTCTTTGCTTTTCCTGTTATCAGGCCTCCCCCGGTCCAGGGAATGGCACAAGCACCATATTATGAAGGAATAGGTATAGAAGATATTGGTCGCTTGAAAAAGGCAGTGTCTTTATATGGACCACAATCACATTATGTTAAGGAGCTAGTTAATAGTCTAGCTCGACATTATAACAATTTTTCTCCTGAGGACTGGAGGGTCCTCTGTCGGGCTTTTTTAAAGGAGCCTGAGTATCTGCAGTGGCAGATGTGGTTTTCTGAACTTTGTATGTATGTACATGTGGTAATAGATACATATTCTCAATTTATTTGGGCCACAGCACAAAGTGGTGAAACCACACAACATGTTATCACCCATCTTCTAGAAACTTTTGCTGTGATGGGTTTACCATCTATTATTAAAACAGATAATGGACCTGCATATAGCAGTAAAAAATTTCAAACTTTCTGTAAACAATATGGTATCATGCATAAAACAGGCATTGAATACAATCCTCAAGGGCAAGCCATTGTAGAACGTGCGCATAGTACTTTAAAGTTACAAATTAAAAAATTAAAAAGGAGGAAAAAGGATCATATCTTAGCATTCACTCAATCAAATGCACGTTCTATTTTGCAACAAGCTCTGTTCGCATTAAATTTCTTGAATCTTCCGCAGGGAGATATCCTCTCCCGTGCAGAGAAGCAGTTCATGGAGGGAGAGGTCACTCCCCCTCCATTAAATGAACATATATGGTTTAAACCAACCGCAGATGCAGAATGGCAACCGGGGCTATTGCTTTGCAGAGGGAAGGGTTATGCTTATGTCTCCACAGAGGATGGACGGACCTGTTCCTGGCTCCCCACGCGATGGATCCGGTCGAGGGCCAATTCAAACGGCACCGTATCCCACCAGACGACGGATGGGGAATCCAGACCAAGATGAACTTCCGTTACAGGCCATGGCACATCTGAATTTGGGAGGACGACGTCGCCGTCGGCAGATATTTGCTACTGCTTTGCCGACTTGGGGGCAAATTAAAAAGCTTAGTGGGGAGGGGCAAAAAATCCTGCAGCGAACGGGGAAGGCTTGTACGCCTGACAATTTATTCTTGGCTATGTGTGCCTTGCTTACTGTATCAGATGCCGCTACGTTGGCCAATTTACTTCTTAAGCAACTTGAGGGACTAGATCCAAAAGATATTATTCAAAGCTTGGGGCATACTGCTGGAGGAATGGGATTTGTATTGTTGATTGTTATCTTATGCTTTATGCTGTTGCATTTTTGCTATCTAAAGCCTTCCCAGAATTCTATGGCCATCCTTTGGAGGGCACTTTTATTAAAACAAAAGAAAAAAGAAGGAATTGAGATGATGTAGGCTTGTAAGCCCCTTGCAGGCCAGGGTCATTTGAGGACTGCAGTGAGGTTAAGGTCGGCCAGGCAGGCCTAGGCCAGGAGGAGAAAATGTTCTCTTCCCCTTACCTCATGTTGCAAGGCCTAAATGCCTGGATCAGCAGGAAGTGGCTCTTGCCTAGCTTAAAGTGTATCTTTCTAAACAGAAGTGTTCTTTCTAAAGACAAAGAACATGTTGTCTCCAAAGGAAGGATGGCTAAGAGAATTCTTTATCCTGCAAGCATAAACAGGATGCATTTTGTTCTTATTGAATTTCGTGTATATTTCACTTCACGGATGTTGGCTTGATACTTTAAGTACACATTGTTATGTTTATCTGATCACTGCGAGTATATAGCTATGTGAGTAATAAACGGCAGTATGCAGTTGCAAGTGCTGCCTTTGCTCTGCATCCCCTGTGTCCTGGTGATTTCGTAGACCCTTACCCAGGGACCCCAACGCACTAGACGTTGACACATATATTTCATGTTATTCAAACACATTTATAGTTTTTTAAAGGACAAACACTATTTTTAAAATTTACAAGGAACTCAGTCTATCCCTAATTCTTTCTGCTCAGAAGTTTATTGCAAGAAATAGGGAAGGAAAAGTAGCAAAATCAATACATTTAAATAACTTCTAAACTCAATTCTTCTCCAATACATGTGGGCTATAGTGTAGAGAGTATACATGAACCTCTAAACAGCCCAGATTTCACCTCTGGGCAGAAGACCCCCTAGGATAAAAAGCAAAGCAGTTGTTGCAGGAGAAGAATGTTTTGGTTTATGCATTGTTACTCTGCTCATAATTTGTCCAGAGTCTGTAATTTACAGAGGGTCTGTTGTTCACCTCATTCATCACAGAGAGACACTAAGGAGAGGAAAGCTGTACACACAAAAATTAAAAATCTATTTGTTGCCCTTGGCATGCTTTCATTTTTGTTCAACTCAGTTTGTTGTGTTTAACTCTTATTGGTTTATTCTTGGCTCCACAAAAGAAAAATGAGCTTGCTCTGTTGATCTCCTACAGAAACTGCCTCCCAGGGAGTCTCCAGGTTTCTGTTGCCATTTTGCATCATTACTAATGATACTGAAAAGCAGGATTGTTGCAGGCTAAAAAAAAAAAAAAAATCACAATTCTTCCACCATATTTCCTATTTTGCATTTGTACTGAAAGCAATTACTGCTGTTTTAAAAATTATTTGAAATAAATATAGCAACCAAAATTTTTTCTCTTCCTCTTTCTAATAACTGGCTACAGAGAAAAAGTATGATGTAGTTTAAAAACTTACAACTCCTTTTATCTGAGTGAACTTAAGCAAGTTACATAGACTTCACAGGCCTCAGTTTCCTTAATTATAAAAGGGGATAATAATATTACCCTTACTTTCTAGGGGAATCAAGAGGATTAGGGGAGTTGTTACTTATAAGCACTCATAAAAGTGATGGCAATTATTACAAGTGTCTGGGCATACTTAGTTATTCCATCTATTATGGACTGAATGTCTGTGTCGCCCCAAAATTCATATATTGAAGCTCTAACCCCCAGGTGGCTATATTTGGATAGAGGGTCTACAGAAGTAATTAAGTTAAAAGAGATTCTAAGGGTGGGGCTCTGATCTTATAGGATTAATGTACTTGAAAAAGAGACGAAGGAGAGCTTGTATTCCCTCTCCTTGCACAACTAAGAAAAGGCCATGGGAGCACAAAGTGCGAAGGCAGCCATCTGCAACCCAAAGGGAGAGCTCTGTGAGACACCAATCCTGCTGACACCTTGATCTTGGACTTTCAGTCTCCAGAACCGTAAGAAAATACATTCCTGTGGTTTAGGCCACCCAGTCTATGGTATTTTGTATGGTAGTCTGAACAAACTAATATACTACCGACTCTCTACCATGACTTATAAAATTAGCTGAAATATTTAGTTTTACTCATTGAGATTTTTTATTTCAGGTTTTTATCATCTCTTTTTTTTTCAGGTTCTTTGTAGATAGAAAAGCTTATTCTAAAATTTATATGGAAAGGCACAAGCTCTAGAAGAGCCAAAACAATCTAAAAATAGTGGTAAGACTCAGTCTACCCCTTTTTGAGGTTTACTTATAGATACAACAGGCAAAATAGTGTGATATTGGTGTGAAATGTGAAATTAGTGTGAAATGTAGACATGTAGATCAATGGAATAGAATAGAGAACCCAGAAATAAAACCACATAAATGTGCCCAACTGATTTTTGACAAAATTACAAAAGATAATCAATGGAGGAAATATAAACTCTTTCAATAAACGGTGCTGGAGTAATTGGACATCCAGAGCCATAAAAGTAAACTTCAAGCTAAACCTCATGCCTTCTAAAAAAAATTAACTTAAAAGTCACAAGGACTTTAAATGTAAAACTATAAAATTTGTAGAAAAAATTGAGGAAGTCTTCATTATCTGGGGCAAAGCAAAGAATGTTTAACTTGACACTAAAAGCATAATCCATAGGGGCGCCTGGGTGGCTCAGTCGTTAAGCGTCTGCCTTCGGCTCAGATCATGATTCCAGACTCCTGGGATCGAGCCCTGCATCGGGCTCCCTGCTCGGCGGGAAGCCTGCTTCTCCCTCTCCCACTCCCCCGCTTGTGTCCCCTCTCTCGCTGTATCTCTCTCTGTCAAATAAATAAAATCTTTAAAAAAAAAAAAAAGCATAATCCATAAATTGATACATCAGATCTCATCAAAATCAAAATCTTTTGCTCTGTGAATTGAAATAGAAACATTTCCCCTATTCAGAGGATAAAAAGACAAGCTACAGATTGGGAGAAAACATTTGTAAACCATATACTTGATAAAGGACTTGTATCTAGACCTAATACCTACAGCTCTAAAACTCAATAATCAATAAAATAAACAATCTAATTAGAAAATAGGGAAAAAAAGAAATTTCACAGATGAATATATACCGGTGGCAAATAAGCATATGAATGGATATTTGACATCCTTAACTATTAAGGAAATGAAAATTTAAACTTCAATGAGCTATCAATGTACACATATCAGAATGGCTAAAATAAGAAAAAATAACAACACCAAATGCTGGAGAAAATGTGGAGAAACTGGATCACTCATACATTGATAATAGGAATGTAAAATGACACAACTACTCTAGAAAACAGTTTGGCAAATTCTTATAAAACTAAATGTGCCATTACCATAAAACCCAGTAATCGCACTCTGGGACACTTATCTAAGACAAATGAAAACTTATGTTCATACAACAACCTGTACATGAATGTTCATAGAAGCTTTATTTGTAATAATCTAAAAATGCAAACAACCCAAATGTCCTTCAATGGGTAAACTGTTAATTAAGCAAACCAGTTTGTCCATATTGTGGAATACTACTTAGCAATAAAAAGGAACTAGCCATTGGTAACTTGCAGTAACTTGGATGAACCTTCAGAAAATTATGAAGAGTGAGAAAAAACAATCCCAAAAAGGTAACACTCTGTATGATTTCATTTGTGTAACATTTCTGAAATTATAGTATTATACAAATGAAGAATAGATTAGTGGTGCCAAGGGTGTTAGATGAGGGTGGTTGGAAGCAGACAGATGTAGTTGTAAAGGAGCTGCACAGGGGATCCATGTGATGATGGGCTGTTATTTGTCTTGACTGTGGTGGTGCTTACACAAAGAAGTGCATGTAAACCAGTGAATCTGAAAAAGATCAAAGGATTGTATCAATGTCAGTATCCTACACTACATACAGTTATGCAAGATTCTACCATTGGGGAGAACTGGGTAAAGGGTATACATGATCCCTTCATCATCTCTCTCTTTTTTTTTTTATGTTATGTTAATCACCATACATTACATCATTAGTTTTTGATGTAGTGTTCCATGATTCATTGTTTGCGTATAACACCCAGTGCTCCATTCTTTTGAATGGGGCATTGAGCCCATTTACATTCAGGGTAACTATTGAAAGATAGGAATTTAGTGCCATTGTATTGCCTGGAAGGTGACTGTTACTGTATATTGTCTGTATTCCTTTCTGGTTTATGTTGCTTTTCGGCTCTCTCTTTGCTTAGAAGACCCCTTTCAAGATTTCTTGTAGGGCTGGTTTCGTGTTTGCAAATTCCTTTAGTTTTTGTTTGTCCTGGAAGCTTTTTATCTCTCCTTCAATTTTCAATGACAGCCTAGCTGGATAGAGTATTCTTGGCTGCATATTTTTCTCATTTAGTGCTCTGAATATATCCTGCCAGTCCTTTCTGGCCTGCCTGGTCTCTGTAGATAGGTCTGTTGCCAATCTAATGTTTCTACCATTGTAGGTTACATATCTCTTCTCCTGAGCTGCTTTCAGGATTTTCTCTTTGTCTCTGAGACTCATAAGTTTTACTATTAGATGTTGGGGTGTTGACCTATTTTTATTGATTTTGAGGGGGCTTCTCTGTGCCTCCTGGATTTTGATGCCTCTTTCCTTCCCCAAATTAGGGAAGTTCTCTGCTATAATTTGCTCCAATATACATTTTGCCCCTCTCTCTCTTTCTTCTTCTTCTGGGATCCCAATTATTCTAATGTTGTTTTGTCTTATGGTATCGCTTATCTCTCAAATTCTGCCCTCGTGATCCAGTAGTTGTTTATCTCTCTTTTTCTCAGCTTCTTTATTTTCCATCATTTGGTCTTCTATATCACTAATTCTTTCTTCTGCCTCATTTATCCTAGCAGTTAGAGCCTCCATTTTTTATTGCACGTCATTAATACCCTTTTTGATTTTGACTTGGTTAGATTTTAGTTCTTTTATTTCTCCAGAAAGATTTCTCTAATAACTTCCATGCTTTTTTCAAGCCCAGCTAGTATTTTTAAAATCATCATTCTGAACTCTAGTTCTGACATCTTACTAATGTCCATATTGAATAGGTCCCTCACAGTCGGTACTGCCTCTTGTTCTTTTTGTTGAGGTGATTTTTTCCATCTTGTCATTTTGTCCAGGGGAGAATAGATGAATGAGAGAACAAAATACTAACAGGGTAACAATGTCTCCAGAAAATATATACTAAACAAATCAGAAAAGACCTGAAACTCGGGAAAAAGAAAGGGAAAGAAAGAAAAAGATGAAGAAAAAAAGAAAAAGAAAAAGATAAAAACAAACAAAAACAAAACAAAACAAAAAACAATATGATCAAATATGATCAGGCTGGTGCATAGATCAGTGCCACACACTAGATTTTGGGTGTATTTTGGTCTGTTAGGGGAAAGTGCCTCCCAAAATTTTAAAGAAAGAAAAACTTATATATGTACAAAAATAAGGGTTAATACAATGAAGGGATGGAATATGATAGTAAAGGTGAAAATTATAAAAGATTTTATAAAAGGAATTGATAAGATAAGAAGTTGGTTGGAAAAAGAATGAAGAGGATTTAAAAAAAAAAGGGAGACAATGTGATCAGGCAGGAGACTAGAACAAAGCCATACACTAGAGATTTAGGGTATATTTTGATCTGTTAGAAGAAAGTGTATCTCAAAATTGTAAAGAGAGAACAACTTATATATATATATATATATATATATATACCAAAAATAAGGGTAACTACTATGAAGGGATAGAATATGACTCTAAAAATGAAAAATAAAAAATATTTTTTAAAAAAGGGATTGATAAGATGTTGGTTGAAAAAGGGAAAAAGAAAATTTCAAAAATAAATAAATAAATAAATCAAATTAACTTTGAAAGACTAAGTATCGTGGTAAAAAAGCCATGAATTCTATGTGCAGTATTTCCCTAGCACTGGAGTTCTGCCATTCTCATTGATCGGTAAACTTGGTCTTGGGTGGCTATTCTTGCTGATCTTCTGGGGGCGGGGCCTTTTGCCGTGGTTCCCAAATGTCTTTGCAGGAGGCGGAATTGCCCCGCCCTTGCCCGGTCCGGGCTAAGTAATCTGCTCGGGTTTACTCTTGGGAGCTTTTTGTTCCCTGCAAGCTTTCCATACAGCTTTGGAGGACCAGAGTGAAAATGGCGGCCTCCCAATCTCTGCCCTGAAGGAGCAAAGAACTCGGGGCCCCACTCCTCAGTGAGCCCCCAACGAAAAGCAATCACTCCCGTCTCCCTGGCTGTGGCCGCACTCCGTGCTCAACCGGCCTGTGACCAAGTGTTTCTATCTCTAGTACCCGACTTGGTGTGGAGTCTCCAAACCCAGCAGATCCCTGCGGTGCACTCCCGTGCCGCTCCTCCAGGGGGACAAAGGGAGTCTCCACGGATCTGCCACTTGTTGGGTCCCTGCTGGAAGAGCAGTGGCCTGACTGTGCCACGGATCATGGTTTAGGCAACCCTGAACTGAGAGCCTGCTCCTCAGCTCTGTCTCTGCAGCTGGCTTCCCTGCTCCGATACCTGGGAGCTCTGCTGCACTCAGGCATCCCCGGTCTTTCTGTGACACCGAGGGTCCTGAGACCACACTGTCCAAGAGAGAGTTCTACCCCCCGCTTAGCCACTGGAGCAACGTCCCTCAGCGGAGCCGACTTCTAAATTTCTGATTTTGTGCTCCGCTGCTCTATCACTTGCCAGAAGTGGCGGACAGAGGCCCCCTCCCTCACCATCTATCCTCCCAAATATCGCCTCGGATTCACTTCTCCCTACGTCCTACCTTCCAGAAAGTGGTCGCTTTTCTGTTTAGAGAGTTGTTGCTATTCTTTTCTTCAATCTCCTGTTGAGTTCGTAGGTGTTCAGAATGGTTTGATCCCTATCCTGCTGAATTCCTGGGACCAGATGAAATCCAGGTCTCCTACTCCTCCGCCATCTTGGTCCTCTCCCCCTCCCTTCATCATTTCTTAGCTGCATGTGAATCTACAATTATCTCAAAGAAAAATTTAATTCCAAAATATCAAAATAAAAAATAAAATAAGAGAGATGGTATTAGTTAACTCTGTAATTTTACCACCACCAGATGATCCAGGCATTGTGAGTACCCAGCTGCAGGATTCTGTGCAGTATGATGTCTAGAATGTACATAGTTCAGAATTTCGTTGTTCTCCTAATTCGCTCTCCTAATAACGTTCGAGCTTTCTGGTACTTGAAAACTCCACTTTGTAATTGGACTTGATAGAATAATTAAGACTACAGGAATTGCCATGCAGAGCATTAGTCTCAAGTCCTCCAGTTAAAGAAAAGTTGAACTTCTGACATAGATACAAAACAGGCCCAGAAGGCTGTTATTCAGCATAGTTTGATTCTTGGATTCAATTTCGGGACACTTTCAAATCATTTTATGCCACTTGACTCAAATCATTCATCTCAGTAGAAATTTGTTAGTTAAATGTCGGCTTGTTGGTGTTAGTCTACAGACCTCACAGAGGGAACCAAGGCTGCCTAACAATGTTTAAAAAGACACTTCCAGCTCCATCAGCATGCCCAAGCAACAGAGGAAGACTTCTACTCTAGAAGATCCTGGCCATGGGAGAGCTTTGCTATCAGTAAATATACCAAAAATAAATAAATAGCACGTTTCACACACGAAATGAATTGTAGCATGATTCCTGCTGAGAAGAAAATCTTCCTGGTTTTCAAAATATTTTAATACTCTTTCTCTCCCATTTCGACTAATACGGCAGTTCAGAAGTAGCTATTGTAATTTGTAAAAACAAAATAAAACATAACAGGGATTTGTTGCTTTGAGCAGCTCTCAACCTGTGCTCAGGCTGTCCACTCTGAAGATGCTATCTTCTTTTCTCTGGTTCCAGAGACAGCCTCTGTGATAAGCGTGTCAGCAGAATCAAGCCGAACAACATCCAGGCAGTATTAATTACAGGTGAATCTCAAGAAATGAAATGTTTACAAACTGAGGGTTTTAGAGCAGAGGAGGGTGGGGGACGGTTAGCCCGGTGATGGGTATGAAGGAGGGCATGTATTGAATGGAGCACTGGGTGTTATACGCAAACAATGAATCATGGAACACTACATCAAAAACTAATGATGTAATGTATGGTGACTAACATAACATAATAAAATTAAATTAAATTAAAAAAAAAGAAATGAAATGTTTGTTTTCAGACTTGAGTTAGTTTCAGTTATCAAACAGACACTGATAGATCATAGTCACAGATTAGTTGTATTGAAGAGGACATCAGTAGTATTTTTTTTTTATTTTATTTTTTTAATATTTTATTTATTTATTTATTTATTTGAGAGAGAGAATGAGATAGAGCATGAGAGAGGGGAGGGTCAGAGGGAGAAGCAGACTCCCTGCTGAGCAGGGAGCCCGATGCGGGACTCGATCCCGGGACTCCAGGATCATGACCTGAGCCGAAGGCAGTCACTTAACCAACTGAGCCACCCAGGCGCCCCCGTCAGTAGTATTTTTAAAGAATCACTAATTCACATGCTGTTTTAGGAGCCAAAACCTCAAAATCTCTTTCCTTTCAAAAATATAGCAAGTGATTTATATTTAGCCTTGTCCTGAGATCATGTGTAATTGCTAAGATGACATTATTTTCAATCAAAATAATTGCTAGACATCAACATAACCTATGATGAAACAAGATATTTTTATCGCACTATCACTTAGCAGCACAATTAACGTCTGTCATTATTTTCATTTATTGCCTCCAAGTTTAATTTTTTACAATAAATACATGTTTCCATAAGCAAAGTCTAAGAAATTAGTAAGTCAGTGGATACAGTAGGCAACTGAAAATACAGGTACATGACAGCTAATTTCGGGGGGGGGTGGAAATAAGAGAGAGCAAATTAACTTTTACATTTCTGGGACAATAATGAAGCCAAAGTTTAAAAAATTAAGTGCAGCTTAGATAATAACTAATAACAGCTCTTTTGTCATTCTCTGCATGCTCATATTCCTTCCATATAATATACAATTATTAACAAGAACCCTATCTTCTAACCTTGGCTGCCTTAAAAACATTAGCAGGGGCCATTTATCATCATATTTCTTACTAAAGCTTGGAAGAAACACCACACAGCAGCATATCTTGGAAGTCCGAACTGTGAAGAAAATCCCTCTCTGTTATTTTCTCAATGATTTAGGCTAATGTTAAAAATAATTGCTATTACAAGATTTGCCTGTCCTTTAATTGCCAATTTTTACAGATCCAGTGATTGAAAATTCCATTCCTATCCTCTAGAATTATTCGTGGTTGCCCTTTCCCTGCCCCTTTATTTGAATGTCTTAGAATTACTCAGGGTAGTATTTTGAATTTTCCTTTTCAGCTGTCCAGACAAAATCAGTTCACTAATGATGCATGTAACAGCCACTGGGCACTGCAACAGTATGTGTAAAAAACAAAAACAAAAACAACCAAAACCCCTAACTCTGATTTGGTTAGGTTGACAACACAGTCAAAAATCTGATGTGTTCTTTCAGTTATTATTAATTCCTCTTTATTGTTTTTGTTCCACTTGCTAAGAATTTCTTAGAAGTATTCATCTTTTTCCTATTTTGCCCTTAAGGTATACTTCTCAGCAAATAATTGATCCACTTGTCTCATTCATAAAGAGCTTGTGCTGGTTTTCAGTTCTAAACATTTGGTGGAACTGAAATCAAACACTTTGCTTTCAGCAGCCCAAATCTTTCCAGGGCTTCTTTATCTTATAAAAGCATAAATAGGGGCTCCTGGGTGGCTGAGTTGGTTAAGCCTCTGCCTTCAGCTCAGGTCATGATCTCCGGGTCCTGGGATTGAGTCCTGCATCAGGCTCTCTGCTCAGCAGGAAGTCTGTTTCTCCCTTGCTCTCTGCCCACCCCCCACATCCTGCTCATTTTTTCTCTCTCTCTCTAATAAATGAAATCTTAAAAAAAAAAAAAAAAAACTATTTAAAAGCATAAATAACATAAATATGGATGTTCTTTTCCCATTTTCCAATATCAGGTTAGCATAATATAAACCACTGATCAGCACTGAACTTTTATTGCTTAGTAATATATCTTGGAGATAGTTCTTTAATCAAACATAGAAAGTATCTCCATTCATTTACAGCCACATATGTGTGCATTGTAATTTAACCAGTCCTTACTGATGAACATTATGGTTACTCATTTTCTTTGTTAGGTTTTTGCTATTCTGTACCATGCTTTATTGAAAAACCTGTGTTTATTCTTTCATTGCATTCTTCTGCAACTGGAGGATAAATTTCTGGATGTAAAGACTATATTATGAAGAAATTAAGTAATATTATAAAGTTTTCACCTAGGACAAGGATTCTCAACAGCTGTAGTGTTGACCATTTGGGCCAGATAATTCTTTGTTGTGGAAGACTGTTCTGTCATTTGAAGATGCTGTGCGTCATCCCTGGCCTCTATCTACCAGATGCCCATAGCACCTACCCCCATGGCCCCCTGCTCCATTTGTGATCACCACAAATGTCACCAGATATTGCCACATGTTTCTCGGGAAGGCAAAATCACCCTGGTTCAGAACCACTGTTTCAGGTGATTGTATCATTTACCAGCATCACCAGCTGGGTGAGACTCTTTTCCTTAGTGATAGTGTGTGATATCAAACTGCAGAATTTTTGACAATTTGATGGGGAAGAAAATGGAATCTCGGTATCATTTCAGTTTGTATTTCTCTTATTATGAGAGGATGAGCATCTTGTCATTTTTTTGGCCTTTTCTTTGAATTGACTGTTTATATTTTTTAAGCTTTATATTTGACAGACTATTTTCACTTTATATTTGTTTATCTTTTCTTGTACATTTCTAGAAAACTTTATATATTAGAGAGTACATCTTTGCAATATGAGTTGAGATGTTTGTAACGTTGTCATTTGTTTTCTGACTTTTGTTATGGTGCTTTGAGATACAGATAGTTTTAATTTTTTTATGTAGTTGAATTTTCCAATCTTTATGATTTCTGAATTTTGAGTCATAATTAGAAAAGCTCCCCATGTTATTATTTTCAAGGAATTCATCTATATTTTTGTTTAGTACACTTATGGCTTTATTATTTATATGTCTTTTATCATACTTGAAATTTATCCAATATTCATCGTACCAATCTTGTTTCTGCAGATTTCTTTGGTAATGTTTAAATTACTACATTCTTTTATAGATTCTTTTCTTTTAGCTAGCTAAAACACACAATTCATCAAAAGTCTATTGATTGAGAAGCCACTGGTAGGGATAATCTAAACTACCTTGTGGTTCTTACATAATTTTTTACATTCTATAGTCTATGAAAAGGGTCTGTTTAGTAGAATCAATATTCGAATTTTAAATACAAAGTTTTATAACATTTTCTTTTTTGGTAGTAAAATTATATTTTGCTATAGTCATGTGGTTATTTTATTTTTTGCAATAGGGCAGCATTCAAAAACCTCAAATGGAGATTTCTTTTAAGAAAAGTTTACTACTATCCTATTTGAAACCTATGAGAACTCACTGTGGGAGCTTATTGGCTTTTAATATGAGAAGTATAATACGTATCCTGTGAGGTTGTGCCTGTGTCTTTAAAAGAAATTCATTTATAATAAGAATCGGTGAATATAGACAAAAACTTCCTCCTGAGCCAGTTTATTTTTAGGTAAAACCACAGGATCTAATCAGGTTTCCTGTTATAATGTAAAGTGGAAATATAAAGATGCCTGATTATTTTGTGTTAGGACCAACCGTTTCATTCTATCATCTGTCTTTTTCTATCACCTCCAGTGTGATATCCTGGAATGGGGCTCCTGACACATAATAGAAAGCTTCAGAGGAAACATTAATATGTTCCTTAGTTCAAGTAGTTCATGTTATCACAGAAGCAAATGAAAAGTCTCCCGACCTTTTCATTTACTCCTACAACAACATGCTCTGAGAGAAAAGATTTTTGCCAGCCATTTCAGTTTTAAATTACAGTGCCATGATTGGTTTCATTTCTAGGTCACCCATAGCAACCATTATATGCAAGCACAAGATGAGCAAAGGATGCATATAAAATTCTTAAGAATTTAAGTTCAAATGTTCTAATCTATGATTAAGAAGGTTTTGTTAGTTTGGATCTGATGGGATAGGGAAAATGTATATCATTTGTTCACTAACTTCTTTTTGGGGGAGGGTGCTTTTAAAAATCCTTGTCTTTCAAAACTATGAATTCTTATGTATAACCCTCCCAACAGTAGAGAAAATATTCAAAAATTTTGAAGTATGTGCCACTGGCCTTCTAACAGGCTTCCCAGTGAGAGTAAGATTTTTGAAAGAAGGTATAATTAAAAAAATAAAGATTTTATACCTACTGCCACCTCCGCTCTTTAGAACCTCATACTAAAAGCGACAGGTTTTAATTCATGCTATTTTTTTTTTCTGACCCTTTTATTGCTTACTTATTATTTGCTTTATTATTATTTTTCTCCACCTAATTTTTTACTTCCCAGTTCTTCTTAGGAGCCTAGAAGCCCCAGGGAATACAGAACTGGGGCTTCTGACATCTCCCCAAACGTGTCTGCACCTCTGGCTTCCCACTGGTACTTAATAGTGTCTTGGAGGAGGGCTTCCCTTCAATGAGTAAATTTCTTATCTCTAAGGTTTCTTATTTTCCTACTATTCAGTGATACTATGCAATACATTTTGATAATGACTGAAGCAAGGGGTTGGCAAATTTATTTACAAAATGCCAGATAGCAAATATATCAGGCTTTTTGAGTCATATGGTTTCTTTAGAACTACCCAATCCTGTCGTCATAATATGAAAGCAGCCATAGACAATACATAGGCACATTGAGTATGGCTGTGTTCTAAGAAATCTCTGCACACTGAAACTAATTTCATATAATTTATAAATGTCATGGAATATTCTTCTTCTTTTGATTTTTTTCAATTATTATTAAAATAATGTAAATACAATTCTTAGCTTGAAGGCATACCAAAAACATGAGGAAGGTCAGATTTCTTAGCCCACAGGCCATAGTCTACCAACCCCTGCTCTAAGCAGTGATTTTCAAATTTGAATGTGCATTAGAGTCACCTGGAAAACTAGCTATAACAGATTGCTAGGCCCTGCTTCCAAAATTTCTGATTCGGTAGTTCTGGCTGGGGCCCCAGACTTTCTATTTCTTTTCTTTCTTTCTTTTTCTTTTTATAAAGATTTATTTATTTATTTATTTGACAGAGAGAGAGAGCACAGCAGGGGAGTGGCAGGCAGAGGGAGAAGCAGGCTTCCTGCTAGGCAAGGAGCCCGATGTGGGATTTGATCCCAGGACCCTGGGATCATGACCTGAGCTGAAGGCAGACATATAAGGACTGGGCCACCCAGGCGCCCCAGACTTTCTAAGAAGTTCTCATGTAATGTTAATCTGAGATGGTCTTGGAACCACACTTTTAGAATCACAGATCTATATCAAGGGTTGGCAAACTTTTTCAATAAAGGGCCAGATAATAAATATTTTCAGCTTTGTAAGCTACAACGTATCTGCAGCAACTACCCAACTCTACCAACTCATCATAGCACAAAAGCATCAATAGACAATACATAAATAAATGTAAGCGCTATGTTATCGTACAGCTTTAGTTACAAAAACAGGCAGTGGGCTGGATTGGATTTATGGATGTGGTTTGCTTACTCATGATCTAGACGACTTCCTCTCATTCAAAAGGAAGATAAGGAACATGTTCATATTATTTTGCTGAATAAAGTTTAAGTCTTTAAATAGCTTTCTGAGCATATTGTGATAAAAATCACAAATTATGGTTTTATAGTTTATCAAGTTCAATTAGCTATATCTATGTCAGACTTCACTGTTGATATTGAGAAATACTCAATAGTAGGAAAAAATCTGAGCTGATGAAATGCATATGCATGCAAAAAAAATAATACTCCTTTTGTTCTTCCTTTATTTCTCTGCTAGCTGCTAAGAAGTATGTTTGATTGTTTTCACTAATGGACATTTTCCAATATTTATCAAGTTAGCCTGAGAGCTGGTATTGCAAAATAACACCCTCTAAATTATAATTTTCCCTCAGATTTTCTGACTCTGTTTCATGTATTCTAGACATTACCTTGGATTTATCTTCCAAACATTTTACTGAGTTTGCATCAAATGTATTTCCTTAGATGCATTATTTTCTCACCTCAGCAAATGCCAGAGGACATTTGTCTGTGTCCCTGTGAATGAGTGTGTGTGTGTGTATGCACACATGCATGTGTGTGTAAAACTCTTCTCTTTCCTACACTCTTTCAATTTTCTCTTGGTCACTTTCCTGAGTGATAGGCTAGGCTAATTTTTTGCCATACATTTTTCAAATATCTGATGATTTTGACTTTCTATTCAGAGTTTAAAATGAGAGGATAGGCTTACTGATAGAGAATTCCATTTTGTGGGTAGATGGCTTTGCTTTAGGATAAGTAGGTGGGTTATGACATGCTGGGAGTCCTTTTAATAGCAGAATTAGAGGGCTTTACTCTGAAGTGAAGTATTAACACCAACTACCCCAATTCTTCCAAGTACCCACACCCGTAGTTCTCTAGAAAAAAAAAATCCTCTAGTATTTTGCTTGGTGTAAATGCCTGTTTGTGTTACCATTCATAGAATTTCAATTAACACCCTTGGTTTTAGACTCCTCTGCCCCCATCATACTAGCTGTCTTTGAGTCTGAATACCTTAAAACTGATATATAACATATTAGTTTTATACATATACAACATCCTCAGATTTGGTTTGCTGGGAATCCAGTGACAATGGCAATAATACATTCTGGGGGGTAAAAAAGTCCTAAAACTGCAAAGCATTGATTGAAGTAAGTTTGTATCAAAGAAACAATCCTTTAAAATGAGCGTATCAGTAAACACTGCCATCTCTGGTAGATGGAATTTACAACAGAGTGACTAGGTTAGCAAGTTCTGTATTGCTAATGTTTTTGGCAGACGCAAATTGTTTGACTTCTAGAAATTTGGGCTACGTTTTACCAATCCAGCTAGGCCATTGGGCTTTACTCTTTTTCCTCTTCTCATGTGGGAGCCCCATTACTCTCCTAAGACCTCGTAAACCACATTTATTATTTTCTCAACACGTCCCACAGACAGTAGACCACTTTTCAGGAGGAGAAACTTTACCTAACTGCATTATTTCAAACAGTTCTTGAATTTCCTTAAACTCTATTGGTAAATTTTCTAACCAAACTCCACAAGGATCACAAGTGCTGCAAAATGCTTTCGGTTTGATAGGGTGTGACGGCACATGTCAAAGTCAATTGCCTCAAATCTAATTTATTACTTTATTGAAAAGTTGGACATATTGAAGCTCAGCTTAATTGAGATTGCTCATTACAAGCTATCTTCCCTGAATGGAAGTGTAAAGTGAACGGCACTTTAAGTATAGAAGGGAAAAGTTTCAGCAGTAATGTAAAAACAGCATCTGATGAGCAGATAAGAATCCTATGTAAAGCACACTATTATCAGCAACCACAACAGTTCCTACTGTAGCAGTCTTGGAGCGCAAGCGCTGCAAAGCAAGCCAAAGCAATCATAAGCACTTTTATGGCAAGGCTGTTCCTGCTTTATAGTATTCATTGTGTCAGCACTGTAATTATAAATTCTCTTTTGTATAAGTTTAGGGCAAAACTGTAAATCCCACCAAAATTATTTTTTTTTAAAAGCCTCACTTGTATTTAAAATAAAATAACTTACGAATATTTTTAAAATGTAGATCAGAGCTGTCTGTGTATCAGACAACAAACGCGTCAATTAGCATGTGCAATCATAAGGCCCTTGCAAAAAAAAGATGGCCAATAAAAGCAAAATTGAGTAATTCAGAAATATAGTACTCACAGGTGACATGAATGTGGAAAATCATTAGAAAACATAAAATATTTTGCTTTTCAAATTGTAAACAATGGATTAGAGCCCCCATAATTTTCCCCATTACACGGGGTTGGTAATAATGCTGGGGGGGAGTGAAGAGGTAGGGAACAGCGTTTTCGTTGTCACTAGTGCTAGTATATGAAATTCTATTACAAGTAATATATTTTAGTTTAATTCTTTACTGAAGTTAATTTCCTTACAATTTAAACAAGTAAAGACAATACTGAAAATGTTAAAAACATTTTAACCTAAAGAACAGAACTTGTAAATGTATATGATATCTTTTATATGATGAAATAATGTTAATATTAAAAAAAGCAATCTTAACACATGTCAGAGGTTTAGACCTATTTTTTACAGTGATAAAACCTGATCAAATCCTAACACCTCATATTACATCTGACATAGTTTCCTTCCCTTGTACAACATTGTTTTTATTCCTCTCATTATATTATCAGTTGAGAATGATGCTTGCTTCACTTCCAAAGTCAACGGCTATTGTTAGATTATATCACAACATTACAATTATTTAACTATGAAGTCCTTTTTATAGTAACTTTTCTATAACATTACATACAAAGACATATCTGTAGTCTGCTTGACAGGGTATCTGAAAGATAAATGGCTGCTCAAACTGCTTAAAGAAAGTAAAAAGAAGTTTATGCAAAAGAGCCATTCAAGGTCTCTGAAGTTGGTGAATTTCAAATCACACAGCCTATTGAATCATTATAATGATGGATCGGTTTTACCATCTTCAAGTAACACACAGATCTTGTTTAGAATAGGGAACTTACTATATTACAATTGATAGTATGGAAGAACACTAGTCATGTTAGCTTCAATAAAGAAATGTATACATATTTTGACATGAAGAAATATATGGGATATGGCATAACATTATTATATAACACTTTAAGTTGATATTTTGACTGAATATTATGCTAGATTGTATCATACTCTATGCATTCAGTTGAATCCTATTCCTATGGCTGCTACAATTTTTTTAGGTTTTTCTTGAGAAAGTGTCTATTTAGCCATCAACCATTGTTTAACATTGCTTTCTCCATCTATTTCAAGTTATCATTACTGATGATAATTATTTTCTATATGTGGAAATGTGACTAAGACTGTTAATTTTGATGCCCTGTGCTCGTAAACACCTCTTTTTAATTCCGTCATTATTTAAAGAAACTAGGGAAGAAATAGATGGCGGAATGTTATTTCTGACTTTTGCTTCTCAGAATTATTAAAGATAATGTATGAGCAGTAAATTTGCAACTTCTTGGAATATCTAAGGAGAAGTAATCCTCTTAGATAGGTTGGACAGCTATTTCTGCTTTGGTAGAAATATATAGACTCAGACACTGTGCCTTAGGATTTTTCTTTCTAACAATTCTGACTTTTTTATACCAGGTTGGCCCACTATGACTATCATTTTCTGGGAAACACATATTGTTTATAATTATGCTACAGCTATTTTAAATCATGTACATTTCTCTTTATTGCTCTTATTTCTCTGTTTAAAACTGTTATGTCACCTGTATTGATAAGTTTTAAATCATGGTGGATAAAATTCCAACAATATTGGTGAAGTCTACATATTAATGCTGAATATTGGATTATTCTCTTAGAAGTATAGCATAAATTCATATGTTATTTGCTTTCATGTTAAATTCAGACATTTGGTATGTTCCTTCTTTTCTTTCCTTTCAGGCATATAGATGAGCTTTGACAACTGTTACAATAAGAAGGTCATTTGTCTCGTAACTATCATAGGCCTTAGGCATTCAATAAGTCAAAGAAAGTTGGAAGTCATAGGCTATAGTGTGGTTAAAATATTATTTTCTTAAAAAAAGAAAAGAAAAGAAAAACAAGCTGCAGGGGTAGTACAGATTAATGAACTACTTGATTCATCTAGCTATTTCTTCTTAGAAACAGAGTTGTATCTTTCTCTGAGAAAGGAAATTTTTATCCATCTCATATTTAGGTCACATCAACCAAATTAAGAATGAATTGACTGAAACATATTCAATTTAACCGCAAAACACAGCATCTTGTCTTCTTATATCATTGTCACTCAAGACACCAATTAAGGCTATCAAGAAGAGAGAGGCCACTTGCAACTTCAAGGTTTATGAAGGCAGTTGATGACTTCTTATAGGTCTATTCCAATGAATAAAGGATTTGGGCCTAAGCAGAACTATCTTACTCTTCAGGCTCTGTGCACTTGTAGTCTTGAGAGTCACAGTTTCCACATAATCCTATTCATGACATAGGATCACAGAAACATAAATTCTTGGAATCAGAAAGGAAGTTAAGGATTGAAGATTCCATCTTTTAAAATAATTTCATGTATAGAAAGATAGACTTCCAAATGTATTTTGAATGAGTTGAACAATAGTGGTTTCACTACCTCAGAAGCTGTCTTCCAACAAGGAAACCAAAGAGGAAGAGTGTATATGTATACTTATTCCTAAGCACCTCTGGGGTGTTCCCTGAGGACAGCTAGGTGATTGATTTAGATATTTGTGGAGCTTTGAGGTAGATAGGTAGATATGGGCAATGAGAAATCAGGGCTGTCAATCTGATTTGATTCTTACTGCTGGGCTGGTGAAAGCTGAGCACGTTCTGGTCACCACAGACAGCCATCTGCTGTTGGACTTGCTGTTCTGCAGGTCATCCCATGACAACTTTCTCTGTATTCCCAGTACACGTGTGCCCCAACTGTATATCCGGACTCACTGCTTATCATGGTAAAGCATATGTAAGATCAGGCTTCAGTGTTTTACACAAGTTCAGTATTATATTGGGTATTTTAATCAGTTTATATAACAAAACATTATAAAATTAAGAAACAAACCAATAGACACAAACCCTAAAACTTGATATGAATGTCTCTGGGACAATAAGCCATTGTCCTCCACAAATCTGTGGCATATTCTCCAGCAGTTCCAAGTCGTCAAAGCTAAATGTATACTTTCCTTCTCTTTCTCTCTTGTTATCTAGTAATCACCATAAAGTGACAATATGTTTAACAAAAGTATCTTCCATACCTTGTCCTATCTTCTCCATCACAATGGTGTTGTTAATGTTGAAAAATTCATTTACCAACTTAGATTCTTCCCAATTTTTTTTCTATCATAATAAGAGATAGTCTAGCATAGCTGTTAAGTATACAGGTTCTGAACTTAGACCGTGAGAAGTTCAAATTCACATTGACTGGTTGGGTAGTCTTTGTCAAGTTACTTAATTTCTCTAAGACTTATATACTCACTAATGAAAGTGTAATAATTATAATGGCTTCTATAATGTTTGAATTAAAATAAATCATATCTATATTTGTATATATGTAAATTTTTTTGAAACTGACACAAGCATTAAATAAGTTACTTATTATTGTTGTTGCTGTTATTATTTTTACTATTACTTTTCCAAGATTAAGCTCAAATATCTTTTACCAGTTAAGAGTTCAATTATCTCTGGAAAAAAAAATCCATCTTCATCTCTCCTCTTGTGATGTCATCCTGTAATCAAAGCTCTAGTAGAGAAGTTGTCATCATTATTTACTTCTCTGACTGTCTCCCTGGAGAAAAAATCCTTGAGGGAGAAGTCTGTAACATTAATCATTTACCCTCAGCAACCAGCATCAAGCCTCATGCAAAAAACACACTTGGTGTTAATGGTCACAAACTCTAGCTACCAAAATACTGCTGTCATCTTCTATGACAATTAATTCATCTACTGAACCAAAATAATTCACATTATTATTTCACAAACTAAGCACATGCTTAGTTTCAGGTTAAACAATAAAGAGCAAAAACTTCATTAGTTCTTCTGATACATAATTCCATGTACTTCTTTTATATCCACACTTGTTACTTTAAAGGGAAACTTAGTCAATAAAAAGAAAATCACATTAGATACACAGAGGTCTTCCACTTAAAAAAAGAAACAAATACAGAAAATTTTTTCTAACATGCAAGCAATGCCATATTTATTTTAACATACAGTTAAATTTTAAAATCTGGTAATAAATTCTAAGAGTGAGCTTCAAGTCCTAAGGCAAAATAACAACTATCAGGATATGTTATTCATGTTGACAACATCAAAATGACGAAATTATAAGTAACAGTCTGTCTGAAGATCAATTTATGCAACTTGGGGATTGTCCAAATAAAAACCATACATGATAATTAACCAATGATATTGGCATCTGCTTACCTTAAAGATTCATAAATTGATAAATGCTTTTAAGGTAATTGGATGAGCAACTACTTTAGGTATATCTTTAAATGATAGAAAATGGAATTTGAGCTACTCTGGGAAATAGATTTCTGAAACAGATGACATTCAAAAGATTAAAAAATTCTAAATCTATCTAGATTTTAAAGTGATTTCATAGTCAAATTAGTATTAAGGCCTAACTTTAGGTGGAAAAACAAGAAAAGTGAACAGAAAATCTCTACAACATTTATAATAAAAGACAGTTACTGTCTACCTGTTGCAACTCAATGGAACTGAAAAAGTAAGAATATATATAAATAAAAGATCTAAATCTAGTCCACTCAAAAATTTTTAAGGAATTTTACTAATAATTACTTCAAATCTCCTCTTTTATAATAAACTCTATAGTTTGTTTTTTTTTTTTAATTTACCACCTTGAAGAGGCTTTACATTAAAGGTTTAATAATGGAATTACAAGTAAAAGTGAAACATCAGTCATAACTGACATGAACATTTGAAAAAAAGAATGCATTAAATCATTATTTTAGCTGATGATCAAGAAAGAGAAGCAGGATGGTGAGCACTGTGAATTGTGCAAGACTGTTGAATGACAGACCTGTACCTCTGAAACAAATAATACATTATATGTTAAAAAAAAAAAAGAAGAAGAAGAAGAAGAAGAAGATAGCAGGGAGGGAAATTGGAGGGGGAGACAAACCATGAGAGACTATGGACTCTGAAAAACAAACTGAGGGTTCTAGAGGGGAGGGGGGTGGAGGGATGGGTTAGCCTGGTGGTGGGTATTGAGGAGGGCACATTCTGCATGGAGCACTGAGTGTTATGCACAAATAATGAATCATGGAACACTACATCAAAAACTAATGATGTAATGTATGGTGATTAACATAACATAAAAAAAATTAAAAAATAAAAAGAAAGAAAGAAAGAAAAACAGGAAAGTACTGATAATCTGTACATATTTAGAGTGACAGATGTCTCATGTTGAACATTTATATAGTAGAATGAAATAAAAATGGTGTCATTACTAAAGCACCCATAGGTTAATAAGTCTGAACTTTAGACTAGTTGGTTCCTCAATAGATTTTCAAAATGTTAAGACCATTTAGAAACTATGTTATTTATTTTTTTATATAAATACTTTTATTTCTCATTAAAAATCAATAAAGATTTTTGATTTTGGTAATTACAGATTAGATAATTCAGACTAACCCACCTTCTGAAGAAAACTGGAGGGAAAAATTCTGCTTCAAGGCACAGGAAAGCTAAGAAATAAATAATTACCAAGCCAAGATCCAGGAGAACACAGAAATTCAGACATAAAACCTCAGTGTTTAGAAAATTTTCAACTTTAGGGTGTTTGCTAATTCTAAGAGATTCTGGGTACATCGATTGGCAGCTTCCTCATGCTAAAGGGGCAAAGGTGGGAGAACACAGCCACCTAAGCTTGGGAAAGTGTGGTAAATATCCTGAATTTGCTTGGGACCTAACTGAGTTATACCCTTGGGAAAAAGGCTAAGCTAGAAGTAATCTGGCTCTCTGAAGGACTATGTCCCAACTCCAAATTATCTTAATGCCTGAAATTGGGTTAAGATATTCTCAGACTGTTAGTGCTCTAGGCACATTAGAGAAGTAAATGTAAAACCTTTGAGTATGAAGATGATATCCTAGGCCACAAATGATTTCACATTTTAAGAATATAATGCATATCGGGCACCTGGGTGGCTCAGATGGTTAAGCGTCTGCCTTCGGCTCAGGTCATGATCTCAGGGTCCTGGGATCGAGTCCCGCATTGGGCTCCCTGCTCCTCGGGACCCTGCTTCTCCCTCTGCCTCTCTCTCTCTCTCTCTGTCATGAATAAATAAATAAAATCTTTAAAAAAAAAAAGAATATAATGCATATCACAAAATTATAAATAAGCAATGACACGGAGACAAAGTTATATGGATGACAGTAAAAACAAACAAAAGAAAAGGATCCACAGGTTCTCCATATATTAGAGTGATTAGACACAGGTTAATAAAATATAAAATAGCTAAATTAAAATTTTCAGGATTTAAAAAAAAGTCTTTGGAAATTTGTGCAGAAACATAGTGTGTTTAGAAAAGAATTAAACAGGGAATCTAGAATTAACAGTAACAATAACTAAAATTAAGAACTCAGCAGGTAGTCTGACCCACAGTCTGAAAGAAGAAAATATTCAGACTGAAATATGAAGAGGGAAAAAAACAGGGAAAATAAAGAAAAGAAAGTAAATAATAAAAGAGATAAGGTGAAAATATAAAATGCCTATTTTAGATTCCCCAAAGGAGAGGAGAGAGAAGGGACATTCAATATTGTAGAGATGGTGACTGAGAACTTTTCGTATTTCAAATCACATTATAGTAATACCTCTGAAAACCAAATGACTAAGGCCAACTATCTTACAGGCAGCCACCGAATCAACGACTGATTGCCTTCAAAGGGAAAACAATAACACTGAGAGCTGATCAATCAATTCAATAAACACTAGAAGATAATGAAATGATATCTTTAAATGCTGAAGGAAGATAACTGTTAAATTAGAGCTCTATGTCCAGTACAAATATTTATTAACAATAAAGGTGAAATTCATTTTCAGAAAAGCAAAACTGAGATAAAACATCTTCAGAAAGTCTGCATAAAGGAAAATCTAAAGGGAATTCTACAAGGAAAGAAAAGTGTACACAAATTGCATCTTGTGAAATGAGATAAAGAACAAGAAAGGAGAAAATATAATTTATTGGTATTTACATGTATTAACAAACCCGACTATAGCATATAACAAAGAAAGTTAAGACAAGTTAAAATTCATGTGATGTGTTCTAGCTTAACCACACAAAATATTATTTTAAGTAAAAAATGAGTGAAAAAAGGAACCTATAACAAGGGTGAAAATAGAAAGACTTCAGTAAAATAAATTTAAATTCAATTATATTTGTAGTTACACTAAAGATAAATGAATAAAACTCTCAATAAAAGCAAAGTTTGCTACACTTGATTTAAAAGATCACAATTCTGTTTATTGGTCACAAAACATTAAAATACAGAAATAATAAAAGTAAAGAATGCAGAAAGTTTTGCCATGTAAAGGTAATTAAAATAAACTGATATAACAGTATTAATATGAGACATTAGGGCAAAAAACATTCCTAGAGAAAGAGGGGGCATGTCACAGTGGTAAAAGATTTAATTAACATAAATTCATAACAATTACAATTTTTTGTAACATAAAAACATAGGCTTGCAATATATGAAGCAAAAGATTATAGAACAAAAGCCAGAAATAAACAAATCTATAACTCTATCAAAAAGTCTTAATAGAATTCTCTCTTTAGCTCTTTAACATAAAACAAGAAACCACAGAATCAGTAATAATTGATCAGTTAACTTAAAGAAACATGTTTAGGAAACTTGATTTAATTGTGTTTCTATAATGTGTGTGTATATGAGTGTCTATGTATGTATTTCACTGTTATGGCATTGCAAACAAAAACTGCAATTTTTTTTTTTTTAATTTGCAACCACACACCAGGAATTTCAGAATTGAATTGATATTGGTTCTCTAACTGCAATGCAATTGAGCTAGAACCAATACTAAAATGTTAACAAGGAAAAAATAAAATATTGGAAAATTCAGATATATGCATCAGTCAATGGATAAAGAAAATGTAGTGAAAATCCTGCCATTTGTGACAACATAAATAAACCTGGAGGACATTATGCTAAATGAAATAACCAGTCTATGAGACATCCCTAATTTAACAATGCCCCAGCTGAACTTCTCATCTCTTCTCTATTCTATACCCAAACCTGCACTACCCACCATCTTTCTCATCTCAGTTTTTATAAGTCCATCTTTCCAGTTACTCAGTTAAAAACCTTTGAGACATTCTCAATGCCTTTCTTTTTATATATACTGCCTTTAGTCTATCAGAAAATCCTATTGGTCCTGTCTTTAAAATACATGGTGTGACCACTTTTGCTACACTCGTTGCTACTTTTCTGGTAGAAGCACTATGACCCCTCACCTAGATTATACTAGCTCCCTCCATAGTCTTCCTGTATTCACTCTTGTCCCTCTAAAATATACTCTCAGCAGAACACTGAGAATGACCTTTGAAACAATAATTCAGGTCAAATTATTCCTGTCCACAAAATCCTGCTTGTTTCCCATTTCATTCAAAGTTAGAGTCAAACTCCTGACAATGGTCTGTACGGCCAGACTAAATTTCTCCTATTCTTCCAACCTCTTTTTCTCATTGTTGCTCCACCAACTCCTATTGCTTTTCTAACCTCATCTCCTACACCCTCCCCTTCTTTCACTCTATTTCAGCTACACTGGACTTCCACTTTTCCTTAAACAGAGGGCATCTTTTTAAAGCCTTTGCATTAACTCTTTCCCTTGCTTGGAAACTTCTTCAGTTAAATATATGCCCATCTCACTTCTTTACAAATTTCAAGTATTTGTTAAAATTTTATTTTTCAATGAGGGCTACCTGACCATTCCATTTAGAATTATAACTAGGCACTGATACTACTTCTCTATACTTTGATCCCCATACTCTGCTCCATTGTACCTTTTTCTGCAGTACATATCACAATTCTGTCAACTGTTTGTTTTGTTTTATTTTTTAACTCTTAGGCTTTCTAAGCACCTATAACTTTGCTTCACATATATTCTGTGATCAATAAATATTTGTTGAATAAATTAAAATAGGAAAAGTAAAATTAGACTAATGTCAATTTCAGAAAACAAAATTAGAAGAACATTTGTCCAACATTAGGACATAGAGACTTTCTTTAAAAAGACAAGAGGCATAAAAGCTGCAAAAAAATAGATACTACTGACAAAAATTTCAAAAATTTATTTAGAAAAAATATGCAAACAAAGTTAAAATATCTATTCTAGATGCCAAGTATGTTATATTATCTGCATTTTGATAAGAAAAACACAAACAATCCAAGAGAAAACAGGTGAAAAGTATAAACAAGGATTTATGATCAAGAACTTGTAAAAGGCAATAAAATGTTTGAATGTTTTTTCAACTTTAAATTGAAGCAATAATGAGACACCATTTCTCCCAAGATATTGACCAAATGTTAAATGATAATTGTTTCCAATAATAGTAAGAATGCAGAGCCAGAAACATGGCTAGTAGGGACGTGATAGATTTAGCCATTCTACTAAGTAATTTGAAAATACCTACCCAAATTTAAAATACAAACATCAATTGATAAAGTAAATCCACTTTCAGAAATCTATTATCTAGAAATAAATACATGAGTACATAAAGATACACATAAAAATGTATATCTATATCTATTGAAACATTGCTTATAGTGACAAAATTAAAAATAACATAAATATCCACAAAGGGAATGGACTAAAAATCTCTGATACACATTCTTACAAAGGAAAATTGTACAGCTGTTAAGGATGAACTGGCCTGACAAATATGGATTGGTGTCTATTGAGCTAGAGGGAGGTTTGCAATGTGCTTTGTTGTAAGATGAGGAAAGAAAGTTGCAGAGTAATGTGTATATATACATATATATGTGGTATATTTCATCTATATATGTATTTATGGTATGACTTAGGTAAAATTTTTAAAAAGAACCGTAAGTGTGAAATATATTGAAATGGTTAACATAAGCATAGAAAGAGAATAAAAAGGATAACTTTATTTTTTATCTATCTAGAGGTTTTTTTTTCCACCTGTTACATTGAGTATGTATAAAATCTACTATTTAAATTAAAAGCAAATGTAATATAAAATAGCACACATTTTGATATAACACAAAACCAGATTCAAATTGAATCTCCATCTCTAAAAACCTGTGACCCTGAGTAAAGTAATTAACCATTCACCAACCTCATCGGCCAAATAGGTGTTGATTTTCAATTTTTTTAGAAGACTTTATTTATTTATTTTAGAGAGAGAGAGAGCTGGGTGAGAAACAAAGTGGGAGGGAAAGGGAGGAGGAAAGAATTTCCAGCAGACTCTGCGCTGAGCTCGGAGTTCAACGCTGGTACAATCCCACCACCCTGAGATCATGACCTGAGCTGAAACCAGGAGTCAGATGCTCAACCGACTGAGCCACCCAGGTGCCCCCAAATAGGTGTTCATTTAAAGAGATTATACAAATGACTTATCAGATATATATGGGCACAATATCATTTGATGAATAATGGGTATCAGTCTCATTATATTGATTCTTAAATTACACACATAATTAGGTGAAAGTACTGTAACTGAGTAGTGAGATAATAAAACCAGGGTGAGGAGAAGGAAGACGAGGAGGAGGGGAGTAGATAAAAGAAGGAAGAGGAAGAGCTAACAGTTCCTATGAACTTGCTATAAGCCAGGCAACAGGGCAAAGACTTGCATGCACTAAATCTTTACAATATGTGACTGCACATACGAAGTTTTGACAACCAGTAATGAGTTAGGTACTATTTTATTTCCAGTTTCACAAAGTAGGAAACAACTATGAGTTGTAATTTGCCTCACTATACTAAAAAGCAAAATAAGAATTGCCAAAAAAAAATTAGTGACCATTGTGGGGGTGCCTGGGTGGCTCAGTTGGTTAAGTGTCTAACTCCCGATTTCCCCTCAGATCATGATCTCACAGTCCTGGGATGGGGCCCTGTGTCAGGCTCTGCACTTAGCATGTAGTCGGCTTGTCCTTTTCCCTCTACTCCTCCCCCTGCTCGCTCTCACTCTCTCTCTCAAATAAATAAATAAATAAATAAATAAATAAATAAATATATAAATAAATAAAACCTTAAAAAATAATTAGTGGCCATTGTATCTCAAAGATTATGTATCATCCAAAGGCTAAGATATAACCAATAATCTTTATTCTTTGAATCCTTTGAAGAAACAGTTTATTCCCAAGAGATAGCACATTACTAATTAAATGCATTTTATACTTATTCTAGAAGATACTCATTGCTAATGCAGCTATAATTACCATGACCAACTAAATTAATAAAGGTTTTACAAATACAACTTTTTAAAGTAAATGAACAGATGCATGAAATAGCAAAATACATTATTTCAATCTAATCATTTCTAAAGGAAATTCCTTGGGATTCAAAGGGAAAGAACTATAGAAAATAAAATGTCTACTTTTTCAGTAGAAAATGCTAAAATCTTTTTTGATAGGAAGGACAATAATATGAACGCATTAATATTTTTGCAGTTTTACTTCTTTTTGTTAATAGAGGTTAAAAGTGCCAAGAGATATTTAATATTAACACCATTTGCAAAAGCCTGAGACTTTGCCCTTCACCAGCTTCCACCTAGCAAAAATTATACTGCAAGTACATATTTGTGAGCTTGCTATTTTAGTTAATTATATGCTCATTTAGAAACCATGATAGAACTGGCAGCTATTATGACTACAAATAAATGTTTATTTTTGTAGTTCTTATTTTATAACATAATAACTAAACAAAAGCTAAGGAAATTTAACCATTAGCCTTTGTGATTCAGCTAATGCTGCCTATCTTTTAATAGCACTCCTTGTTTGACAGATTTTCTAAACATGTGGTTCAAGTAGTTGAAAAATCCACTACAAGAGCCAGATACTTAGATTTTTTTTTTTAATAAAAGTAATTTTGTAGGATTTTGCATTTACATATGACAAATGTAATAAGCCTTATTACCTTAAAATTGCCTTATAAAAATAAAAATGGTTTAGAAAAATAATTTTTAGAACTATCAATAATTTGAAAGAATGTGAAAGATATTTCCCCCCATTCATAGCTAAAAAAACAAAAGAACTACTAAGTGAATATTCATTACAAAGTAAATTATGAGATCTCAATAAGTATAAGAAAAAAGAGTATATATAATAAAAGCTCAAAATTATATTTCTTAAATGTCCAGCACACTTCCTTCATATAGTATGTAACCAATTTTTTTTTTCTTTTCAAGCTCATATCCCTTTTCTCAAATTACTATTATTCAGTGAAAGAGAAAGGGAACATAGAATGATCTTAAACAAACCACAGTATTATCTTTAATAGAGTTTAGCAAAGTCATTTGCTTTTCTGGTCGCACTATAAAAAGAGAATGGTTTAATTCTGCCTTTCTTCAAGGACACCCTTATTAAAAAGAAGGCCTTGAGTGAACTCTTATTCCAAGTAACATAAGGATAGTATTCATTCAGAAATTATTCTGGCTGGGAATGTAAGCTGAAAATATTTGCCATTTTTGGAACTATACTATGAGACATTTTAAAGGAAGTTCTTCAGGCTTGAGTGAGCTATAGGATAGAAATTTGGATCTACACAAAAATAAAGATCACTGGAAATAGCTAATATGTGATTTTTAATAATCTGTTTTCTCTCATCTTATTTTCCTTAAAGGACAATTGAGTACTTAAGCAATAATAGCAGCAACAAAAATAATGCATCATGGAGCTTATTGGTATATGCAGAGGCAAATATATGACAAATATAGCATAAGGGATGAAAAGTAATAAATAGAAATATACTGTTAAGGGCGCCTGGGTGGCTCAGTTGGTTAGGCGATTGCCTTCAGCTCAGATCATGATCCTGGAGTCCCGAGATCAAGTCCCACATCAGGCTCCCTGCTTAGCAGGGAGCCTGCTTCTCCCTCTGACCCTCCTCCCTCTCATGCTCTCTGTCTCTCATTCTCTCTCTCGCAAATAAAAAAATCTTAAAAAAAAAAAATTTAAAGAAATATACTGTTAAAAGATTATTGCCTTATATATTGATTTGACTTTATTTACAGGTAGAGAGTGATGTTACAGATACATATTGTAATTCCTAAAGAAAACACTAAAATAAAAACAAATTAATTAACAGACATAACTCAAAAGCTATTAGAGATTAAAAAAACAAAAACAAAAATATTCAATTAATCCAAAAGTCAGGAAAGAAGAAAAATGGAATAAAGAGCAAGAACAAGTAGCAAGATAGTAGACCCACACATATCAATAATTACATCAAAAAATACTTGAATGGAAAGACAGAAATTTTTATTAGATTTAAAAACTAGAAGTCAAATAGTGTTTATAAGAGAAACATTTTAAAATAGGAATATTTCAGGTAAAGAATATTACTAAGGATATTTCATAATGATAAATGAGTCAATCTAAGAGAAGGCTCTAACAATCTTAAATGTATATGCAACTAAAAACAGAACTTCAAGATACATTAAACACAACTGACAACTCCATGTGAAAAAAAATGCCACAATCACCAAAAATTTCAGTAGCTTTTCTTTTAAATTGATGGAATGATAGACAAAAACAATCTATCAAGTAAAGTTATATTTTATTTAAATAAAATCAGCAATCAACTTCACTTAATGAATATGTAAATAACGCTATAGCCACATATTACAAAATAAAAATTTTTTCATATGTACTGAAAACAAGTCTCAATAAAGTTCAAAGATTTTATATCACACAGAGTATGTGTTGTGACCACAATAAATACAACTAAATTAGAAATGATTTTAAGAATTTGTGACAAAATCCCCAAGTATTTGGAAATTATCCAATGTTCTACTTTATAAGCCTTAGGTCAACAACCTCAAAGAGGAAATTAGATATTAGTTCAAAGTAAATGAAAGTAAAAGAAAAATAATAAAAATGTGTGGGATGAATCTAAGACAGTGCTTAGTGACAAACATTAACTTTAAATGTTTATATTAGAAAAAATAAAATTTAAACCAATGAGCTATGTTTCCACTTTAAGAAATTACAGAAGACCAAATCAACTGCAAAGTACACAGGAAGAAGGAAATAACAACAATAAGAGTGAAAATAAATGAAATAGAAACATACAAACATTAGAGAAAAATCTGCAAAACCAAATGTTAATTCTTTTCTAAAGAATCAGCATAGTTGATCACTTGCTGACTGGACTGAACAGAAGAAAACATTGCCAAAAACAGATTTAGAATGAAAAATATCACTATAGTTTCCACACACATAAGCTATTTTTTGTCAATAAATTCAACAACTTAGATGAAATGGACTTATTTATAGATATAAGAAAATTAACCAAAACTGACACAAGAAAAAAAAAAAAGAAAAATCCCATATCCAAGAAATCAAATTCATAATTAAATATCTTCTTGCAACAAAAACTTTAGATGGCTTGTCTGGTAAATTCCCTCAAAAAAAAATATATATATATATTTTAAAGATTTTATTTATTTATTTGTCAGAGAGAGAGAGTGCACAAGCAGGAGTGGCAGGCAGAGGGAGAAGCAGGCTTCCCGCAGAGCAAGAAGCCCAATGCGAGACTTGATCCCAGGACCCCAGGATCATGACCCGAGCCAAATGCAGATGCTTAACTGACTGAGCCACCCACTCATCCCTCTCTCAAATATTTTAAAAAGAAATATACCAATATTAGACAAATTCTTTCAGAAAGCAGAAGAGGAAGAAACACTTCTCAACTCATTTTATGAAGGCAACCAAATCTTGAATCTAAAATCAGACAAGACCATTGCAAAAATAGACAATTTTACGTCAATAATAGTCATTTATAGGAATGCAAAAATCTTTAACAAAGTATTAACAAAACAAATCCAGAAATGCAAAATTGAACATTGAAGCATCAATGTAACTTAAATTAACAAAATAAAAATAAAAATGATACAATCATTTCAATGTGTGCAGATTTTTTTTATTATGTTATGTTAATCACCATACATTACATCATTAGTTTTTGATGTAGTGTTCCATGATTGTTTGCGTATAATACCCAGTGCTCCATTCAATACGTGCCCTCTTTAATACCCATCACCAGGCTAACCCATCCCCCCACACCCCTCCCCTCTAGAACCCCCAGTTTGTTTCTCAAAGTCAATAGTCTCTCATGGTTCGTCTCCCCTTCCGATTTCCCCCGCTTCGTTTTTCCCTTCCTACTATCTTTTTTTTTTTAACATATAATGTATTATTTGTTTCAGAGGTACAAGTCTGTCATTCAACAGTCTTACACAATTCACAGCGCTCACCATAGCACATACCCTCCCCAGTGTCTATCACCCAGCCACCCCATCCCTCCCACCACCACAGATTTTTAAATGAAAATTTTAATAAAATTTGTGTACACATTTATAAAATTCAGCAGTCATTCAAAATAAAATTTTAAAAACTCCCAGAAAACTAGAAAGAAAAAATATCTTTATGACCATTGGTAGGTAAAAAATTTCTTAGGACACAGAAGATATACGATTACAAAATTCAAAATTGATCAATTATAATTCATTAAAATAAAAAACTTATGCAAACTAGAAATACTATTAATAGAATCAATACCTAAACCACAGCTTGGGAGAGTATAGTTGCAATACCTATATCTGACATAGGAATTGTATCCAGAGTATAGAAAGAACATTAATACATCAATAAAAAGACAAATGTCCAGTTAAAATTGGGCAAAAAACTGGAAAAAACAATTTGCAGAAGATTTTTAAATGGCCAGTAAACACCTGAGAATTTACTAAGGATTATTAGTTGCAAATGCAAATCAAACAACAATAAAATGCCACTGCAATTCCATTAGGATGACTGAAATTTTAAAATAGTAACATCAAACATAGGCAGGTATGGGAAACAACTGGAGCAGGAGTTCAGTCCTGTGAGAGTGTAAAATGGTACAACTATGTTGAAAATCTTTTTTGGCAGTTTCTTATGAATTTAAGCCTATGATATGCAGAATTTTTCTCTTATTTGCCTGAGAGAAATAAAGACATGTGTCATCGTTCTTTTTCTGCTTTCGATCTTCCCCCTTTTGCTTGTGTTTCTAACAAAATTTACACTGTGTTTTATCTACTGAAGAACTCATCTCTTCAGTCAAAAACATTATGTAGGCTTTTGTAATATTATTTGCAAAAGCAACAACGATAAATGGAAACTAGTACTCAGTTTTATGGAACTGGTTAAATAAATTATGGTGTACATAAATGATGAGGCATTATGTCAAACATTAAGAAGTTTGTTTTAAAAACATGTTTGAGATAGGAAAATATAACAACTTCTCAGCATTATTTGCTACAGCTGCAGTCTCATCTTGAAAACCATCTCAGTTGGCCTCAGAACACCATAGTCCTACGGTTCTTCTCCATTACAATGTGCTTCTTCTGTGTTCTTTGTTGGATTCTTTCCTCCAAATGTTGAAGAGCATCAGGACTTAAGCCTTCATAGCTCTACATTTCTCTATCAAAACTCACTCTTTAGTAATCTCATGTTTTTCATGATTTTAAATATATCTATACATGGAAGACCACTCAAATTATCTCCAGCCTGAACATGTCCCCTGCACTCCAAATGTTTACCCTCCTAACAATAACATCTTTACTTAGATGCTTATTAGATATCTCACACTTTTCATGCCCAAGGCAAAGTTCAGTTTATCTCCTCCCTAGCATTCTGCATCTCAGTAAACAGCTCCACCATCCATCCGTTCGTTCGGGTTTATAGTTTTCATCTTTCTTTCCTGCTTTTTTTTTTTTTTAAGATTTTATTTATTTATTTGAGAGAGAGATAGGGAGAGATCGAGCACGAGCATGGCAGAGAGGGAGAAGCAGGCTTCCATTCCCGCTGAGCAGGGAGCCCGATATAGGGCTCAATCCTAGGACCCTGGGATCGTGACCTGAGCCAAAGGCAGACGCTTAACCAACTGAGCCACCCAGGTGCCCCTCTTTCTTGCTTTTATACCTTACCTCCATCCATTAAATCCTCTTGCCTCTATCTTTAAAATACATCTCCCATTTAACCATTTCTCTCCACTTTGGCTGTTACCATCCTGACTTAAGCCTTTTATTCTCTCTCTTATGCTCCTTAGTAGCCTCCTAACTGATGTCTGCTTCTCCTCCTGGCCTCTACATTCTACTTCACATACAGCAGACAGAGTGAATTTATTTAACATTATTTAACATAATATTATGTCACTTCCCTGATCTAATATGCTCCAATGAAAGAAATCCAAAGAAATACATGTCCTTCTTAATAGACTACAATTAATCTGGCCTTAACATTTATTTCTAGAGTTGTATATTTTCTTAATTTTCTACAATAATCATACAATCATTTATTGCTTCTGAAAAAAGAAAAAATATATATAAAGCAGTTCGGCAAGTCGAGATGGTAAAAACAGTTAACAGGTATAAAAAGAAAAGAACATTTAAAGGAGATAAAAGAAATAAGAAACAGTTCCATTGCAATACATGAATATTTTATTTTATTTCTAGAAGAGTGAAATTAATAAGAATGTACAGAAAGAAACTGTCAGGTGAATACCTATTATCTTTTATTGTACATGACTATAATTGCTGTTACCTGGTTTACTTCATAATATCCAAGTGCTTATGAAATTTTTGTGTTTATAGTCATAATATTAAAAAGATAGAAGACATACCTGGGAATAACTTTATTAGGACTGACCACATTGAAAACCTACATTGAAATAAAAGCTAAATTACCATGGCATTAAACCAATCATGTAAAAGTTAAAATTAATGCAGATACTTAGTATTTTTTTTATTTTCCAGTTATTTTAAGTAAATAGAAATTAAGAATACAATTTTGAGATGATAACGTTTTGTATGACCTCATAAATTTACCATAGACTCATAGAATATTAGAGATTTAAGAAAACCTAGACCCCATATAGGACAGACAATTCCTTCCATGTCACATAAGAAAACTGAGACCCAGAGAGTAGAAGCCACTTTTCTAAATTTGCACAGCCAGTTATTAACAAAACTAATGCTCGAAGTTAGTATCCTACAAATTAATCTGTTGTTTATCCCTGAATAATCCATGATGCTCTATTTCATTATATTATCACCATTACCCATACTTTGGACACATTATTCTTACATAAGCATTCTGAACTAGCATCTTAACCCAATGTCCACAGTTGTGACACAAGAAGATGAACAACAGCCATTGGTGCAGGGGTGAGGACATGGCACCAATCACCACTGCCTTTTTGCTTAATTCCCATTCCATTCCCAAACTGGTAGTTGCCAAAAACAGTGCATTGTCTCAACTGTTATGAAGGGGATGTAAAGGGGAGGGGGAATGGGATAAGTAAAAGACAAGTCATCCACTTATTTTCCAGTCAGAGCTGCCATATTATTGTACACTCTCAAATTAGGAAGCGATGCCAAAAACCATTTAGTGTAATTTCATGAGATGCCTGTGAATATCTACAGCATGCTTGCCAAGTGCTTTTCTAGGTGATGATTGAACCCATTTTTGTGAAAATAAAACAATTATCTCTTAAGACATCTCATTATATCTTTGAATAATTCTGTTACAAATTTTAAATTTTAAAATGACTTTAAATGTGTGTTCGAATATGATCATAATTGTTAATTTATTTGTTCTCTTAACAGGTATTTGTAAAGTGGGGTGTGTGTGTATGATCAGAGTTGAACAACCCCTTGAGTTGAAATCTGAATAGAACGGAGTCCCAAATTATTATCACCTTCATAATAACAATAATGATAATTTTACTATGTCTAGGAATTAAGACAGTTCACTTTGGTTCAAAGTTTGTAAAAGTTTTAAGCAACAGTATTTCATTTTACTATACAAAAAACTTATGAGGTAATATTATTAATCCCAGTTTCTGAGATTTAGGAAGGTTAAATAACTTGCCTAAGGTCACATGGCTAGTAAAAATAGTGCAACTGGATTTCAGAGTCTTTGCACTTCAGCCACTTCCCAATATTAATTCAATAATTTATTAATGTAAACTGAGATTAAATCTGCTTTTTTGTTAGGCACCTCACACACACTTATATTGAGCTTACTACTGTTTATAAAATAAAAACAAAAGAAAATGAAAATATCCAATGCCTGTAAAACAGAAGAGTCTCACAAAAATGCCACCTCGACATTTTTATTTCTGTTTAAAAAAAAAAAAACAAGCTAACTTAAGATGTATATAATTCTCTACTTCTGCACACTTTCTAGGTCATTGCTGTTTTTGTTGTTACAGAGATATTCTCAATGTCACAAGTTGAGATTGTCATAATGAAAACTTCTCAAATGAAAATACTGACAAATGGACTTGAGCTAATTTTTTTTAAAAGATTTTATTTATTTACTTGACAGAGAGAGAGAGATAGTGAGAGCAGGAACACAAGCAGGGGGAGTGGGAGAGGGAGAAACAGGCTTCCTGCCGAGCAGGGAGCCGGACGCGGGACTCAATCACAGGACCCTGGGATCATGACCTGGGCCGAAGGCAGACACTTAACAACTGAGCCACCCAGATGCCCTAACTTGAGCTAATCTTTATTCTTGCCTAAAACATCAAAATATTTCTTTATTCAGACATATGATTTGCTTATTTCTTTTGTAAAAGAAAGATTGACCCTTTCCAAAATCATAAATGAATGTTTTGTCGATCTTCAGCCATTTTTTTTCTCCTGAAATCACAGCAAAATGCCAGCTACAAAAGTTTATACCCTACCTAGTTGTGAGTTTTGAATTTCACGCCATGTAATTAATTTCTTGTATAAGTTTTATAATCTTGTTAAGACAATTCATTTGGTAACTTCACCATTGTCTTAAAAATAAGAAAAAGAGTGTTCTAAACATTTTTCAAATATCTAATATTTGAAAGTTAATGGATCTAATTTTAATTGCATGTTACCTTTAAAATTCCAACAAAGATATGCAAATAAAATCTACTTTCAATTATTTCAATGTTTAATGTGTACATGTCAAAGACAGAGTAGAAGAAATGATTTCTCATATAAGTAAAGCTATAAAATTAGAGATAATTTTGTGTATGTGATTGTGTATGCCTAATTTGTGTATGCCTAATTCTTTTCTTTTTTTTTTTTTTTTAAGATTTTGTTTATTTATTTGTCAGAGAGAGAGCACAAGCAGGGGGAGCTGCAGGCAGAGGGAGAAGCAGGCTCCCCACTGAGCAACGAGTCCGATGTGGGACTGGATCCCAGAACCCTGGGATCATGACCAGAGCCAAAGGCAGACGCCTAAAAGACTGAGCCACCCAGGCGTCCCCAGCCTAATTCTTTTCTTAACAAAGATGTTATGATGCCTTAAACTGAAGGTAGGAAAATCTACGTCATCTATATTTCATGTAGACATAATAGGGTGTTTCCCCTTCTAGTCAGATGTGTTAGTCTAACACTACCCTGCAACTGAACTTAGCTCTATGTCACAAATTACTCAAATGTAAGTTACTCTAATGTCCATGTTTCCATTCTAGAGCTAATAGAATCCTCATAGATTTTTAGATTCCAATAAAAAAAAAGTGTTTTTTATGAACTCACCTATGCTGGCAACTTTAGTCTATTTGGAACAAAAAATTGCTCTTGCATCAGTCAATTCCACTTAAAAGAATAGGAATGTAGTAATATATCTAAAACATCTAAACTTACTTGAAATTTTTAATTATACTTTTTGTACAGTATGGTATTATACTTAGATGTCTCCAGACATAAGAACCTCAACAGAAAGATAAATCATTTTAACTGCTTAAGTATACAAAATAAGAATTTGAATTTTTCCCCTAGAATTGTAAAAAAAAAAAATGCACTGTTTTCCAATATTTTCTATAGCCTCCAGATTCTAGCCATCCATCCCTTCTCTACCCCACATGTTATCTACTCCATTTGATTATTGTGCCCTAAGTTTTTATCTCATTTGTGATTAAAACCCTTATTATTTTCCACATTGAATAAAAACAAGCTTATTTGAATATAGCAGCAATTTATTTATTTTTCCCCTAAGGGTATGCGATATTTACCTATTTAACTTATGTAACAACAAAACTTTGTAGGAAAAACAGAGAAGGGATAGAAATTTACAAAGCCACAATATATCTCTTTGAAAAAGGACTGAATAATGGAAGAAGGGTTTCTAATGTTTCCTGAAAGAGATTTATATTTTTTGTAACATTGCTTACCTTTCCCAACCTGATTAAATCCACGAGAACCTTTATTTTACTCTTCCTGAAAGTCTTTCACTCCATTCACACATACATCCTTCCCATTTGAGAACCTATAGTAACAATACATTACATACTCTAGTAGGTTACTGAATTTTCTTGTTCTGAGTGAGATATAAATGCTAAGAATTTTGCAAATACTTCACTGGATATGTTAGAAAATGGATATGCAGATTCATATCTTCACATTTCTCTAATTTTCTTTTAATTTTGGAAAAGAATAGTGTTGAATTCTAAGTTAGAATTTATTAAAAGTCTATATAATTTTTTTTTTGCCCGGACAGTGTTTTTTAGAATTTCAAATATCTCTAATGACATACCAAATAATTATCATTTCACCCAAATCTTCCAGTGCAGAAGTAACCCTCATTAGGTTTACCTGAAACATTTTCAGTTTCTATAATGGTTAACATTTTAAAGAAGTGAGTGGAGCGAAGAGAGTCAAACCACAAATAAAAAGAATTCTTTTTTTCCTTTTTTTTTTTTTTGGTTTTATTACGGAGATCTGATTATATGCTGTTCATATGTATTGATTATCACTTGAAAATAATTAACCACAAGCTTTAATGGTGTTAATAAGCCTCCTCAAATCTTTTGTAGGACTAATATAAGAAGCAATAAGTAAAGCTTAATATTGTCTCTCCCAGTGGTTCTCAAACTTGAGCAAACATTGGAGTCATTTGGACGATTTGTTGAAACATAGATCTGGGCTCCACCCCTAGATCTTCTGGGTTAGGACCCAAGAATTTTCATTTCTAATGGTTACTTCTGCCATTTGGGGATCACACTTCGAGAATCACTGATATACTTTGTTAATCATGGTCATCACAAATCAGTATTTAATTAAGCAGAAGGAACAGAATATATAAATATGTGTATCTATAGATAACACACCCAGGCAATTAAAAATTTCACTTCGGATCTTGATGCCTACTGAGCCACACACATATGAGAGAAAGAGAAAAAAAAAAAACATGATAGAAATTAAGATAATTAAAAAAAAAAACCCTCAGAAATTTTGAGAGAAGGGAATCACCTTTGGTGAAAGTGCTGCTTTACTATAAAGATAAGTCATTACACATTTACTACAAAACCAGATTCAGTCACTTCTATAGTGAGAGCTGAGGGAACACTTGTTATGTTTGCTAACATGGCACTTCCCTTTGGCAGAGCCAATTATATACCAAGTGATTATTCTGACTGAATAATTTTTCTTTGTTGCCCAGGCAGGTCTGAAGTTGAAATTGAGTAAAGATTTTACTTATTTATTACTGAGTTGGATGAATAAAAATAGGAGAGCTTGAAGATAACGTTCAGATAAATAAAGATTTAGAAATTAGAATACAGAAGTAATAAAGTCAGTTCTCAAGGAAGTTATTCCAAAACACAGAATACTGCTTATGGAAAACATACAATTGTGTGGTGTAAAACCAATGTTTATTCTTTTTTTTTTTTTAAAGATTTTATTTATTCATTTGAGAGAGGAGATTTATTCATTCACAGAGAGAGAGAGAGAGAGAGAGAGCACGAGCAGGGGGGAGAGGCAGAGGGAGAAGCAGACTCCCCACTGAGCAGGGAGCCCCATATGGGACTCAATCCCATGATCTGGAGATCACGACCTGAGCCAAAGGCAAATGCTTAACCATCTGACCCACCCAGGCACCCCACCAATGTTTATTCTTAAAATTGTTTCTAGAAGAGCAGGAGAAAGCATAATAAGTCCTTCTGAGTACCATTTTCAGATAGAAAATGCTATAAAAGAATAATCTCAAATAAACTAATGGAAGATTCATCACTCAATTCTTAACACTTTTTCCTCTATATTAATAAAAAAGTATATACTTGTCTGTAAAAGTGTCACTTGTTAATTAAAACCATTTATAAAATACCCTAAAGAAAAATATATGAGGCAGTTCTACTAGCTTCCTTGTTAATTGTTAGTGCACCCAGGTACTCTGAAACTTGCAGGCTTTGTACCAGCATTTCTCTGTCAGGAACTTTTTTACTAGAGATTTATACTTGGTTCAGTTTCTCATCCATCTCTTCAGAAAGACCATTACTAAAGTAGCAGAACCCTGTTACTCTCATCCTATCCTACCCAGCTTGATTTATTCTTTTTTTTTTTTTTTAAGATTTTATGTATTTATTTGACAGAGAGAGACACAGTGAGAGAGGGAACACAAGCAGGGGGAGTGGGAGAGGGAGAGGCAGGCTTCCCACTGAGCAGGGAGCCCGATGCAGGGCTCGATCCCAGGACCCTGGGACCATGACCTGAGCCAAAGGCAGAGGCTTAACAACTGAGCCACCCAGGCGCCCCAGCTTGACTTATTCTTAACATTTATTATATTTCAATAAATCTGTAACATATCATGTATAAGAAGTACCGTTAGTGGGCACCTGGGTGGCTCAGTTGGTTAAGCTACTGCCTTCGGCTCAGGTCATGATCCTGGAGTCCCGGGATCGAGTCCCACGTCCGGCTCTCTGCTCAGCAGGGAGTCTGCCTCTCTCTCTGACCCTCCCCCCTCTCATGCTCTCTATCTCATTCTCTCTCTCAAATAAATAAATAAAATCTTTAAAAAAAAAAAAAGAAGTACCATTAGTTCGTCGCATTGTGGCTTTAGAATACGTACATAAATTCTCTAACACCCCTCCCTTCTAAGGTAAGCCAGATTCCTGTCCTCTTTAATGAGAGCCAGACTACATGACTATTAATGAATAGAATGTTCAGAAGTGGCAATGAGTCTTAGTCTCTTGAGTGGCCTGCTGTGAGAGAAGTTAGCAACCATGGGTACTCATGAAGCCTGAAAGAGGCCAACTGAGGAAGTGAGGCTTCCTTCTAACAATCAACACTAACTGCCCAGCCCTGTGAGTGAGTCACCTTGAAACCAAAGTGTTTGGCTCCAACCAAGCTTTCAGATGGCCGCAGTCTCAGCTGACATTTTGATTGCAATCTTGTGAGAGAAGATAAGCCAAAGCTGCACAGCAAAGCAACTCTGTAATTCCTGACCTACAGAGACTATTAAATATTATTATTTTTAAAAGTATGAAATTTGATAGTATGTTGTTATAAATCAATAGCTAATACAATCACTATTGAAAAAGTACTACCCATTTTACTAACAAAATCCTCTCTTAATGCCGACAATTGCCATTTTATATTTAACAAAAGAGATCTTTGAAACTAATTTAGATCTTTATCTTAATTATGTATCACTCTCTTGCATACTCATAGAAGGAAAATGCAAGTGAAAGAAATTGGTGATGATGTACCTAAAACTTCATTTTAGTATCCAATTTCTCTAGCTATATTTTCAACTTAGTATTATCAACATCTGTGTTTTTCAGCACAATACAATATGTAGTGACATGAGGACTGTTGATAAGGGTGTCCTACACTACTGTCTATAAGATTTTCTTCTCAGCAGTTAACCCTCATTATGCAAGTTTTGTTGGTAGTGTTTTCTCAATCTCACCATGTTGTCAGACAATAAAAATTATATTGATTTCATTTCCTGGTCAATAGTTATTATAAGATACATCTGCATTTAGACATTAAAATATTTTTAAAAGTGTCTTTGAATTAGTGAAATAAAGTATATATGAATATGATTATTGGTTAATTGCCATCATCTCTGCTAGAATGTAAAAAGCAAAGACTTTCTCTTTGCATCATTATATCCCCAGCCTATCACGGTGCTTGGGACATAACAGGTGCTGAATAAATATTTATCCAATGACTGAATGAATACACATATACATAAAATTAGTGAATAATATGTACTAAATATGAACATTCTCTGGTTTATCTACATGAACTTCAAAAAGTTTTAAGTAAGGATTATAATAAATTGTTTCCAAGTTGAAAAAGTTTATGATTTAAAATTATCAACATTGAGAAAAATCGGTGGTGCAGTCACCTAGAGTATTTCTGTTCCCACCAGGGTCAGCCTCAGCCGAGGCAGTGAAGCTCCGGGGCCTGGGGCCTCCCAGCTCCAGGGAGGTGCCCTCACTCAACCATGGCCCGAAATGCAGAAAAGGCCATGAAGGCCTTAGCAAGATTTCGCCAAGCTCAACTGGAAGAGGGAAAAGTGAAGGAACGAAGACCCTTCCTTGCCTCAGAATGTACTGAGCTGCCCAAAGCTGAGAAGTGGAGACGACAAATCATTGGAGAGATCTCTAAAAAAGTGGCTCAAATTCAGAATGCTGGTTTAGGTGAATTCCGAATTCGTGACATGAATGATGAAATTAACAAACTGCTAAGAGAGAAAGGACACTGGGAAGTCCGGATAAAGGAGCTGGGCGGTCCTGATTATGGAAAAGTTGGCCCTAAAATGCTGGATCATGAAGGGAAAGAAGTCTCAGGAATGAGGTGATAAGTACTTCGCAGCAGCAAAAGATTTGCCTGGTGTCAGAGAGCTTTTTGAAAAAGAACCTCTTCCTCCTCCAAGAAAGACACGTGCTGAGCTCATGAAAGCAATCGATTTTGAATACTATGGTTACCTCGATGAAGATGACGGTGTCATCGTGCCTATGGAACAGAAATACGAATAGAAATTCAGGGCTGGATGGTGGAAAAGTGGAAAGCCGAGCAAGAGGCCCCGCTGGCGAGAGGAGAAAAGGAGGAGGAGGAAGAAGAGGAAGAGATAACATATATGCTGTCACCGAGGAGGAGTCTGATGAGGAAGGCAGCCAGGAGAAAGGAGGTGAGGACTGGCAGCAGAAGTTCATCGCCCACGTCCCAGTGCCATCCCAGCAAGAGATCGAGGAGGCCCTTGTGCGGAGGAAGAAGATGGAACTCCTCCAGAAGAATGCTAGTGAGATCCTGCAGGCCCAGAGCGAAGAGGCCAAAAGACTTCTGGGCTACTAGGGCTGAGCTGGGACGTGCTCAGGGTCTGGAAATCTGCCGGGAGGCCATCATCCCCTGCTGGCTCTTGGTGAGCCCACCGGACTCTGCTGTCCTGGGATTGCAGATGGGCTGGCTCGTGCTGCGAGTCTGCCTGCTACTTCCCCTACCTTTTCTAACCCCCTCTCGTGATCCGAAGGGACGGGCTGCCTGTGCCTCCCCGGCAGGCTGTCTACGTGCTGAACCCTCAGCTGTCACTTTTGTACAAATGTTTTGCTACTGTAGGAACCCATTTATTTTTATCTAGAGTGTGTAAAACAGGCTGCTCATGGGCTGCCTGTGTTTTACTTAGCTTTCTACTGTCAATCACTGGGGAGGGAGGTCAATTTATGACTACCATTAAAAAGATGGCAGTTTTTCCTAAAAAAAAAAAAAAAATCATCAACATTACCTCAGGGTAACTTAACTATTTTATTTGATACTTTATTTACTATTTAACATTTTTATTGCTATCAGTTTTATAGGAAACCGATGCTTCTTTTGCTTATGAAACTTTCAATAGGAGTTCTTTTTAGGCAACCCTAAAACTCTCCATTTGGATTTACCTTAATCTCTATAATCTGGCTTAATATAAATTTACATAAAATAAGTGCTTAAACAGGGTATTATCCCATTTTAAAATTTTCCAAGTTTTGGGTGGAGGATATAGAGGAAGTTTCCACCTCCACTCCATTTTTAAAACAAACAAACAAAAAAGTATACTCCATTTTGCTTTCATATAGTACCAACTTATGTGTGACTATTTTCACCTCTTCATAAGCCAGATCTTTTCCATGTCTACATTCTGAACACCCTATCAAGAAATACTAACTCTCCTTTGTGGCACATTCTTTCCAGGAAATGTGCCCATTTTGCAGAAAAATTGTTTTCATCACCTCAAGGATGACTATGTAGTCAGGATACAAAGGCCAGTTCCCAACAAAAGATGCCTACCAAAGGGCTTTCCTGTGTAGAGTGACCATAATCAATAATAGTTTTCCAGTTCCATAAAGCTCAAGATAAATATGATTAAAATGAAAAGGTTTCCCTGGAAAAGACAAGTAAAAGGTATATTGGTTGAGTGGAAAGTTAATATATTAATGAAAATGATGACATTAGTGATTTATTTCGTTGACAGAATTTAGAATGAGATTCATTTATCATTATCCCATAGTCATTCATCAACAGTACATTGCCCCAAGCATTTAGCCTCCTGTTAGCAGTTTAAGTTTTCTTTGTAGTAATTATACTGGAGAAAGAATACACTGTTTGTGGTCCACTTGATTATAAATAAAATATAAATAAAATATAAACAAAATTAATATTTTATGGAAAATAATCTTTTATATTCTTCAAGTGATAATTCTATTACTTTGTTTTACATATTTTATATTGCTCTATCTTCTATCCTACCAAAATTATCTACTTTAAAAAGACAATTTTAATTCTACAGTAATACTCTTCTATTCAAAATGAAGCATGATAATAAAGTCCCTGATAAAAATGGATGAATCTTAGGGGAGCCTGGATGGCTCAGTCGTTAAGCGTCTGCCTTCGGCTCAGGTCATGATCCCAGGATCCTGGGATCGAGCCCTGCATCGGGCTCCCTGCTCCGCGGGAAGCCTGCTCCTCCCTCTTTCACTACCCCTGCTTGTGTTCCCGCTCTTGCTGTGTCTCTCTCTGTCTCTGTTTTAAATAAATATAATCTTAAAAAAAAAATGGATGAATTTTAGATAATGTCCACTTGATTTGTAAGATACTGAAGACATAATCAGATAACATCAATAAATCTACAGCATGTGCACATGCGTGTGCTCGTGCACGCACACACACACATACACCTCAGAGATACTATGCAAGTACAACCACAGTTTTGCCTGAAAACTGCTCTGCCTCTCAAAAGTCAAAGCCCCTAGAAGACCCATTTTGGAGTTGGAAAGGTTCAGTGAGACTGTCTCACAGCAGAGGCAGATCAGAATGTAAAAATCAAAGGAAAATAGCCTCCGGACAACAAGCTGGAATTTATGGTATTTAGATCAAGTCCTGAAAACATGGCAACTGAAGATTGTACTATATAGGTTAAATTTAATATTCTTATTTTCTTATTGTCTAATTTGTTCAAGCTGGGAATAAACATGACTATTATTCCTCTTTACCACTCAAGGAAATTTTTCTAAGAAGATTCCTAAGTTGTCTCTCAATGACTTAGCTTTTCTAAATCCCTTTTCTAGCTGTTAGTAATTAACAAATAATACATACAGGATAATTTATTGTAGCAGACATTTTTAAGTAAGTTCTTTTTTAAACTTAGCCATAACAGGATATTAAACATGTTGAAAAAAATCTATAATTCAATTATTTTAAAAATGGAAAGACACTGAAATATGGATATGTATAATATATTGTAGTATCCCAAAACAAAGAGTTAAAATGGGGGAGGGGAATGGCTGTATAGGGTTAGAGATGGATAGAAAATCCAGAAGATGTCAGAAAACCTTCACAGAAGAGATGAATTTTGATTTTTTAAATGAGTAGGAGTACATCAGACAGTAAAGGTTGGGTTGAGGATATTCTAGGCATATGGCATAAAGATTTTGAGATATCATGGGGAACAGTGAGAAGTTCAATGGGGAGATCCTATATTACACGTGGGAGTGTAATATAGAGCACCTAGTTAGAGGGTACATTAGTGGACTGGTAAGGAATAGAGGGTACATGATGGAGGAGGTCACATGGATGGATGGGAAGAGAATGTAAGGTTCATGGAGGCAAACCTGTGAAGAAAAGTTGTGGCAAAAACATGAAGACCATGTGGATGCTGTTATGGAGTTTTTATTTTGTCCTTTAGGGAATGGAAGTGCCACCAGTCTTATACTAGGAAAGAAATGGTCAAATGTGCAAATTAACAGAAAGTCCATCCTAACAGCTATATGAAGAATGGCTAGGAAACCAGCAGTGGTTAGGCCATCAAAATAGTCCAAACAAAACTTCTAGACTTCTCACAGGCTTCAAGACTCCAAGATATAAATCCCTAATTACAGAATTTTAGGCATTAGGATTTGGAAAAGCATTATGTGACTAAGTTTTTATAAGGTCATTTTAGGTCACAACTTATAAACTTATTACTAGACAGTATATTAACAGAAAGAGACAATGGCAAGGTCAAAACACTCCTAACGCAAAACATGTTAGCTTCTCACCTCATGAGCTTGACACTAGAATTGTGAACATATATCTCAACAAAGCCAACATATTTTTTAAATATGCATTTTTAAATGATACTAGATTTAAGGCATTATGTTAGATGCTAAGACATTAAGTTAGATGCCGGGGCAGGGGTAGAAACGGAATAAGGATCATGAAGTAAAAATGGAGAAAAAAAAGGGCTATTGGCAGACATTATAGCCTTTGCATTTCCATTGTTATTTCCTCAATAGTGTCATGACTTTTCTTACCATTTTAAAACATATTAGTGTAGTTTGCGGGGAGAAATAATTTTAGAACTCACGCACCGATAATCTTAGTGACAAAAGACCTCCATGAGATGAGAATGAAAGGAAACAGGAAACATTTCTGAGCTGATCTACTTGACCTGAATGCTTTATGTCTTACTGACTGATTAAATCAATTCCCAGTGCTCCTGGAGTTTAAAATAATGGCTGAGAAAATGAGAATGAGTCTTAAATTTACTGATAATTTTGGCAAATGTTGAAATCTGGTCCATGTGCAGCTTAGCCCATTATGCTTCAGTGGTTTTTAATGTACAATGTAGTTTTAAAATTTTTTTGCCCCAGATAGAAATTGTCTGCCTTACCTTTAGCGAAATTGTATCCACAATGAAAGATCAGATTAAATGGAATAAGCGCAATGCTTATAAATTTGGATTAAGAGAAGCTGAAAGGATGCTTAAAATGTATCTTTAAACCTAAGTGCAAAATTTCCATACATACCTTGAAATATGTATTGGGGTATTAAATGTGCTCAGTAAGCTAAGCAATGTGTTAGATAATTAATAAACATTTAACAGCATTGATTTTTTACAGCCTGCTTTATTGAACTTCTTATCAGTATTGAGCAGATGGGTCATAACTATGAAAAACTATATATGTGGATTATATTTGAAAAATACTGTTCAGTGAAGCATTTACAAATGTAATTTAATGCACAGAGCAAGACCCCAAAGTTAAGGTATTTTTCCTGCATTAAATACAAAAGTACTTAACTGATGTATAAAGGACATTATGGAATTGTTTAAAAATAATTTGAAGTTAAAAAATAATCTCCTATATGAAATCATAAAGTAGTATGTACAATGTCAGCGAGGAGTAAACAATTAAATTGGTTTTTGTTTTACTTAGTTTTCAATAAATCCATTCTCATTACTCTTTATAATCAACTTTAATATTTATTAACAATTATGTTTGAAATTTTGACCACTTAGTAAAATTTGTATAACTAAGATAAAACTCTTTCTGAATAATAGTCACTGTTTAATAAGTCTTAAATTATAATGATAATACACACACAGACACACACACACACGCATGTATGCGTGCACATCCAAATTAATTGAGCCCTGTCACAGGATTGAGAAAATGTGAAAAAAATCTAAAAATTCTGTATTTTCCCTAAATTATTTGTTAATAATATTTACATATTTCACCCAATGGTTTATTATGACACAAATATTTTTAATAAAGAAATAAAGTACAAGTAATGTTTTTTTTTTTTTAGAAAGTACACTGAGACCAAAACAAGTTGTAATTGAATCTATCACAATTTTCAAGAGAAACAGGCAGCCTTTAGGATGATTCCAAATTCTCTGTACCTCCTGGAATTCAAATCTTGTGTTGTCCCTGCCCACAGTGTACCAGAGTTGGTCAATGTGACCAATAGCATGTGGCAGAAGCGATAGTACGTCACTTTTGAGATTTGATTATAAAAAGACTGTGGCTTCCATCTTAGAGTCTCTCTCTCTTTCTCTGATCATTCGCTTTCAGAGAATCCAGATTGCACGCCAAGAAATTCCAGAAAAGACCACTGTAGCAAGGAATTGAAGTCCTTGGCTAACACCCAGCAAAAAATTGAGGCCTGTCAATAACCATGAGAGAGAATTTGGAAGTGGATCAAGTCTGCAGATAAAATGGTAACCACATCTTGGAAACTTTGAATCAAAATGACTTAGCTAAGCCTCTCCTAGATTTCTGAGTCACAGAAACTATGAGATAATAAATATTTATTATTTTAGGTTGCTGCCTTTTGAGGTTGTTAGCAATTGATAAATATACCAAATGACATACTTAGCAAGTAGTACCTAAGAGACATAATGCTTGATAGGCATACATAAAAGAATGGGATCGCAATTAAGTGCTTATTGATTTACAATCTAGTTTAAAAAATTAAGATATATACAAATAATATGAGCTACTATAGAAAAAATGTACAAATGTGTACCAAAATAATGATATTAAGGAAATGACATTGAAACACAGGCAATAGGATCATTTTACTGAGGGCCTACATAAAGTCTTCTAGAAAAGCTGCAAGTATATTGCCATGTGAAGGATGACGTGATTTGGACAGGTTAAGGCACTCCAGGTTGAAGACAAAGTTTGTATAAAGACATAAAAGTGAGAAGGACAGAAAGTGTATAGGAAATTACAAAGAAGGTAGTTGGGCTAAATACTTAGTATTTATATGTATATGTATATAATTATATTACATATGTAATGAACTAGAGAAATAACACTTATCTTTGAGACAGAGACTAATATTCTAGATCTAGCATAAATTATATGTTTTAAGGTCTCAGACTATTTTTAAGCTTTGATTTATGCTTTTGTAAAATGAAAATCATTTTACCACAAATCTACTTTTTCTGATTTCTAGTGTAATGCTCTTTATACCAAAACAAAGCTACCTTCTTGGTCTGACTTCAGACTTAATAATGGATTAGCAACAGAACAAATTTTTCTTCACTCACATAGCATCCAACTCTCATCCAAATCTATTGTTCATTGTGAGTTGATTCATTTCAACAAAAGATTTTGATGTGCTAATTTAATAGTTGAAGGAACTGTAACATTGCTAGTTGAACAAAACATTTCTAAGTAAAAAGGGGATGATCAAGGACCCAAGAAAGTATGCTTTTTGCAGGATTACTCAATTATAAAATAAACTTTATTCATATCTTCAGTCCTATTTCTACACTGTTAGTCATTGTGATACATACATGACTTTGCAAAAACATGTGTATTTTAAGTGGGATGACCTTGCAATGTGAGATTGCTGATCTATTAACAAAAATTGAATATATGCAAAAAAAAACCACTGCATCTGAGAAACTAAGATAAAACTGATAAAATCTATATCTCAGTGAGTTATATTTTAGCTCAGTCATGGATATTAAGTCATGTAGCATTCCAATTCTGATAAATTAGTAGTAACCACCTGGATATCTGTGTTGAAGAGGAGCTTAAGGCTATCTCTAGGGTTAGAGGGAAATGTTGCCAAGATCATTTTGGAATTCCTGCCACAAGAACAAGAGAAGAAAGAGGTAGCACTTGAGCACTCCATTATATCTGGACCTGTAGAAGAGGTTAAACACATAGAAAAGAAAACCATAGGTGATGATGCTAGTCCAAACAGTGCTACACTTAATAACTGCTATAGAAATTTTTTTAAAGATTAGATTTGATAACTAGGGAAGGCTAAGGAAGAAAGCTCAAATTTAGCCATAGAGAATAAGTTGTAGAGTGTTAGATAAATCTTTAAAAATGAGAAGTCCTACCTTTCCAATATAAAATATAATGTTACATCATTCAACATTTATTCTCATTCAACTTGGTTTTACCATATTATTTTCTTGAGCTGCCTCAGGATTCTATGAGGATCATAGGTCAACTTATCTGTAAGTGCTATATGTGGTCCATGCTGTTTTGATCTCTATCTAAATATGAGACAAACTAAGCATATCAGTTAGAAATGCATTCCTCCTCAAATAAAGGATAACTGAATAGCAGTAAGTTGAACAAAGTTGGTTTCTTTTTTTCACAAATGAAGAAATTCAGGGACAATTTCTGGCATTCCTTTGGCTGCTCAGTGATGACACATTAGCCCCATTTATTTCTACCTTCCTGATCCACCAAAAGCATGTTAGCATCTCGCCTCACATGTATTGACTTATTATTGCAATGATTTCTATAGATCAGAACACAAAGTCCAAGGTCTGAGAATAGTGGAAGGGGAAGGGAAAATCTAGACATGTCTGATTCCTTTCAATAAGATATCAGGTTATACCTTAGGTGTCATTGTCTAGAAGTTCTTTCTAGCTATAAGGGAACCATCATCCAACACTTAAGTCTAGGCACACAGCTTCTTCAAACAAAGTCAGCACATAGTTAGTAAAGAAAAAGGGGAAAATGGGTAATATATAAACATTTAATAACACTTATTTCACTGATGTTATATAAAATGGTTGCCTTAAGCCTCCAGGATTTATTTTCAAGAAACATTTAATCAATGATGTTACATATAATCATTGTAAAGAGATTTATTGTTCATTCAACAATCATTTACAGTTTACTTATGATGTGACAGGCACTTTCTCAAGTTTTCAGGATACAGAAATTCTGAGGCTTATTTTAGACACAGTTTTTCAAAAACCAAATATATTGGACTTGATATTTTATAAAATCTTTGCAAACAAAAGCACCTCACATCTATAACAATATAATAATAATGTCAATACATAAGAGTTGTATCTTTATATTTTAGAAAAAAAGAAATAGCATTTACAATAGGATCAAAAACACCAAATACCTAAGAAAAAATCTAACAAAAGATGCCCAAGATCTCTGTAATGAAAATAACAAAACATTAATGAGAGCAATTAAACAAGACAGAGAGTAGCTCTATGCTCCCAAATAGGAAAATTCAGAAATTTAGAGATTTCATTTGTACTCGTTTTGACATATAAGTTTAATCTAATTCCAATGAAAGCCCAACTCATTCTTTTTGGATATTTATCCATTAGTATTAAAATACAAAGTATCTAGGATAGTCATGACAATGATGAATAAAAAAGTTCAAAACTTACCCTATCTGATCTTAAGACTTATTATAAACATAGAAAAAATAAGAAAGCATGGGATTGGCACAAAAATGTATAAATAGACAAAAGGAGCAGAATGGGAAGGTCAAAAATAGACACACCAGTGGTGGCTGTAAAATTTGCCTACACTATTATTGAACAAAAGAAGCAGATACAAAGAATATACATTGTATGATTCCATCTATATAAAGTTCAAAATCAGGCAAAACTAATCTACAGGTCAGGAATTAACATAGTAGTTATTTTTGGAAGTGGTAAGGATGGTAATTTGGAGAAGACAGAAAAGTACTTTGGAGGTTCTTGAATTGACCTATTCCTTGATTTGGGTGCTGGGGTGTTCACTTTGTGGAAATTCATTATGCTTATAATTTGGACATTTTATTTATGTTTATTATACTTCAATAAAGAATACATAAAAATCAATGGTTATTGTACCAGCTATAGCCAATACAATATTATTTTAAATTTAGAATAATATAATTTAGAATATAATTTAAAAAACTAGAACTGATTCAGTTTACAAAGGAATAAAAAAACTATGGAATACATAAAGATAAATTTAACATATGATGTGCAAAATCATTACAGATTATCAAATACTATAGCAAAGAAGATTTGAATAAATGAGAAGACATGGTATCATTAATGTTGACTAAACCTCAAGTTAATATACAAATTCAATGGAACAAAATTTCAGTATCATTTATCATGTCATTTCCCAAATTGATTCCTACACACAGTAAATTTCAAAATAGCTAAACTAAATCTGAAAAATATAATGAGAGGGTATTTGGCCTAAAATGTATTAATTAACTGTAAAAGTCTTAAATTAGCTCAAAGACAGACAAACAGATCAAAGGAACAGCAGAGAGCATATAAACATACAGATATGGAAACTGTATAAGAAACTAGCAAAAAAAAGTAAACCACTTAGTATCTGATGTGGTAATAACTAACTTTTGATATAATGATGAGATCCTATCTCAAAAAATTTTCAAAAATTAAATTACAGATCTTGTTCTAATAGTAACTCCAATTAAAAATTAAACTTTATAACTATCAGAAGAAAATATAAAATAATATAAGACCTCTATGAAGAAGTATTTCTTAGACAAGTCTCTCAAAGCAGAAGTCAATAAAAGTAATAGATTTAAACATATCAAAATCTAAATATTCTATTTAATAAAAAAATCATAAAGACAAAAAACCTAGAAGAAATTAAGTGACTGAAAAAAGATAAGTAAACAATATATAAAGAACTTCTATAAATATGTAATAAATTATAATATAGAAATAAAAAAGGCCCTATCAGCGTCCAAACTGGCAAAGAAGAAGTCAAACTTTCACTCTTCGCAGATGACACGATACTCTATGTAGAAAACCCAAAAGATTCCACCCCAAAATTGCTGGAACTGATACAAGAATTCAGCAAAGTCACAGGATAAAAAACCAATGCACAGAAGTCAGCTGCGTTTCTATACACTAACAAGGAGGCAGATGAAAGAGCAATCAAGGAATCAATCCCATTTACAATTGCACCAAAAACCATTAGATAACTAGGAATAAGCCTAATCAAAGAGGTAAAGGATCTATACTCTGAAAACTATAGAACACTTATGAAAGACATTTGGAAGACACAAAGACATGGAAAAATATTCCATACTCATGGATTAGAAGAACAAATAGTGTTAAAATATCTATACTACCTGAAGCAATCTACAAATTCAAAGCAATCCCTATCAAAATACCATCAACATTTTTTTTAAGACTTTATTTATTTATTTGACAGAGAGATAGAGAGAGAACACAAGTAGGCAGAGAGGCAGGCAGAGGGAGAGGGAGAAGCAGGCTCTCCGCTGAGCAGAGAGCCCAATGCAGGGCTCGATCCCAGGACCCTGGGATCATGACCTGAGCCGAAGGCAGCCACTCAACTGACTGAGCCACCCAGGCGCCCCACCATCAACATTTTTCACAGAGCTGGAACAAACAATCCTAAAATTGCTATGGAATCAGAAAAGACCCTGAATAGCCAAGGGAACATTAAAAAAGAAAAGCAAAGCTGGTGGCATCACAATTCTGGACTTCAAGCTTTATTACAAAGCTGTAATCATCAACACAGGATTGTACTGGCCCAAAAACAGACATATAGATCAATGGAATGGAATAGAGAACCCAGAAATAGACCCTCAACTCTATGGTCAACTAATCTTTGACAAAGTAGGAAAAAATATTCAATGGGTAAGAGACAGTCTCTTCAACAAATGGTATTGGGAAAATTGGACAGCCACATGCAGAAGAATGAAGCTGGACCACTGTTTTACACCATATACAAAAATAAACTCAAAATGAATGAAAGACCTAAATGTGAGACAGGAATCCATCAAAATCCTAGAGGAGAACACAGGCAGCAACGTCTTTGACCTCAGCTGCAGCAACTTCTTCCTAGACATGTCTTCAAAGGCAAGAGAAACAAAAGCAAAAATGAACTATTGGGACTTCATCAAGATAAAAAGCTTTTGCACACTACTGGATATTTACCCCAAAGATACAACTGTAGGGATCTGAAGGGGTACGTGCACCCCGATGTTTATAGCAGCAATGTCCACAATAGCCAAACTATGGAAACAGCCAAGATGTCCATCAACAGATGAATGGATAAAGAAGATGTGGTATATATATATATAGTACATATATACAATGGAATATTATGCATCCATCAAAAGGAATGAAATCTTGCCATTTGCAATGATGTGGATGGAACTGGAGGGTGTTATGCTAAGCAAAATAAGTCAATCAGAGAAAGACATGTATCATATGATCTCACTGATATGAGGAATTCTTAATCTCAGGAAACAAAATGAGGGTTGCTGGAGTGGTTGGGGTGGGAGGGATGGGGTTGCTGGGTGATAGACATTGGGGAGGGTATGTGCTATGGTGAGCGCTGTGAATTGTGTAAGACTGTTGAATCACAGACCTGTACCTCTGAAACAAATAATACAATATATGTTAAAAAAAAAAAAAGAAGAAGAAGAAGAAGAAGAAGAAGAAGAAGAAGACAGAAGGAAGGGAAAAATGAAGGGGGGGAATCGGAGGGGGAGATGAACCATGAGAGACTATGGACTCTGAGAAACAAACTGAGGGTTCTAGAGCGGAGGGGGATGGGGGGATGGGTTAGCCTGGTGATGGGTATTAAAGAGGGCATGCTCTGCATGGAGCACTGGGTGTTACGCACAAACAATGAATCATGGAACACTACATCAAAAACTAATGACGTAATGTATGGTGATTAACATAACATAATTAAAAAAAAAAAAAGCTTTTGCACAGGAAAGGAAACAGTTGACAAAACTAAAAGGCAACTGATAGAATGGGAGAAGATATTTGCAAATGTCTTATAAAATAAAGGGTTAGTATACAAAATCTATAAAGAACTTATCAAACTCAAAACCCAAACAACAAAAAATGCAGTCAAGAAATGGGCAGAAGACAAGAACAGATATTTCTCCAAAGAAGACATCCAAATGGCCAACAGACACATGAAAAAATGCTCAACATCACTTGGCATCAGGGAAATACAAATCAAAACCACAATGAGGCGGCGCCTGGGTGGCTCAGTTTGTTAAGCATCTGCCTTCGGCTCAGGTCATGATCCCAGCATCCTAGGATCGAGCCAGCATCCTGGGATCGAGCCCCGCATCCGGCTCTCTGTTCAGCGGGGAGTCTGCTTCTCGCTCTCCCCCTGCTCATGTTCTCTCTCTATCTGTCTCTCATTTGCTCACTCTCTCAAATAAATAAAATCTTCAAAAAAACTACAATGAGATAACACCTCACACCTGTCAGAATGGCTAAAATTAACAACTCAGGGAACAACAGGTGTTGGTGAGAATGTGGAGAAAGGGGAACTCTCTTACATTGTTGGTGGGAATGCAAAGTGGTGCAGCCACTCTGGAAAATAGTATGGAGGTTCCTCAAAAAGTTAAAAATAGAGCTACCCTATGACCCAGCAATTGCACTACTAGGCATTTATCCAAAGGATACAACATAGTGATTCAATGGGGCACATGTACCTCAATATTTATAACAGCAATGTCCACAATAGCCAAAATATGGAAAGAACCCAGATGTCCATCAATGGATGAATGAATAAAGAAGATGTATATGTGTGTGTGTGTGTGTGTGTGATGGAATATTACTCAGCCATCAAAAAGAATGAATCTTGCCATTTGCAAGACTTGGATGGAACTAGAGGGTGTTATGCTAAGCGAAATAAGTCAGTCAGAGAAAGACAAATATCATATTTCACTCATACGTGGAATTTAAGAAACAAATGAACATAAGGGAAGGGAAGGAAAAATAAAATAAGATGAAAACAGAGAGGGCGACAAACCATAAGAGACTCTTAACTATAGGAAACAAACTGCGGGTTGCCGGAAGGGAGGTGGGCGAGGGGATGGGGTAACTGGATGATGGGCATTAAGGACAGCATTTGATGTAATGAGCACTAGGTGTGATATGTGGCCGATGAATAAAAAATTCTACCCCTGAAACTAATAATACACTATATGTTAATTAAATTTAATTGAAATAAAAGAATTTTTCAAAAGGGTCTATCAGCCTATCAAGACAGTTCACAGAACAGGAAATATACTTCTATTATGAGAAGATCATTTTGGCTGTGTGCATAATAGACTATAGACAAATCAGGCAGAAACTGGGAAAATAAATAGAAGTCTATAGCAATAATCCAGGCAAGAGATGGTGGTACTGATTAGGAGGTTGTGGTGGAAATTGTGATACATAATCAGATTCTGTGTATACTTTGCTGATTGTGTCCATAGGATTTGCTGATGAGTTACATAGAGAGTGTGAAAAATGGAAGTGTCAAGGATAAGTGCAAGGCTGCTAGCCTGAGGAAGTGGAAATACAAGTTGTCATTTCCTGAGGTGGGAAGTCTGTATGAGAAAAGGTTTTGTGAAGAAACATGAGGAATTCAATATTGAATCTGTTAAATTTGAGATACCTATGAAATATCCAGATGGAAAGGTCTACTAGGCAGCGAATGTAGGCATGAATTTCAGGAGTGATTTTAGGATCAATGAATATACAAATTTGCAAGTCTTCGGGGTATAAGTGGTTAAAGCCAAGAGAGGAGCTAAAATCACTGTGAGTGAGTAGAGAGAGAGGAGAAGGCCAAGGATTGAAACCTGAAGCACTCTAAATTTAAAAAGGTGAAGAGAAGATAAGAAAAAGAGTCCAGAAGTGAAGAAGGGTGAAAGGAAGAGAAGTAAATAAAGCATTCTAAGAGGAAGAGTGGGATTGAATATATGTCAAAGGCTGCCATTGGTTCAAGGAAGGCAAGAACTGAGAATTTGCTATTTAGAAGTAGCAAATAGGTCTTTAAAAAAATGTGAAAGAAGATTTGATGGAGTGGTGAAGATTTAAGATAGAACAAGAGGAAAGAAAAGCACAATTCTAGAAAATTCTTTTCAGGAATTTTGTTGGAAATATAGTTGTATCAGGAAAAAGAATTAGGATTAAAATGCTTTGTTGCTTGTTTGTGTGTAGTTTTTCTTTTAATTGTAGTAACAACAGTGTGGGCATATCCCAAGGGATGTTTTCACAGCAGAAGAACAGATTATAAAGATGGTGATGGTAGGACAAATTGGGACAGAAAGAAAATATTTATGAACTAAAATTGAATAAGTGATGATATCTATAAATGAAAAACTTTCATAAATCAATAAGGAAAAGATGAGTATCTCAGTAGAAAAATGAGCAAAGGAAACAAATAGCCAATTCATAAATGCAAAAATGCAAATATTTACTAAAATATTTTCATATTTTGTATTAGAAATTAAAATTAATATTTTAGAGATTAAAATAATAACTATAATATGCAAAGCATCTCATAGCCATCAAATTAAGAGGGAATAAAATTAGCATAACACCATTTGTTAGGCTCATTTGTCAGTATTGTCTACAGTCAAAATACCCAAATCCCACATCTATGAATTTACTCTAAGAGAAATATCAGAAAATTTTGAAAAGATTTATTTTCAGAGAACCTAAAAGAGCTATTATCAGCAATACTGAAAAAACAGAGACAACCCAAATACCATCAATAAAGACTTGATCACATAAATTATGATATAATTTTACTATGGAATAAAAATCAGTCATTAAAAATTATTGTATTGATATCCATGTAGATAAAGAAATTATCAATAATATATTAAGTAGTTGACAGTAGAGTATTATCTTATTTTTCTAAAATTGAATAAATATGCAGAGAAAAAAGTTAAAGAGATACCCCAAAATGCAACTTTTTATTTCTGAATTACACAATTACAGGTTTTTTCACCATACACATATTCTATATCTATAGATCCTTTAGTTTTTAGATAAAGAATAAAATATTTTAATATTAAAATTATATAAGAAATGAAAAAAATCTCTAACAACTTTCCATTTTAAAAAATCTCTTAAAAGCAAAATATACTTTCAGAGGCTCAACTTTCAAGTTCATTATGATAGAAATCATCAAGAAGAACTGGTGCTTTGGAATTTACTTCAATTCTTTCACTGATAAGAACATATCAACCACCTCCATCTCAGGGAATAAGACCATTACTTTTCTTCAGAAGTCAGTCTATCTCATGAAAAAATCCAATCTCTCTTCATTACTCGCACCTGAACAAGATGTCTATTTAGTCAATTTTCCAGACCAAGAAAAACAAGAGTTCCATAGTTCACTCTAAATCTCAAAAACCCCAAACTATTATATCAAATAGATGAAGTCCAAAATTGAGACTTTTCAGGGAGTGGTAAGAGCCAGTTTGCCTCGAAGGTGCCTCTGCTTTTAGAACTAAATGATGCAAACTTCCATAAAACTCTTTGTCACTGGAGATTTGTGAGAGTCAGTCAGTGTCCCTTGGGGCTGATGATTGCTCAGTGTTTTCTGTATCATGGTGCCAGACTTGACCGTTACACTTTTTGTTATTATTATCTCCTATGACTCAACTGAAGCTTTGAAAATTGAGCCATTCTGTTTTCATTGCCTTAGGATGAGTAACAGTTAATGATTACAGAAAGACAAACTATAGTAGACATCTCTACAGTGAAGTCCTAAAAAAGCCTGAGATGACAAGTGACCATTGATCTTCATTGGGATGCTGGATTCTTGCCTCATATAATAGATATATGTGCCCTCCTTTCTGATCTTTACACAGAAGTCTTAATTATTCCAAGAGTTTAAAAGAGCCATGATTGTCTCTTAAGGACATTTCAAGAATCACTTTAAGGCAAAAACAACTATGTTGCTTAATGCTTAAAATATCTTTGAGTGGTACTACCTTCATAAAGTTTGAATTCCAGTTCTGATTTTTAATTGCTTAAGGAACACATTATTTCATTAATATCGATCTCCTGCATAGTATCAAGTAGAATAACAAATATAAATTTGTTGTAACAGTTATGTTCAAAAATTAAAATAACAAACAACTCTGTTTTTCATTAAACATTTTTTAAAGTCACCCATTTCTTTAAACAAAATTGCAAGAGGAAAGGGAAATACAACCACTATTCATAGGTACCTCAAAAACACTAGCCATTTTGTTTTATAGGTATTATGAGCACATTAGATATATGTTGAGCACAAGAACCATGACATAATCTTGACTCTGATTCCTGTTGCATAAGCCTCTAAATATCCATTCTTATTTTCTCAGACCTGGTCTCTAAATCTTTTCTCAGGTTTTTGTTTTTCTGTTTTTTTTTATTTATTTGACAGAGAGAGACACAGCGAGAGAGGGAACACAAGCAGAGGGAGTGGGAAAGGGAGAAGCAGGCTTCCCGCTGAGCAGGGAGCCCGATGTGGGGCTCGATCCCAGGACCCTGGGATCATGACCTGAGCCGAAGGCAGACACTTAACTACTGAGCTACCCAGGCCCCTCTTTTCTCAGTTTTGTGAGAATTTTCCACAAGTTTTTTTCTAAGTAATTCTTTCTTTTTAACTAAACATAACAGAGTACTTTTCTGTTGCTTACCACCCAAAATCTTACTGATATAATTCAATTGAAAACCTTAGTAAAACTAGCATATAGCAAATAATTCAGCAATGGTATCTACTTTATTATATCTATCACTATTTGGAGGGATTTTTCATAAAGGATTTGTAAAGGCTGGAGTCATTTAAATGTAGTCTTCACATATTCCTCAGGAAGAGCATTCCTATGTGCAAATCACATTGCTAAGCACCTAGAATAAAACATGTCTGTCTTGTTTAGCATTTTATTCCAAGTTGTTAGTAATGTGCTTTGTACATAGGGGTGCTCTATGAATTTCTGTGTTTGGATGAATTAATAAATGCCTGGCTGAACTAATGGATAAATCAATGAATGTGTAAGGATGCTTTTATTTTTCATATACTCCTCTCCAGTCTTCCTGAGGATTATGTGCAGAACATTGTACTAAATGCAAACAAAAAGTGAATGAGGTAGATGTTATTTGAGCTCTATTTTCAGTTAAGAAAATTGAGGCACAGAGAGATTAAGAAAATTTCCCTAAATTACACAGTTAATAAATGAGAGAGTTTTCATTAGAACCCAGGCAGCCTTATTCTAATGCCTTCTCTGACAACATACTGTATGTACTTCTCATTGGAGATACTTAGTTGGAGAAAGGAACACAAAGAGGGGGTGCCTGGGTGGCTCAGTCAGTTACGTGGCTGCCTTCAGCTCTGGTCATGATCCCAGGGTCCTGGGATCGAGCACCATGTCAAGCTCCCTGCCCAGCTGGAAGTCTTTTCCTCCCTTTCCCTCTGCCCCCCTCCACTCATGCTCTCTCTCTCTCTCGTTGATGCTCTCTCTCGCTTGTGCTCTCTCTTTCCCTCATGTTCTCTATCAAATAAATAAATAAAATCTTAAAAAAAAAAAGAAAGGAACACAAAGAAGGAAGAGGGAAAAAGGGAGGAAAGAATGTAGGGAAGAAGAAATTACTGCATTGCTAGCTAACAGAACCACCTTTTTTTTTTTTTTTTTTTTTTTTTTTTACAAAATCCTATTATTTTAACTCACTTAAAAAAAAGATCTTACTTGGCCCGCACAAAAAAATGTTGTGTTGAAATAATTATACATTTAAGCATAAATTCTGCAAACTAGCATTGCTCTGCCATGTATTGGTAATAAACAATATCAAATCGATGCTCATCTAAAACTAAAAAGAAACTTCCACTTTTACCACGATTGTGTTTTGCTGTATTTTAAACCACATGCAATGCTATAGTTTCTCCCATAAAACTTATGATTTAATAGGAAAATGGTGTCTGCTAATGATTCACTCACTCTCAAAGGCAAGAAACATAATTTACCATGCTTAAAAATATTATTTATGAAAATATAATTTCAACATCTCATCTTTTTAAGGTAGGATCTATAGTAATCCTAACAAGCAAAAAGTTGCAAGACAAAAGTGATTAATCATAAAGTCTATGAGGCCAGCCGATAAACACTGAAACTATGATCACCATGAAACGTTTCACTAACAGAGCATCAGCAGTCCAACAAACTATCTTTTGGTTGTGAGCTAAAGAGGGCCAAGCACAGTTGGAATTGCTGAAAAAATTGCTTTAAGGCTCCATTTACTCATGCAGAACTAATGATGCATGAGAAAAAATGAGTCCCAAGTTTAAGTAATTTTGGGTAATGGAGCAAAACACATTCCCCCATTGAAGAGCCACATGACACATTAGCATATTGAAGATTCTGATAAGTCATATAGTAAAGGCATTGATTCAATTGTGTTTATGCCATGACTTTAAATTTATACTTAACCACAAACCTCACGATTTTTATATAAACATTTAAATTTTCAATACACTAATGTTCCTTGGAACACACAATCAAAAATAATGCTTTAAGAATGACTGATATAGGCAGGGAGTCTGCTTCTCCCTCTGACCCTCCTCCCTCTCATGCTCTCTGTCTCTCATTCTCTCTCTCAAATAAATAAATAAAATCTTTAAAAAAATATATTTTTAAGAATGACTGATATACACTGATAATCTGTGTGTTATAGGATACTAAGAAAAAGATGGTAGAAGGAGCAGTTACGTTTTTCGACTTCTTCAAATCTCCCCATAAAACTTACAAAATAAAATAAGCAAAATGAAACAAAAACAATACAATGTTTACTAAAAAACAAAAAGGTATCTCCATGAACTATAATAGGTAAGTAGATGTGTTCTAACCATTGATAGTTTTGGCATGAGTGGTGTCAGCATAAAAATAGATAAAATGGAAAAATGTCTCAGAAGTGTTAGGCCATATTTTGATCACTTCACAAAAACAAAAAAAAGAGAGGGATTTCTAGAGAAACAAAGCTAAAACATGATGCTGATCCACCCTTTCTCCTGAAACTAGAAAATAATTACAGTCAAATCTTACACAATATTATTATAAGGTAAGAAACTACATCTCTACACAAAAGGAAAGCACACTAGAAAGAAATGTCCAAGAAATTAATAATAATAATAATAATGTATTTCAAAATAGACCAAAAGAAATTGAGAAAATGGAAAAGCCTATGAAAGAATCACAGAAATCACCATAAGAAAATTGAAGCAAATATGTAAAATATTTGAAAAGAGGTTATGAAACTGAGGAAAATAATATTTTAAAGTTAAAGAGTTATTTTAGAAATGAAGTGTGAACAAAATTAAGTAAAAGAGCAAATAAATTAAATGGGGAGTTCCTCAGGAAAAGTAAATGGGAAGGATGAAATTTTTCAAAATCTAAAAGCAATAAAAAATGAGATAAAAAACTTCAGAGAAAGTGGTAGAGAACATAGGCAAAAAAGATAAAATATACATATAATTGGAGTTTCTTAAGCAGTGCAACAAGTTAATGGAACAGAACAAGTATAAAAACTATGATTAAAGAAAATTTTACTAAAGAAAAAAGGAACTTTAACCTATATATTGAAAGAACAAGTGGTGTACCTGAAAAAAAATCAAATCTAGATCACCAAAACTGAGAACATTTTAGTAAAATTATTGAACTTTAATGTAAAAAAAAAGAAAAAAAGAACAAAAACTACCAGCCAAAAACAGCAAGTCAAGGGTTATGAAAGAATAAACAGATTATTATTAGAGGTTTTTTGGGTTTTGTTTTGTTTTGTTTTGTTTTTTAACAGCAACTCTTTATTCCAAAGACATTGGAATAAGGTGTTTAAGTTACCCAAAGAAAGAAAGAGTAAGCAAAAGTATTTATATCCAATTAAGAAACTTTTAAGTATAAAACTGAAGACAATACTGCTTAATATGAAAGAACCCTAGGAATGTTTTGTTAATCTATTTCTGAGTATGAGCTTCATTTAGGAAGATTTCCAAGGCTAAAGAGATACTGGCTTATGGACTTGTGATGATTAATTATATACATATAATTTACCACAGAACTAAGATAAGTGATGAATAAAAGTATAGAATATATGCTCTGATAACATAATTTGAAAAAATGGGACAAAAAGGTGAGAGTATACAAAACTAGGATTAATTCAGTGATTTAACTATAATTACAAGCATGTTATGTCAAATGAGATGAGGAGGAAATAGTAGAGGGGAAGACATGGTTACTATCTAATTTCAATATTGTTCATAGAAGTGAACCTTTTCTTACTAAGAAAAAGTGTGGGACTCAGGCCATTATAAAACATTAGAACAATACTAAATAATATGAAAATAAGATGAACATTATTTTTTTTTAAATGTGCATATAAACTGAACAGGTGAAATCAAGTGGAAGTCACAGGAATAGAAGCTAGATATATTGGAACATATTTTGACTTTAAAGTTTGACCTTGTAACATGCATTTTACATAATTCAAAATTCAAGGCCCTAAAATTATAAATGAAATTAAACAACTAAACTAATCATGTATCCATCCAATTGGTGACATAACCACACAAAAACCATTTACTTCAAATTACCTTAATATACTGTAATTTGATTGTACAACTCTAATGAAATGAAAACCTATGCACACACACAAAAAAATAATCTTATTTTGTAAACTACTTTCAGTAGTAATAATATTGTTACTACCTTTTTATTTTGTTTTATTCTGAGTCTTTTTTGTGAGTATACAGGATAAAGCAAATGAATATTTAAGTTTATGTTTACAACTGGGATTTTCAGCCTGGAAGAAATAAAAGATCTGAGATATGTGACTTTGGGATAAAACTCCATATTACTGAATTTCATTTTGAAATGTCAATATGAACTCATATCTTTTAAAACTATATACACACATTGTTATCTCTCTTCCCAGGGAAGTTCTAAAAACAATATACCAATGTAGCTCTGACTTTTTTTGGCACGAGAAAACAAAGAAAGCATTAGAATTATTATAGTCATAATAAAATCATTCAAGATCAGGAGCCAAACAAAACAGTCTCCTACTATAGGCTGTGCTAAATTGAAACAAATTAAGTATGTTTAACCCCATAAGTTCATAATGATGCTAAAAAGGAAAAGAAAAAACAAAACAAAACAAAACAAAACAAAACATCCTTATAAGTCATCTGGATGGTGCTGGGGAATCAACTTATTATTTTGGAAATTATTAAGTATATTTTATCTTTCTTGTGTGAACTGTCCTTCATGCTTACCAATGAGTAAATAATGAAAAGAAATGTATAGATTAATTCAGTCAATAAATGAATAAGAATGAAAGAATATCACCATTATAGAACCCTCAATGAATTATTACATCTATGCAATTATCATCAAGAGTTTTTAATGTCATGAAAAAAGATTTAGATAAAACATACCTCCTCAAGACATAGTCTCACCAAAAATTTCCTTTTCCTAAATTTTATCAACCCTTAGACCTAATTGCCAATTTACAGGAAATGCATGGAACAAAGAAAAATGTGTAAAAATAACGTGGCTGAAAATATGAAACTTCAACGTGTAGGAAACTGTACAGGAAAAATATCCCAGCGTATTTTACAACAGCAACAAAGAATGTAGGAAGAAAGCTGATGGAGGCATAATTATGGATTGAAAGGGTCTTAGAAAATATAGCAACCTAAAAAAATAAATGAAAAAGAAAATATAGCATACTAACCATATCTTAATTTTTTAAAAATTCTGATTCATATAATCAAATTTTTAAAAAGAGGGAAAGGGAGAGGGAGGCAGATTATAAGTGGAGATATTTGAACACTGAGTAGACATTCCATATTTAAAAATTATAACTAAATTATTTAGGTGTAATAATGATATCATCATGTTAAAAATTTCTTGCTTAAACATAAATACAGACGATGAAGTTTTCTTCAAAATATTCTGAGGAGTGTAGTTATATATAAAACAAGTAGTTATGAGTAGAGGGTTAGAGATGAAACAAAATTGGTTGGTTAATGGTAGACCATTTATAAAATTATGTGATTTTTACATGGAGATTTGTTATTTTATTAATGCTACTTTTGTATGTTTGAATTTTTTCATGATAAAATATTTAAAAGAAAAATACACATTTACATACATATGTATAGTTTTTAATGTTTAAGCTATGTATAGATAGTTTTTAAAACATGCACAATAATATACTTAAAAAGTTTTTTAGGGGCACCTGGGTAGCTCAGCTGTTAAGCGTCTGCCTTCGGCTCAGGTCATGATCCCAGGGTCCTGGGATTGAGCCCCACATCAGGCTCCCTGCTCTGCAGGAAGCCTGCTTCTCCCTCTCCCACTCCCCCTGCTTGTGTTCCCTCTCTCACTGTGTCTCTCTCTGTCAAATAAATAAATAAAATCTTTAAAAAAAATTTTTTTTAAACATGCACAATAATACACTTAAAAGAAAATTATTTATATGTCTGTATATATATAATGTTTTAAATAAAACTATATATATGATTTTCTTTAAAATATTTTATTAGGGACATTTATGAAATTCAGTTTTATGTGATTTATTTCTAATTTCGCTCTTTCTCTTACAGATTTTATATATATATAATCTGTAAATATATCTAGGTGGCAGTCCACAGGAAAGATCTCCTGTGTGTATATGAATAAAACACCTTTTTAGAGCAAACTTTCAAAGTCAAACATGAAACTAGGAATTAGAATTACTGATAGAATGAAGAACTAGTTGCACTTTTTTTTAGAGTCACTAATTGTAGGTGAACTTCCATGCTTTCCTGGACTGAAATGTATAACCTTACCTACACACCTAGCTTATAATTTCTATAATAAAAGCAGCATTGGTAAAAAGTTAATAGTTCACAAATAAATATATATTACTTAAAAAAAACACATGAAGTATGATTTTTTAAATAAAGCTATTTTAAAAGAAGTGAGTTTTAAAATAGTTCATATGTGTTTCAACTTGTTTCCTATGAGCATTCCATGAATTAACACACTGACTAGGTAGCATTTCAAACAGTTCTAGGAATGATGAGCTAGACAGAAAAATGCTTGGACTCTTGAGTCAGATAAATGGGTTAAATATTGTCTCTGCCACAACCAGCTGTGCAAACTTAGAAAGGTTATTTAATTTCTCTGAATCTCAATTTCCTCCTCATATAAAGTGAAAAGAATAATATTATATATATTATATATAACACCTGGCACATAGTAAATACTAAGTAGTTAGTAGTAGTCATTATATTGTAATTAGTATATTTCTGAAATAACTCTTCAGTTGCCTGTGGAAGGATCTCAAAATGAATTTTTTTACTATTAAAAAAATAATTTCTACTTACAGTCATTTGAGTGCATGTTATCTCAAAACCATTTATAGAGAGAATGAATTAATTCACTTAATATATGAATAAAAATGGGCTTTCACATTCATTTTTCACCTCTGGAAACTTCCATTCAAGTCCTTGCTTTGGTCTTGAGTGAAAATGAATTTAATGGTCTGCCTCATCAATAGCCCCATTATCACAAAGCTGCCATGCAAGTCAGTATAATATAGTACAATTGCCATTCTGTCAGTCTCTGCTCAAAATTAAGCCAGGGTCAAAAATAGCAAATTGTCTTATAATTTTTCCCAGCACAGTGATGGAACTGTATCCCTAAGTCCTGCTGCCCATATTATTTTAGCTCTAAGTAATGTCATAAAGATATTTTATTAATGACTTATATGTTCCAGAGCTATGGTTTTCAAGTTTGTCTAAACATCATGATCAACTTCAACCTTTTAAGAAATAGTTATGCCCAGACTCAACCCCATCAATTCTGATTGTTGGTCTTGGGTTGGAGTCAGGAATTGGTATTAAAAAATAAATAAGTAAATGCCCAGGGGATTTTCTATGGTATGAAAGCTTAGTCTCTTGCTACTCAAAGTTGGTCCATGGACCAGAAGCTTTGGCATTATCTGGGAACTTGCTAGAAATGCAGAAACACAGATCCTGCACTGGTCCTGAACAGAAGCTGCATTTGACAAGATCCCCACATGAATCACATGCTCATTATAGTTTGCAAAGTACTACCCAAAGTTTACCCTAGAATTTATTGAATTTTCACTTAAGCTATAATTTAGAGCTCTACACAATGTTCAATAATTAAACTTTTGAGTTACATCAGTAGAAAAAGTAAAAAAAGAAGAAAGGTGAAGTAGAAATAGTATTTACATAGTTATAAATTATCTTAAGCCTGGAAAAAAAGAATATGTGGGTGCTTTGAGGTAAGGAGACTCACAGCATTTTTAAACATCATCATCATCATCATAAATGGGTATTCCAACTTTCTGCTGGAGTACAAGAAATGTCATCTGGATTTTATCTTAGATTTATAATTGGTCATTTATATTAAGAGCAAGTAAAATTTCAGAACTTTATTACAGATTGAATCAAGAGGCTTATATTCAGTTCCTAAAAGAATATGCATCTATGCCTATATATCTATAAATACATATAGTATCCATTTCATGTTCCTAAGAGGCTGTATAGAAATTTACATAAGTCCATACACTTTCGAATCACCGATTATCTTCCTTGAGAATAACCAACATGGGTTTATTTAAATCCTGAGTGGATTTATACAATATGAGAATTTAGTTAAAAGCTTTTTCTTTCATTCTTTTCATGCAGCAGAGTAATCTTTTAAAATATAAATCTGATCACAAAAGTCCCCCTTGTAAAGTTTTCCAAAAGCATTCTTCCCCATTGAAAATAAAACAAACAAAAAAACCTAGCTTCTTAGTCTGGCCTAGAAAGTCCAGGCCATCTCTCTTGTAATAACCCTCCACCTACCCACAGACTGGTCCACCTTCTTTCCTAGGTGCAACCAAGCTCACTTGCTCCTTGGAGCCTATGGATCAATTTCTTCTCTCTGCTGCCAGGCTCAGCCCTCTGGGTTTTACATGCTGGGCTCCTACTTAGTATTGAATTTCCATTAGAGACTCTTAATCATAGAAAACAAACTGAGGGCTGCTGGAGGGGAGAGGGGTGGGGGAGAGATAATTGGGTGATGGAATTAAGGAGGGCACATGATGTAATGAGCACTGGGTATTATATAAGACTGATGAATCACTGAACTCCACCTCTGAAACTAATAATACAGTATATGTTAATTACTTGAATTTAAATAAGAAAAGAGTAACATAAAATAAGAATAAATAAATAAATAAACAAACAAATAAACAAAAGGGAAGTGACATGATCTGACAGTCAGATCTGGCTGTTCTATAGAAAAATGCCTTCAGGAAAACAAGAGTGGAAACAGGAAGACTACTGCAATAATCCAGACTAGATCTGATGATTGTTTACACTCTCATCGGGCTGTCCAATATTGAAGCCATGAGCCACATGTTGGCTGTGAGTACCTGAAATGTTGGCTAGACTGAACTGACATGCGCTCTAAGTGTAAAATGCATGCTGAAGTTCAAAGGCTTACTACAAAAATAAAATATTGCATTGATAATTTTAAAAAACATTTATCACACGTTGAAATAATATTTTGACCATGTTGGATTACATAAAATATATTAGTAAAATTAAAATAAATAAATAAATAAATAAATAAATAAATAAATAAATATTTCAGAGATGCCTGCTCTAAACACCCAGCCCAAAATAGCTACTTAGCCACCTCATATGGAGCACCCATTACAGGACTTGTTTATTAATTTATTTATTTTTGTTGTCCAAAGGATGAAAGACCTTATGAAAGAAGGGATACTGCTTATTTATCACTGTAATAAGAAATATCTTTAAATGGTATTATAAGATTATAAATCCCACGGAGAAGTGCAGAGGTCAAGCAGAAAGAGTTGGGTGAGTGTGTAAAATTTTAATATTCAATATTAAAATATCCCATTTATTAAGCATCTACTATACCAGGCTCTACAGTGGGGTGTTATATATACTATCTCTAGTCCTGACTGCAGCACTCAAACAGATTTGTCACCATTTTACAATAGATGAATATGCAACTCATGAAGATTATAAAATATATCAATGTTGCCTTGACTAGTAATATTGGAACCAGGATTTAAACAGACAATAATCTATACCCCAAATATCCAACCCCCTAATTCCTCCCATTAGAAAAGTCGATGGTCCATATTAAGCAATCTAACAATTTGGGGATACTTTCTAAGAATCAGGCACTTTTAAATATAATATTGCCTATACCTTGATTCCATTAAGATCAATTCTGTGCTATTATAATTCTATGCTCTAGATCAGAGGACAATATGAGATGCACTAACATGTGTATGAAGCTTAAGATATATAAAATTATTTACTCATGTAGATTAAAGCATAGATATGATACATTAAGTCAGGAATTAAGACTTTCCACCATTAATTACCTCCCTGCAAATTCTTCAAATCATTTTTAAGCGCTCAAATTTTTATGTCTTTTTAAATTCAGTTCTCATTTTAGTACACCTGTAGATTTATGGAAAAATTGTGAAGATGGTATGGAGAATTCATATATACCTCACACCCAGTTTCCACTGTTAATATCTTATATTAGTGCAGTGCATTTGTTACAATTAATGAACCAATATCAATACATTGTTACTAACTCAAGTCAATACATCATTAAAATGTCCTTGGAGTTTACCTTATGATCCTTTCCTATTTCAGGATCCTATCCATGATACGACATTGTATTTGTCATCATGTCTCCTTAGGCTCCTTTTGCTTTTTCTCAGACTTCCCTTGCTTTTCATGACCTCGATAGCTTTGAGGAATAGGGGTACTAAACAGATTATTTCATAGAATATCCCTATGGATATTTGGATTTGTCTGGTATTTTTGGATTGTCTTGGTATTTTTTTCATGATTATACTTGGGTTATGTGTCTTTAAGAGGAAGACATAGAAGTAAAGTGCCATTTTCACTACATTTTATCAAAAGAATATAATTGTCAATATTTTACTTTAGATATCATTATTGATGTTAACCTTCATCACCTGATTGCGATAATGTTTGTCACAATCTCCACTGGAAAGTTAATCTTTTCTAGTCCTTTCCATACTGTATTCTTTGGAAGAAAGTCACTAGGTATAGCCTATGGTCCCCACTTATGGGGTAGGGGATTATATCTTCCCCCACTTTGAGGTAGGATTATCTACATAAATAAACTATTTGGAATTCTTCCAATAGGGAGATATGTTTATTCTCCTTCATATATTTGTATATGTAATCATTTATGCAAATATGGAAACATTTTATTTTACACTTTGAGTTATAATCCAGTATAACTTTATTTATATATTTTTTTAAATTGTTCCAATTTCAGACTTTAGGAGCTCATTCAGTTAGCTCTTGAGACCCTTTGACATATCTCCATAAGAGCTCCATTTGAGCTCTTCCTTACTTTCTGGCACTACAGGATGCCCCAGGCTCATCTTATACGTTTCTTGCCACAGTCTTAGATTCAGCTATTTCTCTAAGAATCCCGGGTTCTTTTATTGGAGAACAGTACCAGAAACCAAAAACTTGGCTCTAGATGTGCTCATCACTACTCTAGTGCTTTTAGGCCCTTTCAGCTGAAGAAAGGAAACGGATGTGCTTATACTTACCTGTGTATATAAACCTATTTACAAATATTTCTAACTGTAACCATCTGTACCTGTATTAAGCTAAACTTGAGTTTATGCCTGTGTTTCTAGCTCTAATCCATGACCAGGTGGATCATTCTAGCCTCTTACTCTTGATTATCTGTAACTTCTCATGCCTATAGTGAAAAACCTGGCTCACAACTTTCATTTATTCAATTGTTCAATTCTAGTATACATGTACAGGAGTATCAGAATTATTAACCTATATCCTCATGGGAAATGACCTCATTAGCTACTGTACCTTGTTTATCTACAGTTTCTTTGCCTTTAGTCTTATATACTTCACTCATTTCCAAGGTTACTTAGTGCAGTACTTTCCCTAACCACATGCTCTTAAATGACAATGTTTTGTATATTTGCAATACAGTTAGATTGCTTTGTCACATTCTGCACTCCATTCTGGCAACCCCCAATCTTCTAAATCTGCATACATTAAAGTTCACTTTCTGTAACTGGAAAGTTCCATGGGTTTTGAAAACACATAGTATTATGTATTGAACACCAGATACTATAATGAATAGTTTCACCACTCCCTACTTAGGAAATAATGAATCAAAAACAAAACAAAAATTTTAAATAATACAAGAAGCAATATTGCATACCTGGAGAGATTGCAGAAATCATGCCACCATCAAGACTTGAAGGATATGGGGTGATGCTTGGCTGGTTCCACCAGATCCAATGGTGTCTGAAGTGTTACTTGCAAATAAGGAGGCTGTTTGGAGTCTTTAGCAGGCTCCTACAGGGGAATCACATTGCAGACTCAGGGTTTTGAAACAAGGCCCTACCATCTTCTGTGGATAACTGTTCACCTTTTGAAAAACAGCTTTTGGCTTGTTCTTAGGCCTTAGTTGAGACTGAATGCTTAACCATCGGCCATCAAGTTACCATGTTACCTGAACCACCCATTATGAGCTGGGGTTGTCTGATCCATTAAGCTATAAATTTGGGCAGGCATAGCAGCAATTCATGGAAGTGATAGATACAAGAGTAGGCTTGGGTAGGCCCTGAAGGCACGAATAAGTTACATGGTGAAATGGTCCAAATGTCTGTGGTCCCCATTCCTGCTACATTACCTTCTGTCTCACATAGCCTACACATATGGCCTCATGGGGAGTTCCCTACAATCAGCTGATAGAAGAAGAGAAAACTTGGGTTTGGTTTACTGGTTTTAGGCAAATAGGTACCACCTGGAAGTGAACAGCCCCAGCACTACAATCCTTCTCTGGGACATCCCTGAAAAACAGTGGTGAAGGGAAATTCTCCCAGTGGGCAGAACATTGAGCAGTGCACCTGGTTTTTCATTTAATCCTTTTACTGTTTAACAGGCATTACTGAGAACCTGAAATCCATGAATATAATGTTTCTAAAAAGGAAAAGATTAATCATTCTTCAGGAAGTCCTTAAATTTTACTTACTCAGTTATTAGATATGAGAATATTTTGCACTACATTATTAGGTTGAGTTTTTGGAAAAGAAAATCAAACTCAAAAGGTCAAAATGTAATTGTTTTCAAAAATGCTCACGCAGAGATTTGCCATGAACATAGTCAAGGTAATACCAGTGTAGAATGTATTTTTTGTATTTTTTTTTCCTGATAGCCTGTTCCATTATCCTTAGGGGGCAGGTAATTTTTCCTAATGATAGTAATCACAGTAGAGTTTAAAGTGACTGAAGCCAAGACCATGTCAAAGAAATGGAAAGGTAAAGAAGAGAGAAGGCAGAAGAGGAGGAACGTAGTGAAAAAAGAGAAAATATATGTGGATTCCAATGTTACAAGCATGGAATGAGAATGAAGTAGATACCAAATATAATACTGTTACCATGAAATTTGTATTCTAGCTTTTTCTTTCTTTTTTTAAGTGTGAAGAGTGTTATATGCTCTTGATGTGTTGTGACAGAGTGTAGAGATATTTCATTGCTAATTATCCCTTTTAACATTCTAAACACATTTGACAATAGTATGATGAAAGAATTCAGTGGTCTATACCCATTTTTGCATTTTGCCAATGGTTGGCAAATTTTTTTAAGATTTTATTTATTTATTTGAGAGAGAGCAAGAATGCAAGAGAGAGAGAGCAGTTTTAATCAACTATAATGCAAAAGCTTACACAGCCACAGGGAGAAAACCAATTGCATCCTTGCCCTAGGCCCCAGCAAAGTAACATCCTTTTCAGTATCAGAAAGTCAGCCTTGTATAGAATACAGTGTAATAACAACTGTATTTTATTCTATAGTTTTTAAAGAATAAAACATAAAACATCTCATTTACTATGTATAGTAACTCTTCAAGAGAAATCATTAATATATTAAATAATTTGTCCAATTCACAATTTATATGCAATGGGGTCTTATCAGTGTCCTGAAAGAAAATTATCTTACTGTTGTGTCATCAAGAAATCCTAGATGAAAAGTACACCTGAAATTTAGAGGCCTAGTAAGCCCTTCCTGCCCTTTTGTATGACATAAAAGGTCATTGATCTAATCAGACTAGCAGTCTCCCAGGAAGAAGAGTGACCCAACAAGCAGCAGATCCGGGGAGACTCCCCTTCCTCCCCTGGGAGGAGTGGCATGGGAGTGCACCGCAGGAATCTGCTGGGTTTGGAGACTCCACACAGGATCAGGTGCCAGAGATAGAAACGCACAGTCACAGGCCTGGTGAACATGGAGTGTGGCCGGAGACCGGGGAGACGGGAGTGACTGGCGGCTTTTCTCTGGGGGCACAAGTTCTTGGCTCCTCCAGGGAAGAGATTGGGAGACCACCATTTTCACTCTCCGCCTCCAAAGCTGTCCGGAAAGCTTGCAGGGAACAAAAGCTCCGGAGAGAAAACCCGAGCATATTACTTAGCCCAGACCGGGCAAGGGCGGGGCAATTCCACCTCCGGCAAAGACATTTGGAAACCACGGCAACAGGCCCCTCCCCCAGAAGATCAGCGAGAACAGCCAGCCAAGACCAAGTTTACCGATCAATGAGAACGGAAGAACTCCAGCGCTAGGGGACTACTGCACATAGAATTCACGGCTTTTTTACCATGATTCTTTAGTCTTTCAAGGTTAATTTTTTTTTAACTGTCTTCTTTTCTTTTTTTTTTTTTTTGAATTTTTGTTTTTCCCTTTTTCAACCAACTTATCAATCCCTTTTTTAAAAAACATTTTTATTTTTCATTTTTAGAGTCATATTCTATCCCTTCATAGTAGTTACCCATATTTTTGGCATATATATATATATAAGTTGTTCTCTCTTTAAAATTTTGAGATAGTTTCTTCTAACAGATCAAAATATACCCTAAATCTCTAGTGTATGGTTTTTTTCTACTCCCCTGCCTGATCACATTCTCTCCCTTTTTTTTCTTTTTTTTTAATCCTCTTCTTTCTTTTTTCAAACAACTTATCAATTCCTTTTATAAAATTTTTTATAATTTCCATCTTTACAGTCATATTCCATCCCTTCATCATATCAACCCTTATTTTTGTACATATATAAGTTTTTCTTTCTTTAAAATCTTGGGAGGCACTTTCTCCTAACAGACCAAAATACACCCCAAATCTAGTGTGTGGCACTGATCTATATACCACCCTGATCATATTTGATCACATTCTGGTTTTTGTTTTGTTTTGTTTTGTTCTGTTTTTGTTTGTTTTTATCTTTATCTTTTTCTTCTTTTTTTTTTCTTCTTTTTCTTTTTTCTCTCTTTCCCTTTCTTTTCCCACTGCTTCAGGTCTTTTCTGATTTGTTTAGAGTATATTTTCTGGGGACGTTGTTACCCTGCTAGCATTTTGTTCTCTCATTAATCTATTCTCCTCTGCACAAAATAACAAGATGGAAAAAATCACCTCAACAAAAAGAACAAGAGGTAGTACCGACTGCCAGGGACCTACTCAATATGGACATTAGCACAATGTCAGATCTAGAGTTCAGAATCATCACTTTAAAGATACTAGCTGGGTTTGAAAAAAGCATGGAAGTTATTAGAAAAACCCTTTCTGGAGAAGTAAAAGAACTAAAATCTAACCAAGTTGAAATCAAAAAGGCTATTAATGAGGTGCAATCAAATATGGGGGCCCTAACTGCTAGGATAAATGAGGCAGAAGAGAGAATCAGTGATATAGAAGCCCAAATGATGGAAAATGAAGAAGCTGAGAAAAAGAGAGATAAACACCTACTGGATCACGAGGGCAGAATTCGAGAGATAAGCGATACCATAAGACAAAACAACATTAGAATAATTGGGATCCCAGAAGAAGAAAGAGAGAGAGGGGCAGAAGGTATAATGGAGCAAATTATAGCAGAGAACTTCCCTAATTTGGGGAAGGAAACAGGCATCAAAATCCAGGAAGCACAGAGAACCCCTCTCAAAATAAATAAAAATAGGTCAACTCCCCGACATCTAATAGTAAAACTTATGAGTCTCAGAGACAAAGAGAAAATCCTTAAAGCAGCTTGGGAGAAGAGATATGTAACCTACAATGGTAGAAACATTAGATTGGCAAAAGACCTATCCACAGAGACCTGGCAGGCCAGAAAGGACTGGCAGGATATATTCAGAGCACTAAATGAGAAAAATATGCAGCCAAGAATACTCTATCCAGCTAGGGTGTCATTGAAAATAGAAGGAGAGATAAACAGCTTCCAGGACAAACAAAAACTAAAGGAATTTGCAAACACGAAACCAGCCCTACAAGAAATCTTGAAAGGAGTCCTCTAAGCAAAGAGAGAGCCTAAAAGCAACATTGACCAGAAAGGAACACAGACAATATACAGTAACAGTCACCTTCCAGGCAATACAATGGCACTAAATTCCTATCTTTCAATAGTTACCCTGAATGTAAATGGGCTAAATGCCCCAATCAAAAGACACAGGCTAACAGACTAGATTAAAAAACAAGACCCATCGATATGCTGTCTGCAAGAGACTCATTTTAGAACCAAAGACACCCCCAGATTGAAAGTGAGGGGGTGGAAAAGCATTTACCATGCTAATGGACACCAAAAGAAAGCTGGGGTGGCAATCCTTCTATCAGACAAATTAGATTTTAAACCAAAGACTGTAATAAGAGATGAGGAAGGACACTATATCCTACTTAAAGGGTCTATCCAACAAGAAGATCTAACAATTGTAAATATCTATGCCCCTAACATGGGAGCAGCCAATTATATAAGGCAATTAATAACAAAAGCAAAGAAACACATTGACAACCATACAATAATAGTGGGGGACATTAACACCCCCCTCACTGAAATGGACAGATCATCTAAGCAAAAGATCAACAAGGAAATAAAGACTTTAAATGACACACTGGACCAAATGGACTTCACAGACATATTCAGAACATTGCATCCCAAAGCAAGGGAATACACATTCTTTTCTAGTGTCCATGGAACATTCTCCAGAATAGATCACATCCTAGGTCATAAATCAGGTCTCAACTGGTACCAAAAGATTGGGATCATTCCCTGCCTATTTTCAGACCACAGTGCTTTGAAACTAGAACTCAATCACAAGAGGGAAGTCAGAAAGAACTGAAATACATGGAGGCTAAAGAGCATCCTACTGAAGAATGAATGGGTCAACCAGGGAATTAAAGAAGAATTAAAAAAATTCATGGAAACCAATGAAAATGAAAACACAACTATTCAAAATCTTTGGGATGCAGCAAAGGCAGTCCTAAGAGGAAAGTATATAGCAATACAAGCCTTTCTCAAGAAACAAGAAAGGTCTCAAGTACACAACCTAACCCTACACCTAAAGGAGCTAGAGAAAGAACAGCAAGTAAAGCCTAAACCCAGCAGGAGAAGAGAAATAATAAAGATCACAGAAGAAATCAATGAAATAGAAACTAAAAGAAGATTAGAACAGATCAATGAAACTAGGAGCTGGTTCTTTGAAAGAATTAACAAGATTGATAAACCCCTGGCCAGACTTATCAAAAAGAAAAGAGAAATGACCCAAATAAATAAAATCATGAAGGAAAGAGGAGAGATCACAACCAACACCAAAGAAATACAAACAATTATAAGAACATATTATGAGCAACTTTACGCCAGCAAATTAGATAACCTGGAAGAAATAGATGCATTCCTAGAGATGTATCAACTACCAAAACTGAACCAGGAGGAAATAGAAAACCTGAACAGACCTATAACCACTAACGAAATTGAAGCAGTCATCAAAAATCTCCCAAAAAACAAAAGCCCAGGGCCAGATGGCTTCCCAGGGGAATTCTACCAAACATTTCAAGAAGAATTAATACCTATTCTTCTGAAACTGTTCCAAAAAATAGAAATGGAAGGAAAACTTCCAAATTCATTTTATGAGGCCAGCATTACCTTGATCCCAAAACCAGACAAAGACCCCATTAAAAGGAGAACTACAGACCAATATCCCTGATGAACATGGATGCAAAAATTCTCACCAAAATTCTAGCCAATAGGATCCAACAGTACATTAAAAGGATTATTCACCACGACCAAGTGGGATTTATCCCTGGGCTGCAAGGTTGGTTCAACATCCGCAAATCAATCAACGTGATACAATACATTAACAAAAGAAAGAACAAGAATCATATGATCCTCTCAATAGATGCAGAAAAAGCATTTGACAAAGTACAGCATCCTTTCTTGATCAAAACTCTTCAGAGTATAGGCATAGAGGGTACATACCTCAATATCATAAAAGCCATTTATGAAAAAGCTACAGCAAATATCATTCTCAATGGGGAAAAACTGAGAGCTTTCCCCCTAAGGTCAGGAACGCGGCAGGGATGTCCACTATCACCACTGCTATTCAACATAGTATTGGGGAGTCCTAGCCACAGCAATCAGACAACAAAAAGAAATCAAAGGCATCCAAATCGGCAAAGAAGAAGTCACACTCTCACTCTTTGCAGATGATATGATACTTTATGTGGAAAACCCCAAAGACTCCACCCCAAAACTGCTAGAACTCATACAGGAATTCAGTAAAGTGGCAGGATATAAAATCAATGCACAGAAGTCAGTGGCATTCCTATACACGAACAACAAGACAGAAGAAAGAGAAATTAAGGAGTCGATCCCATTTACAATTGCACCTAAAACCATAAGATACCTAGGAATAAATCTAACCAAAGAGGCAAAGAATCTGTACTCAGAAAACTATAAAATACTCATGAAAGAAATTGAGGAAGACACAAAGAAATGGAAAAACATTCCATGCTCATGGATTGGAAGAACAAATATTGTGAAGATGTCAATGCTACCTAGAGCAATCTACACATTCAATGCAATCCCCATCAAAATACCATCCACTTTTTTCAAAGAAATGGAACAAATAATCCTAAAATTTGTATGGAACCAGAAAAGACCCCGCATAGCCAGAGGAATGTTGAAAAAGAAAAGCAAAGCCGGCGGCATCACAATTCCGGACTTCCAGCTCTGTTACAAAGCTGTCATCATGGACAGCATGGTACTGGCACAAAAACAATGTGCCAGTACCATCTGATCAATGGAACAGAATAGAGAGCCCAGAAATGGACCCTTAACTCTATGGTCAACTCATCTTTGACAAAGCAGAAAAGAATGTCCAATGGAAAAAAGACAGTCTCTTCAACAAAGGGTGTTGGGAAAATTGGACAGCCACATGCAGAAGAATGAAACTGGACCAAATACACCACACACAAATATAGACTCCAAATGGTTAAAAGACTTCAATGTGAGACAGGAGTCCATCAACATCCTAAAGGAGAACACAGGCAGCAACCTCTTTGACCTCAGCCAAAGCAACTTCTTCCTAGAAACCTCACCAAAGGCAAGGGAAGCAAGGGCAAAAATGAACTATTGGGACTTCATCAAAATTAAAAGCTTTGCAAAGCAAAGGAAACAATCAACAAAACCAAAAGACAACCGACAGAATGGAAGAAGATATTTGCAAATGACATATCAGATAAAGGGCTAGTATCCAAAATCTATAAAGAACTCATCAAACTCAACACCCAAAGAACAAAGAATCCAATCAAGAAATGGGCAGAAGACATGAACAGACATTTTTCCAAAGAAGACATCCAAATGGCCAACAGACACATGAAAAAGTGTTCAATATTGCTTGGCATCAGGGAAATCCAAATCAAAACCTCAATGAGATACCACCTCACACCAGTCAGAATGGCTAAAATTAACAAGTCAGGAAATGACAGATGTTGGCGGGGATGCGGAGAAAGGGGAACCCTCCTACACTGTTGGTGGGAATGCAAGCTGGTGCAGCCACTCTGGAAAACAGTATGAAGGTTCCTCAAAAAGTTGAAAATAGAGCTACCATATGATCCAGGAATTGCACTACTGGGTATTTACCACAAAGATACAAAAGTAGGGATCTGAAGGGGTACGTGCACCCCTGTGTTTATGGCAGCAATGTCCACAATAGCCAAACTGTGGAAAGAGCCAGATGTCCATCGACAGATGAATGGATAAAGAAGAGGTGGTATATATATACAATGGAATTTTATGCAGCCATCAAAAGGAATGAGATCTTGCCATTTGCAACGATGTGGATGGAACTGGAGGGTATTATGCTTAGCGAAATAAGTCAAACAGAGAAAGACATGTATCATATGACCTCACTGATATGAGGAATTCTTAATCACAGGAAACAAACTGAGGGTTGCTGGAGTGGGGGGTGGGGTGGGAGGGAATGGGTGGCTGGGTGATAGACACTGGGGCAGGTATGTGCTCTGGTAAACACTGTGAATTGTGCAAGACTATTGAATCTCAGATCTGTACCTCTGAAACAAATAATGCAATAAATGTTAAGAGAAAAAAAAAAAAGAAGGTAGCAGGAGGGGAAGAATGAAGGGGGGGAAATCGGAGGGGTAGACGAACCATGAGAGATGATGGATTCTGAAAAACAAACTGAGGGTTCTAGAGGGGAGGGGTGTAGGAGGTTGGGTTAGCCTGGTGATGGGTATTGAGGAGGGCACGTTCTGCATGGTGCACTGGGTGTTATGCACAAACAATGAATCATGGAACACTACATCTAAAACTAATGATGTAATGTATGGGGATTAACATAACAATAATTTTTTTTTTTTTTTAATGAAAGAAAAGGAAAACTCACACACACACAAAAAAAACCTATATGTTTTTAGTTAGAAGGGCCAGGGTTGTAGTTGAACAAAAAAAAAATTAGAGACAGAGGATCCCCTGGGCCAATGTTATATATTTGTTCTATCAGAGAGATACAGGGACAAGGTTGCCTGGCCAATAGCTGTAGCTTACTAAACAGCCATGGGTTTTATTTGTGTATATAAATATATATTATTTCGTGAGTCTTAAATATATCTACTTTCTTCCATCCCATTTTTAACATACCATATTGTGTATTTATACCTAACAAATATGATGAGTTTCATCCATCCCATTTTTTTTCTAAAGCAGAATTGAATATTCAGAAATGATAAAGAAATTCACAGTGCAATAGCTCTAGACTTACCACTTTGGATAACCCCAATAATACATTTCTTTATGCAACCATTCTCCATTTTTAATTTCCAAAGTTGCCCAACACAATGGCAATGAATTAGCCTATCCTGTAAAAGAAAGATTTTCTCATATCCTATATAATGATTGTGGTATCATTTGGAGAATATATACTATAAAACATGATACTATGAAACATAACACAGTATTTTACAAAATGTCACAGTTTAGTGATGAATTTGCCTTCCGAGAAAAACTTTATATTCACATTGGTATCTGAGTACATGAATATCAGAGATGCTCTATTTTATGTTAGTAACTTATCCATTACTCATCTTAAAGCATAAGGCAACAAGGCATTTCTGATAGAATTTTATAATATTTCTTCCATTTTGAGAGAATTTATGCAATTAGATACTTAAAAAATAGCACATCTAAAGAAAGAGAAAAGTAAACTACAGTCATGGTAACATACAGTTCATATAATTTTTTGAAGAATAAATGCCTTCTATAATATTCTTACATTCATCATAAAAGATCAAGGGGTTACTTCAGTGAGATATTTGAAAAAAACTGGTCAATTTTAATGATAAGCAGTTACTCTTCAGATTTTATTAGGTATTAACTTCTTAGACTGGTTACGATATATTAACCGTGTGCTGAAGCCTTTAATAAATGGACTTCTCGAACTTTCCTTTTTATCAGTAAATCATTAGACAGTAGGACCAGTTGGCACGAGTATATATTAATGTGCTTGCAACGCTGGCTGGGTGAATGCCGTGTGTGTGTGTGTGTGTGTGCATCTAAACATGTGGATAAATGCTTATATTTAGTAAAGAACATTCTTTCTTGATGCTTCATAAATAATATTTTCCCGTATAGCACAAGTCTTCCATTTCCTGTTCACTCTCACCAGCCAGCCAACAACCTTTAAAATCTGTGTTGTTGTCAACCATGAGCACTGTCAGCTGCACCATCTTGTCTACGTTCGAAGTTCTTGAAGCCTAAAAATACACACTGCCAGAGAACTTGTCTAAAGCTTTATTTGGAATATGCAAAATTAGTTTGGAGAAAAGAGGGAAAATTATATTTGTTCCATCTAAGCGAGAATCACATATGTATTTTATGGCTTAACTTTTATTTGGGGATTTTGATTTGTGTGTGAGTATGTGTCTCAAGGGGACCATATACCAATTTATTTTTATTTTCTTTAATTTTTTTTACAGGATATGTATAATATGGGATTTCTCCTGTGCGCACACCCAGGATCACCGTGTCAGACAGTACTCATCACCCTTAATTTTCATCATTTAATTTCTTATCCTCAATTTCAAAGAAATTTTTGTCCTTTCCAGATTATTATGATTTAAAAAATCATACTGCCAATAGAACTATGTTTAAATATTTACTCTTGTGTAATCTGGTCTCTTAGAAGCCATCCTTTTATAACCAAATTTTATTCTTCAATCTCAGTAGTATTTAGCATCCTTTCTTGGCTATTTTTCTCCCTGCAGCCCAGATGCTCCATATACAATTCACTAAATACAGAGAGCAGATTCATCTTAACAGGAAGCTTTCAACCATAAACTTTAATAGCACTTTAAAGAGCCTCGAAATGAAATTTCTTCTTTAATTAAGAAGATGCTACTTTGTACATCATAATTGAAATACATCAAAAAGTTCCTTGTTAAAGCTGGAGATATATTATAAAGCCATCCTATAGCGCGGCTGCAGGGCTTTTTCTAATTGGAAGAATGACAGATCAAATTCTAGAGAAAGTTATATCATTTGGAATGCTAGAGATGGAGCCATTTATTTAAATTACACATTCAAAACAATTAGGAAAACATGTCAAACCACGTTATTTTGTTTTGTTTTGTTTTGTTAAAATGCAACACAAACTAAAATCAAACATCAACAATGCATCATTTTCCTTTATGAGTATGTGTAGATGGGTACATGTCCATAGAGAGAGAAATTTAATTTTTCATATATAATATCATAAGCTTATGTACCTTCAAACTCAGCAATCTGGAAATACTCTTGGAAGAAAAAATAAACTTTTATTTTATTTATTTTTTTTTTTTTTAAAGATTTTATTTATTTGCGAGAGAGAGAATGAGAGACAGAGAGCATGAGAGGGAGGAGGGTCAGAGGGAGAAGCAGACTCCCCGCTGAGCAGGGAGCCCGATGCGGGACTCGATCCCGGGACTCCAGGATCATGACCTGAGCCGAAGGCAGTCGCTTAACCAACTGAGCCACCCAGGCGCCCGAAAAAATAAACTTTTAGAAATGAATCAAATTTTATCCTTGCAATTTGACATGAGGGACTTATTTTTAAATAAGTGTAGAAAATACTGTTTTTATTGGAGTCCAAAATATCAATTGTCTCATTTTCATAGATTTCTCAATTATAAGCTGCCTTATTTTATCAATTAAAAAGTCTTTTCTAAAACCAAAATATGTCTTTATACTTGTATTTAGTACAAGTTGTTTGTGCACATTCCATACTGTCCAGAGCAAACCTAACATATTTCTGTATTCAATTCTCTCTACCACACTCTCAAGCTACTATTTTCAATCTTCTTCTTTTCAAATGTTTCACTTAAAACATCACTAACCCCGGGCACCTTTAGAGTGCCACCTCACAGACATCTTACCTCACTTCTACCACTTGACATTGTAGCTCACCTCCTAAATCCTCCCACATCCTTGAGTCCTCCCCCTCCTCTGAAGACCATTCTCTCCATGCGCCTTCCCCAGAATTTGAGTCTATTAATTACCCCTTCTTTTCTGTCTTCAACTGTTGTTTCTGTTTATTACTGTCTTCTGTGTGTTCAACTGCTCCCTCTCATGCATCTACCTAATGGCATTTTAAACATGTCCAATCTTTTGTCCATTTTCCAAAAAAAAGGGGGAAGTAGGGAGATGAAGAGATTCCTTCTATCCAGTGTTCCCATCTTACCCAATTTTTATCATATTCATTTTTCTCTTTCTCTGTAACCATACTTGTAAAAAAGAGTTGCCTTTTTAGACAACTATTCACTTTCTTTGTTTGCTTGCCTATCACTCACTCCTCAAGTAACTCCAGTTTGGCCACTGCTACAACCACATCAAGTCCAGTTAACACATGTCAATCCTTGATTTATGTACTTGCCCTCTCAGTGGATTTATCACTGTTCATTTAATCACCTATCATTACTTATTAATTTCTAGAGGGTATACTATATGCTAGACATTAAACTAGCTATAGGAGCTACTGCAGTAAACAAAAATTACAAACACCATAACTCATTGAGGGGTGGGGAGGAGACAGACGATGAAAAAACCTAAATAAGTAGCATATTAGATGGAAATAAAATAAAGCAGAGAAATAAAGAATTGCCTTGAGTGAGTTTGGGTGAGAAATTAAAATTTAATAACATTGTGATAACAAAAGCTTTCAATGGAAATGTGATGAAGTTAGTGATGGAGTAAGCATGTGGGTAAATGAGAGAAGAGCCTTCCACAAGGGAGAGCAGGAATTTTAATTCCCAACTAACATCACGGAGTATTGAACATTCTGTCCTTTTGTATTGACACACATTTCTGGTTCTTCTAACTCTTGCCTTTTTTTTTTTTTTTTTTGCTTATAGGCTTCTTCTCTTCTACCTAGCCTTTAAATGTTGGAATGCCTTTAAAATTATGCTTGGCATTCTTCTCTTCTTAAATCATTTCATCTGAAACTATGGTGTCAATGATCACCAACATGGATATCTAGTTAAAACCTATCTTTTGAGCTTATGACTTGCATATCAAACTACCAACTTGACATTAAGCTTTGAATGTCCAAGGTATCTTATACTCACTATTTCCAAAAATGTACTAGTGATTTTCTGCAAGAAATACAATCTCCCTTCTACTGTTCCCTAGCTTAGTGAATGACACAACATTTTTTAAGTTTCTTTAGCCAAAAACTTGGCAGTCATCATCAATAACTCATTCCTTTATCATACCATGGCCCATCAATCATCAGGTTCTTTCAATTTAACATACTTAATATGTCTCTATTCAATTTAATTATCTCAATCTATATTTTCTCCTTTCTAGTCCAAGGAACAATAATCTTTCACCTTAGATACTGACATATTCTTCAAACAGTGCCTACGTTTGAAAAGATCACATTGCAGACAGGTTAATCACATATTTCACCCTACTGCTTAAAACCTTCAGTAGCTCCCCATGCTCTTATGACAAAACCCAAGATGCTTAATATGGGGATACAAAGCATCACAGTCTGATCCCAGTAACCTGTCTGGCCTTATTAACCACCATTTCCTTTTCCTTGGTCTGAGTTCCCGGCAAACTGACTTTCTTTTAGTTCCTCAAATATGATGTTCTCCTATTCTAGGGCTTGTGTACCTGCTCTTTGGTTCCTTATATTGGAACTTTATCCTCAACCCCTTTACCAACTTAATCCATTTTTTCCAAGTTTTTATTTAAATTCCAGTTAGTGTATATACAGTGCAATATTAGTTCGGGTATAGAATTTAGTGATTCATCACTTAACATACAACACCAGGTGCCCATCACAAGTGCCCTCCATCACCTATTTAACCCATCCCTGCTCACCTCCCCACCAGTAAGCATCACCAACTTAATCCATTTTTATCCTTCACACTCCATTCCAAAACTGAAATCTCTGCATTAGCCAATACCCATCAGAAACCTTGGATTCCATATTAGATACTTCTGCAGACCATGTACCTTTCTTTTACAAACGTCATCACAGTTGTTATTTTTCATGTTGTGTGCTACTGTTTGATGAGTGTCTATCTTCTCAACTCAACTGTGAATTCACTAAGGACTGAGACTATTTTAATTTTGTTTTATTGCCGTGCCTCTAAAACGTAGACATTACCTAGCACAGAGTACACATTCATATATTTGTTGGATAAATAAATGGATGAAAGAGTAAAGGAGTAAATGCATGCAAAATGTCATTTGCCTTTGCCACAAGATTGTTTTTGTCAGTAGTTGATTGTATTTTTTGTTTTGTCACTTATTAAACATGTTACTTTAGGATAGTTACATAACCTCACTAAATCTTAGTTTGGTCTTCTGTACTTTGAGGATAATTATAGTATCTACCTCATAGGTTAAAATGAAAGTGAGCCCATTCTTATCAAGGACATAGAGTAGTACATTGCACATGGTAAGTGCTCAATAAATAATAGCTTCTGGTGTTTTTTTTAATCTTGTCTAAATTGCTTAAAGCAAAAACCTTAACTCCAAAATTCCACTTTTTTCTCAATTAACTCAGTAGTTAATTTTTTATAAAAAGGATAACTCCCTAGAGATTGGGGCAATGTTTGAACTGCAATCATTATATTGAACTGTCATAGGTGTAAGTTTTCATTATAAAGTTTTAATTACTTCTTATACATGGGGGGTGATGAGGTCTCTCCAGTTCCTACAGTTTATCCTTTCCAGAATTTTTTTTTTTTTTTTTTTTGCTCTGGGGGAAGAAATCAATGAATTAATGACTCTCCAACAATGCAATCAGCTTTTAGCAGAACCTTGACTAAGAAACACTCATCTGAAATAAATGAGAAAGAGAAAGGAAATAGGAAATATGGCACCAGTAAAGATAACATTGTCCTCTTCACCAAAGATCTCCCTAATATCAAAGGAAATAAAACAAAATGAAAACTCTTATCACCTGCAGAACTAGAACACACATATAGTTCTAAATAATGATATAAAAGAGCTGCTAAATTAAACAAGAGTAATGTTGCATGCAGACAGATGTTGAGAAAGAAAACTGGTAGAACAGTGTTCTCTAAATATAGGTGTCATACTTAGGGGCTAAAGCCAATACTTATTTTGAATGATAAGGGATTTTGGCAGTACTTTTTCTCAATCAAGTTTGCCCCAAAGAATAAGCAAAAATAAAGACACAAAGATTCACAAGCAGCTACATACTTCTGTATGGCCTCCAGGAAGCAGTCTCGTAGGAAAAAAGAGAGAAAGACAAATATTCTGCCCTTAAAGTAACACTACAGCTGACAATTTCTGTTGGTTGAGGGAAGTAAAAGTTTAGACAGAGAAATGTATCTTATAAAGAACTTTAATGTAAACCAGGAAGAATTGCTGCTAGCATGAAAATCATCTGTGTCCACAACTTCACAATAGCCTCCTTTAAAGAGCTTGTCTAGTAAGAACTCATCCCATTTCACAGTAAGTGTTAAGCAAACAAGAATTAGTATGAGCTTTATATAAAAGTACTATAAGAAAAAATGGGGGAGGGGAAGAAAAAATAGGAAAAAAAATAGTGGCAGATAAAAAACATTCTTTAGCAAATTTGCCATGGATCAGATAAAAATTACGATCAAAACTAGTTCAGAAGATATCATAGACCTAAGTGTCTCTGGGGGCATTGAGAAGCATGCCTCCTTCAAGTTCTCTGGATAGTCAGAACTGCCCCCAAACTATGGCTGAGCAGGGCTGGAGTTGAGTCACAGGCCACTGCAGAGTCCACAGATGAGACAGAGGTCTGTGAGCCTGTTACCTGAGGCACAGAGAGGTATAACTCTTCCTAGGTCCCAGTGCAGATGATGCTAGAGGCAGAACCAAGGCTAAACAGACTATAGTTGAGTCCATAAGGAGATAGAACTGTGCAGGTCTGTGGTGGGACCACAGTCAGTGAGCCTGTCACCTGCGCAGAGATCTCTCAAAAAAAGCCCTCTTTAGTCTTGGGCTTCATTGGATTTTACAAGTTCTGGTCTGGATCCCAAAGCTCCCACAAAGTCACTTTTGTCTGTAGATAGCTGCCAAATTATTGTTGCTGTGGGGGAATACAAGCAGGAGACCTCCTATTATGCTATCTTATGGCATCACACTTCATTAAAATAAAAACTTCAGCTCTGCAAGGACACCATTAAGAGAATAAAAAGACAGGCCATAGTCTGGCAGAAAATATTTGCTATCTAAAACATAATATTTGATACCCAGAATATATAAAGTCCTCTTAAAACTTAACAAGGAAATAACCCAATTTAAAAAATGGACAAAAGATCTGAACAGATGACTCACCAAAGAAGATATATAGAGGCAAATAAGCCTATGAAATGATGTTCAACATCATATATCATCAGGAAATTACAAGTTAAAACAATAAGAAACCACTCCACACTAATTAGAATGATTAAATTCCAAAACACTAACACCACCAAATGTGGGAGAAGATGTATGTCAGTAGGCACTCTTATTCATTGGTGGTGCAAATGCACAATGATATGGCCATTTTGGAAGATAGTTTAGTAGTTTCTTACAAAGCTAAACATAGTCTTAACATACAATTCAACAAGTGCACAACTAGTTATTCACCCAAATTAACTGAAAACTAAAACCTGCATACAGAGGCGCCTGGGTGGCTCAGTCATTTAAGCATCTGACTCCTGATTTGAAGCAACTGGGTGGGTCAGTCAGTTGAGCATTTGCCTTTGGCTCAGGTCATGATCCCAGGGTCCTGGGATCAGGAACCCTGCTTCGGACTCCCTGCTCAGTAGGGAGTCTGCTTCTCCCTCTCCCTCTGCTGTTCCCCCTGCTTGTGCTCTCTTAAATAAACAAATAAATAATCTTAAAAAAATAAAAATAAAACCTGCACACAAATTGTCATAGCTACATTATTAATAATTGCCCCTAATTGGAAGCAACCAAGATATCCTTCAGTAGGTAAATGGATAAACAGACTTTGATACATCCATACAATGGAATATTATTCTGAAAAAAAAAAAAAAAAAAAAAGAAAGAAATGAACTACCAAACCACAAAAAGATATGGAAGAACTTTAAATGCATAGTGGTAAGTGAAAGAAGCCAGTGAGAAAAGGCTATAGGCTACATGATTTCATGTTTTATGACACTTTGGAAAATGTAAAATTATAGAGAGTAAAAAACTCAGTGTTCATCAGGACATTGGAAGAAGGAGGAAAGGAGAGATAAAGGGGTGGTGCACAAGAATTTTTAAATGCAGTGAAACTATGCTCTATGATCACAAATTGGTGTATATGGGACATTTTTCGTTTTTCAAAACTGATACACCTGTACAGTGCAAAAAGTGAGCCCTAATGTAAACTATAGACTTTAATTCATAATAATTAATATTTTTTCATCAGTTTTAACAATGTACCACACTAATGTAATATGTTAATAATAGGGAAAACCATGTGTCAGGAGACATAGTGTATATGAGAACTTTCTGTACTTTCTACCCAATTTTTCTGAAAACATAAAACTTTTCTTTAAAAAAGTCTATTTGAAAAGGAATGATACATTAAGACTAACTGGAATTTATCCTGAATTTAAAGTAGGGGCTTATTAAAAAAAAAAAATGTAACTCACCATATTAAACTAAAAAAAAATACATTAAAAAAAATCACATGATCATATCAGTAGAAACAGAAAGAGTCATTTCACAAAATTCAACATCCGTTACTCAATTAAAAAAAAAAAAGGTTAGCAAACTAGGAACACTTTCTCAATCTGATTAAGGGCATATATGGAAAAAAAAGAGTTAATATTAGACTTTGTATAAGACTGATTAATTTCCTATTAAAATCAGAACTAAGACAACAATGTCTGCTCTTATTACTTCTATTCAACATTGTAGGACAAGTTCTAGACAGGTCAATCAGACAAGAAAGAGAAAGAAAGGTATTCAAATTGAAAAGAAAGATGTCAACTTTCTTTATTCCCAGATGATATGATTGTATGTAGAAAATCAGATGGATTCTACAAAATAACTAGTGGAACTAATAAGTGAGTTTAACAAGTATCAGGATGCAAAATCAATGTAAAGCACAAGTTGTATTTTTATAATAGCAAGAAAAACTAAAAATTAAAAGATTTATAATATTGAAAAGTATGAAAATTTAGTAATTAATTTGGCAAAAGATGTGCGAGATCTTTACACTGAAAACTACAAAACAATTCAAAGAAAAACTAAAGAAGGCCCAACTAAGTGAAGAATTTGCCATATTCATGGGTCAGAATATTTAATGTTGATTAAGGTGTCAATTCTTCTCAAATGATCTATAGAGTCAATGGAATCTCAATAAAAATCTTAGGAGCCTATTTTATTGAAATTGACAAGTTGGGTCTATAATTCATATGGAACGCAAATAACCTAGAACAAACTTTGAAAAAGAAGAACAGAGTTGGAGGACTAATTATTTCAAGACTTTTTATAAAGCCACAAGAATCAAAATAGTGCAGCATTAACATAAAAATAGACAATTAGACCAATCAAATAGCATAAAGATCCCAGAAATAAATCCTCACATAAGTGAGGATTTCCAACAAAAATGCCAAGGCATTCCAGTGAAGAAAGGAAAATCTTTTTAAAAAATGGTACTGGGGAAAAAAAAAGTATATCTTATTAAAAAAAAGAAATTTGATTCATACCTTATAAGAGAAGAGTTGAAGGGACTTTCCTTTTTCACACAGAAAAAATGAACTATCAGAAATATAAATATTAAGTAAAAATAGATGTTAGACTTATGTATAAAACCTGAAACTAAAATTTCTAGAAGAAAATACAGTAACAAAACTTTGTCAGCTTATAGAAAGATTGCATTTAGATAAAACAGAAAAAACATGACATGTCAAAGAAAAATTGGTAAGTTAGACTTCAGTACAACTAGACACATGACCATACCAAGTAAGAAAACAGAGTATTGGGAGCTCTCATACTCTGCTTGTGGGAATAGTAATTTGTATAATCCCTTTGGAAAGCAATCTGACAGCTTCTTAAGAAATTAGGAATAGACCTACCATATAATCCAGTCATTCAAATCCCAGGTATTTACACAAGAGAAATAAAACATATGTCTACACAAATAGTTTTATGCAAATGATCACAGAACTTTATTTGTAAGAACCACAAACTGGAAACAATGGAAATACCTATTAATAAATGAATGGATAAACACATTGTGGCATAACCATATAATGAATATTTAAATGTTCATTTAAAGAATGAAATATTGATATTTGCTATAATATGGATAAGTATCAAAGTAACAATGCTGAGTCAAAGAACACAGACAAAAAATAGATATATTTTGTGATTTGGTGTATATGAAATCCTATAAATTGCATACTAATTCATAGTAACAAAATGCAGAAGAGTGATCGCATAGGGTAAGGGTGAGGTTTTGAGAGATGTGAAAGGAGGGGATAATAAAGGAGTAAGAGAAAATTTTTTTCAGTGATAACAGGTTCACAGATATATGCATACATCAAAATCAAATTGTATACTTTAAGTGTAGTTAATTGACAATTGTACTTTAATAAAGCTTTTTTAGTGATAGATAATTTACATGACAATCAGGATTTAACCAGATATCCCTTCTCCCAGAGCAAAAGGTAAAACTGACAATAAATATAAAGAGATAAATATGAGGTCCTTCCTTTAGGTCTAAAACCAGTTTGCACAAGTGTTGAGTTTTGAAGACTATTTAAAAACAAGTTGTTGTTTTTTTTTAAAGATTTATTTATTTGACAGAGAGAGAGAGACAGCGAGAGCAGGAACACAAGCAGGGGGAGGGGGAGAGGGAGAAGCAGGCTTCCCGCGGAGCAGGGAGCCCGATTAGGGGCTCGATCCCAGGATCCTGGGATCATGACCTGAGCCGAAGGCAGACGCTCAACGACTGAGCCACCCAGGCGCCCTAAAAACAAGTTTTAAAAAGGTAGTTAATCATTTTCTATTAATTGCCCTTTAGAAAGTTAAGGAAATTCTCTTCAACTCTTCTCTTGCTAATAACATGTTTATGTAAAAAATATATATTGAATGTTAACAAATATCCTTTCAGCATCTTTTAGGATTATCAACTACAATATATTTATTCAGCAAATCATATTAGTGATTTCCAAATGTTAAAAAGATATGATTTTTGAAAGAAAGACAAGAAAGAAAGAACACGTTGTTTAATATGATACCTTAAAGGAGCAAAATTGGGTGAATCTAGGCAAGATAGATTTACTTTCTTCTGTGTTCTCTTCTGAATGTTTTGAATGTGCATGGATAACCAATACAAACCAAATAATTTGTAGGGAAAACTGACACAAAAAGCATGAATAGTCCAATTTGGAGTATTCAAAAGGCTAAGGAAAATTTCACTAAACTCTTCTACTTTTATACTCTTTACCAACAAAATAAAGATTAATAATTATATCTACTTTACTGGTGAGTATAGCATTAAATGAATTAATGCATATAAAATATTTGGAATGGTGCCTGGCAGATAGTAATCATCACTAATTCTGCATAGTTAGTACCCACTTCTTAGGTTTTAAGAACATAGCATTTTAGATCCAGTGTTTCTCTGTTTCTCTCTCTTTTTCTCTCTCTCCCCCCACACACATACACACATGCACACACATACACACATACCACAAGCCCCAGCAATAGAGATTTGACCATTACTATTTCACACAGAAAAAATGGGATTATCAGAAATAAAATTTTCCCAAGGTCAATGTGTTAACAAGGGACTGAGTTAAGATTTAAATGAGACCTACAGACTCCAAAGCTTTTATTTTTCAATGACAGTTTTGAAAAATATTGTTCTTATATTTTTATAGGAGAAAAAACTATTATGTTTGAAAAGCATAAGCATTTGTATGAATGCTTTATGTATGAAAAGCATTATGTATGAAAAGACACTATTTATGCATATATGAGTAATTTTAAAGCCTAACCAAAAATCATGACATATTTTCCATCATAACTAAGTAAAAAAGAATCATATCTGAGTATTTGTAAATTAGTGAAAATGGAAACTCCATACATAAAACTTTGTGTGGTGGTGGAGCTAAGGAAAAAGAGACAAAGAGAGAGACAGAGACAGAGAGATAACACAAAGAGAATAAAAAAATAAGCAGTGAGCTCAGAATGTTAGCAACTGAAGAAACTAGCAATCAGAACGAGCAAATAAACATGAAAAGCCAGATGATGAAATAAAAAAGGTAAAGAGAATACACATTTAAATCTATTAATATTAAAATATAGTCTTGGAGGTACAGGCTTCCAGTTATGGAATGAATAAGTCACAGGGATGAAGGGTGCAGCATAGGAATATAGTCAATGGTATTATAAATGTCTTGTGTGATGACAGATGGTAGCTACACTTTTGGTGAGCACAGCATAATGTATAGAATTGTTGAATCACTATGTTTTACACCTAAAACTAATGTAACATGTGTCAACTATACTTTAATAAAATAAAATAAAATAATTATTATTTTTTTACTTTTAGCAAAAAAAAATCTTAAAATATATTTAAGGTCAATAAAATATAATTGATAAATGATTACAGAATCCAATAAAAAAAAACTTAAGAAAATAGAATGGATTTTTTAAAATAGAGATTTTTTAATTATAAAAGAATATAGCCCATTTTACTAATAATTATTGTAATGATAATAAATCAAACATAATAAAAAATTGCTTATCACAGAAGAATAAAATAAGTAACCCACTAGATAGTTCCAAACCAATTTTTCCTGAAGGAATTTCATTAATAAAAAATGTCTTACAGTTTTAAGTGTGTTGAGCTCCAACTCTTGGTTTCAGCTCAGATTGTGATTTCGTGATGGTGAGATCAAGCCCCACATCAGGCTCCACACTCAGTGCAGAGTCTGCTTGGGATTTTCTCTCCCTCTCCATCAGCTCCTCCCACTAGTGCTCTCTCTCTCTCAAATAAATACATAAATCTTTTAAAAACTAAATAATGAAATGACTGTAAAGTTTCCACTGTACTCCAAAAAGTGATACTATTTTATTTATGTTTTTAATTTATTTTCAGTCATTTTAAAGAAACATTTTTGCCGATCAGACATAGCTCATATCCTACTACATAAAAAGACTATTTTATAACCTGTGAAACATACAATAAACCTTTAGAATGATCTATTCTTATGATTGTGTGACTGTACAGTCTAATGGTTGTTTGCTTCCTTTGACAGAAAACTCTATCTCACTGTCCTCTCTCAGTCAGCAACAAATTAAAAGAAAAGATAGGAAGATTGGAGGGAGTAACTGGTGAATATGCAATGTAGCTATTGCCCTCTATAACAACTGGAAAGCTACTTAACTCAAATTTGTCATAGTGCCATTAAACCATGGTGTATTCATTATCCTTCACAAAAACAAAATCCCCTTGTAATCAGGTTAGAGTTGAGGGAATGTGGATAAGTTCTAAACGTGAGGCTTTTTTAATGTGGTAGACTTGGCAAGGCTTACTATGCATTCCATCACTAGATGTCATGCATGTAAAAAAAATTTTTTGTCTAATTTATCAGTTCACTCTTTTCTAATTAATTCATATTTAGAGCATCTGACTGATCATAGGAGACAAATTTCTAATTTATTCAGCCTGCTCATAGAGACAAGTATTTTGAATTCTAAGAAAGAAAGAAAGGAGGGAAGGAAGGAAGGAAGGAAGGAAAAAGAAAGAAAAAGAAAGAAAGAAAGAAAGAAAGAAAGAAAGAAAGAAAGAAAGAAAGAAAGAAAG
>NW_023270451.1:27570624-27655196 GCF_011800145.1 Mirounga leonina
AAGAAAGAAAGAAAGAAAGAAAGAAAGAAAGAAAGAAAGAAAGAAAGGAAGGAAGGAAGAAAGAAAGAAAGAAAAAGGAAGGAAGGAAGGAAAGGAAGGGAGAGGAGGGGTAGGGAGGGGAGGGAAGGAGGGAAGGAGGGAGGGAAGAAAACTTTAGGAATCAAAACGAATGCAGTTCCATCATTTTACCACCACATGAAATTGCCCTCTTCAAGATCATTAATGACCTCAAATGTTGCTAAAGCCAATGTAAGTTCACCAGCCACAATCTTATTTAACTTTTCAGTAGTGTTTTACCCACATCTTCCTTTTTGAACATTCTTTCTTCTTGGTTTCAGTGGACACTATCTTGCCATGGTGTCCTCTTACCTAACTACATATTCCTTCCCCAGATATTTTGAGGTTCCCATTTCTCTTCCCCCTCTCCATTCCTTAAATATTATTTTCCTAATGATTTGCTATCAGCCATCTTCCATTTAAACTCTGGTGAACAGTCTTATCCTCTCCCATGGACTTGTAACTACATATACACAAATGATTCTAAAATCTCTATTTACATGTAAAGGGTAAAAGGCATGCACATCAACCAACCAGAAGAGAAGCCCAACCAATCAGAGTGGACACTCACAGATAAAGCTGAACTATTGAATACTGACAAGCAGCTTTGTCTGAAAGCCAAAACTTTCTTCTGAGCTCTAGTCTCACAATCCAGTTGTGTACATCTCAAAAATAGACCTTCAAAATAAGTATCAGTTACCTACTGTGGTGTAAAAAGCCATGCCAAGATTTAGTGGCTTAAAACAAACATTTATGAATCTATGCACAATCATGTATATCTGGACCAGGCTGAGCTTATCAAAAGTGGACTTTCTCATGTGTCAGTGACTAGCTATTCAGTCATCTGATATCTGGCTGGTCTGGGATGGCCTCAGATGAAATAAATCACGTTGATTCTACTTGTCTCTCACATCCCTCCAGGAGGCTAGTGCAGGTCTATTGTGATGATGGTAGTGGGAATCCAAGCAAGGAAGCAGAAATGTACAGATGTATTTGAAGCCTCTGTTTTAGTCAGGTTGGCCACTGTTTCGAAGCAAGTCACACCAAGTCCAAAGGCAATATGGGAGGGCCCTCTAAAGGCTATTAATTGGAAAAGCAAAGGCAATCTATTGACCCAACTCCACATGTCAAAATCACTTATTTTCTGCTGCCTACCTCTTCCTCCAATATAGACCTTTTCTGTTATTCTCCAGCTGGCTTACTGTCACCTAGTCATGCCGTTCTTTACTTTTCTGTATGTCCCAACTGCTTACATTTAACAAATCACAAAATTCTTTTGATTCTACCTGATAAATGTCTACTCAGTTTGTCAAGTTTCTTCCATCTACACTGCCACTATTATGAGATACCTACCATCTTTTACCTCAATTACTAAAACAGTCTTCTAAGTGGCCACTTCATCCTCAGATTTGACCCCTGATATCTAGGATCCACACAGAAACCACACGGATCTTTCTGAAATATAAATATGATTAGGAGATGTAAGTGCTTTAAATAAGCAGTTTCTCATTGCCCTTAGCATAAACTTCAACTTCTTAAATTGACTTATAAGATCTTTCATGATCTGGTGCTTACATTCCTAGCTTTGTTTCTAGTGATTTCTCTTCTCAAGTTCTATGATCCAGCTATAATGAATTACTTTCAGTTGCCTGGGTATATCACACACTTATTTGCACATATTACTCTTTTAGGGCTAGAACACGTTCTTGCATGACTGATGAGGAAAAGAGAACATTAGTTGTATTTTGCATGTGCAGACGAAAAGTCAACCTAGGATTTGAAATTTCCTAAATGTAAACAAGAAGTAAAATAATTTTATATATAGCTATTTAATAGTGTTACACTATTAATTGCTACATAACAACTTAACTAAAAATTAGTTACATAAAACAATTATGATTTACTGTGCTAACAAATTCTTGGGTTCGGGTATTTGGTCAGAGTACCATAGAGATAGTTTATTTCAGCTCTGGTACCTCAGAATATACAAATGCATGGGGGTTAAGTGAATGGAATTTAGAATCACCTAGAGGCTTCTTTTTTTTTTTTTTTTAAGATCTTATTATTTTTTGACAGAGAGACAACGAGAGCAGCAACACAAGCAGGGGAAGTGGGAGAGGGAGAAACAGGCTTCCCGGCAAGCAGGGAGCCAGATGAGGGGCTCGATCCCAGGACCCTGGGATCATGACCTGAGCTGAAGGCAGACGTTTAAGGACTGAACCACCCAGGCACCTCTCACCTAGAGGCTTCTTCACTCATATAGGCTGGGACTTCACTCATATAAGCTGGGATTTCATAAGGCTGGATTCACCTGTAACTGTTGATCAGAGTACATCTTTATGGATTCTCAACATGGGTTAGGCTTCTCACACCATGGCAGCTAACAAGTTTCCAGAAAGCAATTATTCCCCCCAAAAACAAACAGAAGATGCATGACCATTTCTGACCAAATCTCAGAAGTCACAAAGTGTCACTTCTACGGTATTACATTGTTCTACGAAGTCACAAGCCCACACAGATTCACAGGGAGGGCCATATACTCCAAGTCTCACTGGGGGTGAAGTAAAAAAAAATTGTTATAATTTTTAAAAACTGTAACAGTTAATTAGAATCCAGAAAATAAGAACTGCAGTTCTTGCCATAGACCCTAATGAGAGTGAGAGAGAAAGAACAAGAAGAAAATAAAATTTACAAAGTCCATTCAAATTTTATTTATTTACTGAGTACTCTGATAGGCCAGGAATTTTGTATTCCCATCACTACTACTCTGTCAAAGCCTCAGCTTTGTATCATCATTTCTCTCAGGACGCCATCCATCTACATCACCCCCAAAATCTAGCTAAATTGTCTCGCCTCTGTGTTCCCATTAGCATCCTGTTCTAAATCCTAGGTTCTGCAGTGACCAAGTCTATCTCCTCCATAATTCAATTCCCTTAGCTAGTAGAGATGACAATCATTCTATTTGTAGAAAAACCAGGATTAAAACTCAGACCTTGGTGTTATTTCCCCCTTAATTTATTGCTTTCTATAGCTAAAGATCAATAAACATGTTGAGTTTTGACTTTATAGTATTTTAAATCACTTATTACAAATAATTGTTTAGCAAATAAGTATACCAAATGTAATATATATATTTTTTTCTTTTGTTTAACTGTGCTGTCTTGACCCAGTTTAAGGCCCTGGCTAGAGACCAGTCAGTTCCGCTTCTTGATATGGAATATTATTCATTTTTTAAAAAGGAGGGAAATTCTGCCATTTGCAACAACCTGGGTGAACTTGTGGAACATTATACTTAGTGAAATAAACTAGATACAGAAAAACAAACAGTATGATTTCACTTATATGTGAAATCTAAAAAAAAAAAAAAATCAAAGTCATAAATCAGAGAATAGAATGGTATTTGCCAGAATTTTGGAGGCTGGGAAAATGGGGGAGATATTGGTCAAAGAGTACAAACTTTAAATTATACAAAGAATAAGGGCAGGGAATCTAATGTATAGTTTGGTGATTATAGTTAATAATATTGTACTGTACACTAGAAATTTGCTAGGAGAGTAGGTCTTTTTTTTTTTTTTTTTATTCATGAGAGACAGAGACAGAGAGAGAGGCAGAGGGAGAAGCAGGCTCCCAAGGAGCAGGGAGCCCGATGCGGGACTCGATCCCAGGACCCTGGGATCATGACCTGAGCTGAAGGCAGACGCTTAACCATCTGAGCCACCCAGGCGCCCGAGAGTAGGTCTTAAGTGTCCTCACCATATGCACAAAAAAGATAACTAAAGGGCACCTGGGTGGCTCAGATGGTTAAGCATCTGCCTTCGGCTCAAGTCATGATCTCAGGGTCCTGGGATTGAGTCCCACATCGGGCTCCCTGCTCCTTGGGAGCCTGCTTCTCCCTCTGCCTCTCTCTCTCTGTCTCTCATGAGTAAATAAATAAAATCTTAAAAAAAAAAAAAGATAACTAAAAAAAATATATAAAATTTCTTTCTCCTTATGAGCCCAAGAACAAATATACAAATATAGCTGGAAACAACTCTCTTTATTCTAAAAAAGCTACATTTATTGGGTGCCATTTATGTGCCTGTTATCATCAGGGGTATTAGAGAGCAAGATGTGAAGAAAGCATGGCCATGCCACCCACAGCTTACAGACGCCTGAAATTTTTGATTAAATATAGTTGACCCAACCCTTGGTCACCTGATAAATACTCTCCTCATCCATAAGCAAAGAAAATATCATGAGGACCATAAAAATGTTTCTACCGCCGGCATGCCTAAGGAAAGCTGTTAGGAAGAAAAAGCTGAAAATTCAATGTCCAAAACACTAAATTCATGATGAAGAAGGACACTTACAATTTCATTTTCTAATCTCCAGTGGATTAAGCTGTACTTATTTTTCCAACTTGAAAATATTTTTTCTTACTTGTACATTACCAAGTATTCTATTTAAATCTGTTCCTTTTTCCTACAGCATCAAAATACTCAATCTCAAGGGGTGATTCAAAAGAGGCTGAAAACGATTGTTTTAGCAAATGATCAGGATGTCTTTGTTCCTCTCAAGCATAAATGTTAAAATATAATTTATATTTTTTAAAAATGCTCCACTATTTTTTAAAAATTTTATTTTTTAAAAATTGCTCCACTATTACAAGTGTTATCAATTTTTCTATGAATACCATTTGATTTACTCTAATATGAATTTATATTATTTTCACATAAATGATATATAAATCAACACACAACAGGAGAATCAGCTGGTTTTCTCAAAGCAAAAAAAGAAAGAAAAGAAAAAGAGTAGGGGTGCTCTCATCTTTTCTTTTATGATAAAGAAAATACTTAAAATATTCCACGTGGTATTCAGTTGCCAAGTCATCCATTATGTCATAGCACATTACATCCAATGATTATGACAACAACAACGAAAGTTAGCAGAGAAACATACATAGAAATATGGAACGCTGAGAAAAATGGATTTAAATCTGTTTTGGGGGAAGACATACAGAAAGGAGAGAAAAAAGCATGCTACTTTCACCATTGATTTTAAGCAGCTGCTGCCTGTTTGATTACAGCATAGCCATTTCTTGAGCTGCTGATGAAAATTTCCATATGCAAACTGGGTAGTTGCAAATTCTTTCATTACTTTTACTGTTATTTTGTAACCTCAAGCTCACGTTTTTCTGATTGTCTGCGTTATGAGTTTAGCCAAATGATTAAGTTTCATAGGAGGTAAAGTTCAGAAACAAAGAGGTCAAGGATTTACTGAGTGACTTAATGAAAAGCAAGGCAAGCCCCAGAGCACCCCTTCTTAAATTGGGCTCAAGAGTACTTCAAAGAAACAGAAAGGAGGGAGGAAGATCTGTACCCACAAGCCAGTTAGATCTCAATTAAAATAACTATTAATATCTTGAAAATGTACTGAATTTTGATGCTAATAAACCCCTAATTTGGTTTTATATTTTCCTCAGAAATGCAAAAATCCTTTACTTGAAAGACAGAGCCCTTTAAACTTTATGAAAGAATGAAAATCAACTAAAAAATAAAAAAATTAAGAAAAAAGAATGAAAATCAACTCAATAGGACTTAGGAAAAAACTGAGCCCTTCTCTACTTTACTCCCACTTTCAACCATTATTTCTTGCATTCATTCATTCGTTCAAACTATTTATTTTGGGGAGAACTTGAAGCATGGTAAGCACTCATTAATTAGTTATTAAACTAATACATTAGTGAGAGGTAAATGCTTCAATATAGCTGGAAACAACTCTCTTTATTCTAAAAAAGCTACATTTATTGGGTGCCATTATACACCTCTAGGGGGTCATTTTTTAAGCTTCATTGAAGCCATAAAATAGCTTTAGTAAAATTATTCTGTTAAATCTAATATATGAAAATCCAAATTTTAATAAGAATGAACTAATGATGACTATTTACATTAGAAAGGAATTATTAATTATACAAAGTGATTCACTATAAAAATCATTTAAATGGTGGACTGCTATTCTATGCTAAAATAATAAGAATCTATATAAAATGAAAAGACATATAATCTTTCTTTGTGGTAGAGTTCCTCTAGCCTTTCTCTCAGAAGACCTATTTTGTTAGATTAATGCTTAACTGGGGTAGGCAGCAAATTTCACCCTCTCACGCCAGCCTATTTGAGTAACTGTTTTGAAAATGGTTCGTCTTCTGAGGGCTTTGCTTTGTGGCATGAGGTATGTATGATTAGAAGGCAGAGCTGGGGGCGGCTGGGTGGCTCAGTTGGTTAAGTGACTGCCTTCAGCTCAGGTCATGATCCTGGAGTCCCTGGATCGAGTCCCGCATTGGGCTCCCTGCTCAGCAGGGAGTCTACTTCTCCCTCTGACCCTCACCCCTCTCATGCTCTCTCTCTCATTCTCTCTCTCAAATAAATAAATAAAATCTTTAAAAAAAAAAAAAGAAGGCAGAGCTGGATTATTTCAAACAATAGAAGAGATTAGAGAGGCTTTGGAGATACTATAGAGAATGAAAGAGAGTGAAGAGTCGAGAGGAAATGATGAACAGAGAACCAAATGGGGATTTGATGCAATGAACTAGGTGGTCTGTCAGGACTTCTAGGTCTTGTTTGTGGGGAGGTTGGGAATTCTGAGATCTGAGTCTGCCCTCAAAGTGGATACAGGTGTGAACAGACCACTCCCAAGGGGATTCAATGTAAAATGCAAACATAAAGCATAATTTATACTCTGATCAATTTATGAAGTATTATTAAACACCTACTAATGGCAGATGGAGGAAGGTGTGGTATCTAAATGGGTATCTCTCAATCGGATGGGGGACCTCAAATGTGGGGTTATGATCACGTGGAAGCCAATGGCATGGGAGGTGATAGAATTCACTTGAGGCTGAACAAAGGAGATAGAAGTTTATTGAATACAGCGCATGGAAGCCTCAGGTAGGACTGTGGAGGAGAGGTTGTCTGCAGAGGCAGTGGGTGGGGGCTGTTCTTAAAGGGGTAGGATGAGGAGGTATGGCAAAGCATGGAATCTTCCCTTTTTCAGTAACTGTGCCTATTTGTAAGTAGCACAAAGGTTAGTTAGGACCTGTGGACATTTTGAGGTGCGTTGCCTGATGGGCCTGTCTGTATTCAGTCACGGGGTTGCTGTGGGCCCTTCTTACATTCCATCACTCAAGCCTGTTTGCCTAAAAATGGCCTCTACAGAAGGTTCTAAAAATACACAGGTGAATAAGAATAGAGTCCCTCTCTTTGTAGGAATGATAGAAATAAACATAATCATAGACTGACCTAGTTTTGACAATACACAAATATATCACGCGAAGTTCTGGAAAACTGCTTTGTTAGAAGCAACTCAAATTTTCAAAGGAGATCAGGAAAACATCATGGAAGAGTTAATGTTGGAGGCAGTTAGTCAGGTTCTAGCAAAACGTCTGGAGGCCAGCAAGGAGGAAATCATGGCCAGCTATGGGAAAAGTCAAAGGCCTGTCCTGGCAATGCTCCAAAACAAAGCCATAAGAAGCTGGATCAAACCAGACAGGCCCAAGATGGCTGACAAAGCAGACCAAAAACCCCTGACCAAGTAAGGAAGAAAGGTGCAAAACCCAGCTTCCAAAAAAATCCCACCCCAAGTAATGAATATTCCACCCCCTTGTTAAAATAAATGTCAATAAAAGATGGAGACCCAAGGGCACCTGGGTGGTTCAGTCATTAAGCGTCTGCCTTCTGCTCAGGTCACAATCCCGGGGTCCTGGGATCGAGCCCCGCATCAGGCTCCCTGCTCGGCGGGAGGCCTGCTTCTCCCTCTCCCACTCCCCCTGCTTGTGTTCCCTCTCTCACTGTGTCTCTCTCTGTCAAATAAATAAATAAAATCTTCAAAAAAAAAAATGGAGACCCAAACCCATGGGCACATGCAACTTTCCCTCATATGTGAGCGTGCTCTCATGCTCTCTCTCTCTCTCTCACACACTCTCACCTGCTCTCACAACTTGAGATTCTACTTTTGCTTTAATAAACTTTCTTGTCTCTCGTCCACTTGTCTGTCCTTGAATTCTTTCTCTTGAGGAGACCAAGAGCCTTTAGCTACGTCTTTGGGATGGGCTGTGTTGAGGCCCCAGGGCTGGGGGTCTCCCCAGTTCACAATAACATTAACTTCAGCCTTAGTAAGAGAAGTGTAGAGCAGACATATTTAAGAAACAGAGAAATGGACAAGATACATGTAGGAAGATTTCAAGAAGTCAGAAACGCATACACTAAAGAATGAGGGCATGGGGGACTCCATACAGTTAGAGAATGACAAGTGGTAATGCAAGCTGGAAGCACAGGATACAAGCATCAAATGGGAGGAGATGAGATCAAGTGAAACAGGAATAGAGCAAAGAAGGTTTTATGCAATGTGCTAGGAAATCTGAATTTCAGTTCTTCATGAACAGGCACAGTAACAGAATGGTATGAGTTCTGGGTCATTGGCTAAACCCATGACCACAAGGAAGAGAGTCTGACAAATGCCCCCACACAATAAATAAATGGAGAAGAAAGGAGTGTCTGATTCTTCCCACATTTACAGCTCAGTGGTTTCTATTTAAATTAAGCTTCTTTCTTGGAATTAGAAGAGTTGCTAGTTATTCATCAAACATAATCCACTTAATATCATATCTACATATTCAGAACTTAACATATATGTGTTGTCAGGGAGCAATAATGCCCGTCTCCTTCAAGGTCCTTCCAGCTGGACTAAGAATCAAATTGACATGAGACAGATTAACAGAAAAAAATCAAATTTAATAGCATACATATGGGGAATCCACGCCGGCATGGCAATTCCAAAGACAGGCAAAATGAGGTATATATGTTATCTTGAACTAAGGAGAAGAGAGCAGGGGTCTGGGACTTCAGAGGAAAGGAATTCAACTCACAGGAAGATGAAAAAGAATAAATGTTTGACAAATAAATGTTTGATGGGCCATTCAGAAACAATGAGACAAAGAGTGGACCTTGATCAGAGTGGACTTCCTAGGTTCCTCTCTGTCGATATCATAATAGAGTTATGGTGATAGCTCTCTCCCTGGAGCAGGTCCTTTAAATTCTTTTAGGCAGTTGTGGAGGAGGTAGAGATGTTTTCCTGAGTCTGCTGGATTTTGATTGCTTTTAACCTCAAAATAATCATCATGCCAACGGGGCCCATCTTGGGATGAACTGCCTTTGGCCCTCAACAGTATCTCCATTCACATTCATAGCATGATGGTTGCATTAGTAAAGGAACAGAGTATGGCAGTTCGGAGTATAAGGTACCGTGTTCTGCTTAACAGAAAGTTAGTCTGAGGGACCTGAAAGCAGCTTATTCATTACTTCTCTTTTGGAAAATCATCTAGTTTGCTTATTTTTATCTTTAAGGACCTAGTTTAGAATGTTTATTTTTAGATTTTTTTCTCTTGCTATCATCTTAATGATCAGGCACAGTTAAACAAAAAATTATTCTGACACTTGTTAAAACAGTAATGATGGCTTTATCAAGACTATTGCAATAGAAGTATTGCATTAGGAGACAGAGAGATCAGGCTCGACTCCAAATACAACAAAGACAAGTGGGAATTTATAGCCAAGGAACAGACTGAGGGGTCAGTCAATGGAAAATTACTAAGAAAAGATGTGAAGAGTACGGATATTCGTGCTAACAAGACTTATCAGGATTCTTGCTAAAGACAGGCCAAAAATTTATATATCAAAAGCAGGGGATAAGGAACTTGACCAGATATCATGGATAATCAGATATCAGTGGTGGAGGAATTTTCTCTAAACTGACTAAAATTCTAGCTAAAACCAGTCTATGCAGACCTGGCAAAGACAGGCTGGACATTGAAGGCCAAGGTCAAGGCCCAGTCAAGAGGATGCAGAGGAGCCTAACTACAGTTTGGGTAAGGAGAGAGTCTTTGTCAGAACACTATGAAAAGAAAAGGGAAGGAAAGGGAAGGGAAGGGAAGGAAAGGGAAAAGGGAAAAGGGAGAAGGAAAGAAAAGAAAAAAGGGATTGGGGTGAGCTAGGGCAAGCTTTGCTCTGTCTGTCTACAGAGCTGGATAAGACACTCCAGAAAAAAATGGGATGGAATTAATAAATCTGCTAAAGCGCATGTGGCCACTAGGGATTTAAAAGCTTCTATACATACATCTTTGCTCTCCTGTGTGTACTGCTCGTGATCAAGCAAAGAAGGCACAGGACACTTCAAACTTTATGCTAACACTATATAAACATTTTTTTTTTCTTTACTTCTACACAGGTGTTTTTTTTTTCTTTCTGCTTTTTGGGATTTCTAAATGTCATTTTCCAGTTTACATGAAACAATACTTTATACAAAAATGATAAAAACAATCATTTGAAGAGTCTATTTAGTTTCTTTGCACATTTGGTGATCCAATCAAGTTCAATTTATTCCCTACAGGGAATACACTTTCTTGTCTGGAGTCTGTAGACCACTTTTAAGGAAAAGAAATATTTAATAATTCCTAAAAGCAGAAATTTATCAGGCTACATTCTCTGTTTATAACATAAATTTAAACAAAACCCATAAAATAGGCACTGAGCAGTGAAAAAGTCCATATGCACGTTGGTAGATCTGATTTGTACATTCCTCCATTCTCTGCAAAAATTTTATTTTTTTTCCTTAAATTTATCTGTACATCATTTTCCAGATTAGCTCTTAACTGTCTTTAAACCAATCCCAGAGAGCTGTACTGAACAAATAATTAACGGAAAACACAATCAGAGGCATAGGGATTTTTGAGCCATTCTTAATATAAAAATAGTCTTTTAAGTAAATATTAAGTCACAAAAAACCATTTTTACATGTAATGAAGGATTATTTTAATATACTGGAACAAAAATCTTAAATGATCACCAAATACCAAACACAATCAAAATGTTTTATATTTTGCATGTTAGAATTAAGAGGAAAATGAATAATAAACTAGGCATCCAATGTAATAATTTAAATAATTATAATAATCCAAAGAATGGAAGTATGTAATAAGGAATAATAATACAAATATTAAGGAAGTATATAATAAACATAAAAACACACAGGCTTTTGTCAAACTTCCCTGTGATGCCTTCACATTTCATCAAATAGAAGATCTTGCTCTTATGTCATTATTTATCAAAGTAATCCAATTCTGGACAAAATCTGATTATAGCATTCATTGAAAATACCAAATCCCTATTTTTTGAAATATATTCTCTTTCTTTAGTTCCTATGACGTAATATTCTCCTCACTTTTCTCCTCTATCTAGAGGATTCTATCAGTCTCCTTTATCAGATTATCTTCTTTGGTCTTAAATATTGAAATTCCTCAAGTACAGGTACTAGACCCTTTTAAGACTCAACATTCAGTTCATAGAAAATATCCTCTAAGTCATGCTTCAATATCTTTCTAAAATCCTATGAACTCTTTGCATTCTTCAGGGAGACCTCTTGCACGTGCCCCACTATATTCCCCTGTCTGCTCAATATCTCCACAAGGATATCACATAGTCCTCACCAACCAATGGGGCCAAAATTTACCTTATCTCTTTTCCAACAGGTGTTTGAATATGGTTCCTTATCTCTACAGAGCTTACCAATAATTCCATGCAGGTTCACAGAAGATCCCATGTTACTGACTACCTCCCTTTCATTCAACCTTGTTGGAAAATTCATCATCAAAGCATTTAGCTTTACCTTCTGAATATATTTTGATTTTATCCAATGCCTTTAATTTCCTCAAGCAATTTAGACCAAGTCACTATTATCTTTCACCTGGACTCTGCCATTGCCTTTTGATGGACCTGTCTCCATAGTTTTTCTCTCTTCCATATAATTCTTCATGCCATAACCCAGAGTGAGACCAGTCTCCTCTAATACTGTTACAATATTTGTAGGAGAAATGCCAAAATTCTTAACTTGATCTGCATGGTTCTGTGTGGTCCACCTCCAGCCACCCTCTACTATTTTCTTTTTTTAAGATTTTATTTATTTATTTGAGAGAGAGAGAATGAGAGAGAGAGAGAGAGAGCGCACATGAGACAGGGGAGGGTCAGAGGGAGAAGCAGACTCCCCACTGAGCAGGGAACCCCAAGCGGGACTCGATCCCGGGACTCCAGGATCATGACCTGGTGACCTGAGCTGAAGGCAGTCGCTTAACCAACTGAGCCACCCAGGCGCCCCCACCCTCTACTATTTTATCTCAAACTCTATGCCTGAGCTTTCTGTTGTAGCCACTCAGGCCTGTAGTCTGTACTTTGAACAACCCAAATCCTTTCCCACTGCATGGCCATCTCCCCAGGTAGGTTTCTTCCTAGGGTATCATCTAGAAGTTCTTACATTTTGGGGTTTTGCATTTTAGTCTATGATCCATATTGAGTTAATTTTTGTAAAGACTAATTTTACCAAAAGAATAGAAGAAAGACCTTCCCAATAGATATTAGCAAAAACATGAACTGAGGGTTAATAAAGAGGAAATAGACCTATCAAACATACTGAAAGATATTCAGTCTAATAAAACAAACAAACAAACATACATACATACGAGCATATAATACTTTTTTACCTATGAGATTACTATTAATGTCAGAAAGATCAGAAAGCGGACATATGGTAAAAGGGTCACTTTACCCTTTAATGTTTATTTCATTTTAGTAATGAAAGATCTAGGGACATGTATCACTATTTATAGATAATAATATTAATAGCTAAAATACGTTGAAGCTATTGTGCTAAGTTCTTTACATACATTTCTTCATTGAATCTGCCTACAACCACAAGAGATAGATACTATTATAATTCCTTCCTTATCAATGAGAATACGATGCCAGAGAGCAATAAGGTAACTCATACAGGGTCACAAAACTGTTTATTGCAATAAATATCTGTGATACATTGAAGGTATCCAGCTTTCAGAACTCCTACGTCTATAAACTTTCTAGTTTATATTTCTTCATAAATGATGTACTAACAGTTATCAACATCCCCTTTAAACAGATGAATATTCGCAGATTTATTCCTGCACTGAGTGTCAAAACTGGGACTGCCAACAGATTTCCTGACTCTTGGTCCCGTACTTTACTCACTATGCTCTGACGAGCTATATAAACTCTCTTGCAGACTAAGATGAATCCTGTTATGTTGCCCAGCTGGTACTCAAAAATGTCACTGTTGATTAGATATTTTTAGTCATTTAATTTTGCTCCATAAGCTAGATTTCAGTTCTTCTTCATGACTGACAATATTGTTCCTGTCTTTTTCTTCTGTCCACATTTTTTTTAGGGCATTCATTATAAGAAACATGACATGTTATTTTTAATAATACATAAACTGCAGAAGGAAAGCAATGAGAATAAAGGTAGAGCCTTATCCATGAAAAATACTGTTTTAGTTTAATTTATCCTAAATTAATTTCATAAAATCCCTGCTACCGGATTGAAACAAAACAAAATCCTAAATCTGAAGACTAAGTAGTAATGTAGAATAAAAGCATTATAACTTAATACATCCATATAGGAAAATGTGAAGAAATCCCAAAATCTTACACGGGGATATTCTGTTTTTTTTTTCAACAGGTATCTGAGTACTTACTATATGTCAAAATCATAGCTGAGAATTTCAATTGTGGGAATATATGATGCTTTGGGTAAAAAGAGGGCACAATTTGGATTTTTTTTTTCAGAAAACAGAAATAGGTAATACCATTTTTTTTCACTAATTAGAACTTGCTTTATCATCAAAGTATAGTTTTATATATGTGTATGTAACACTTTGGATATTCTTTTTTTAAAGATTTTACTTATTTATTTGAGAGAGAGCGTGAGCGAGAGAGAACATGAGCAGGGGGAGGGAGAGGGAGAAACAGACTCCCCTGCTGAGCAGGGAACCCTATGCAGGGCTGGATCCCAGGACCCTGAGATCATGACCTGAGCTGAAGACAGATCCTTAACCAACTGAGCCACCCAGGTACCCTAATACTTTGGATTTTCAAACCAATTTTATTAAAAGGAAAAAATGTGTAATTTCAATTTCATAATCCTAAATTCAGTAGCATCACACTATAAAATAGGATACTTTTATGTAGATATGACTAAAGAAGTTGAAGTAAACTAAATGAAATTTTTATTATCTTGATTTGAATCTCACTTTTTTATATAGTGTATGTTTCAAAATAATTGTTTGGTAGACAATAATTAACAATAACCTGTGAATTTTCATAAGATATTTATAACTGCCAGAATTACTACTCTTGGCTAATCATTTTCATATATAACCTTAAGTTGTTTTTAAGATTATAAAAAACTATAAGTCAAAAAAATGAAAAACCTTGACTATGAAAACCGTATCTTGGTATCAAAATAAAATGACTTTATATGCTATCATATATATGTGTGTTTATTTCCTTTTTTTTAAGATTTTATTTTTAATAATCTCTACACCCAATGTAAGGCTCAAACCCACAACCCTGAGATCAAGGGTCGCACACTCGAGCGACTGAGCCACCAGGCGCCCCTATTTCAATAAATAACATATATATATACATAAATATCCATTTTATGGTACATGGCAGACACAAATCTAAAGGTTTACATTCATTACCTATTTTAACTTTCACAATATCACAAAAACCCCATGAGTTAAAAAATACTAATTCCCACATTTTACAAATATGCATATGGATTTATTGATTTTTTAAAAGGGAGGATGAGAGGTCGTTAAAACTGTGGTCCACAGAGCCAGACAGCCTGACTTCAAATGCTGGTTCTGATCATCACTAGCTGTGTGACTTTGGGCAAATTATTTAATTTCTTTAACCCTCACTTTATTCATATATAAAATGGAAATAATAATAGTACCTATCTTACAGGCCTAATATGAGGGTTTAGTAGTTCAATTAATTAAAAATGCTTAAAAGATGACATGTAACATAGTAAGGATTTCATAAATAGCAGTAAATATTATGTTATATATTTGGTTCTGTAATATGACCTCTTTCTATGTGAATATATATAAAACTATCACTTTTTTGCAAAAGATGCATAGCGTTCTGTTTTTATTTTGCTGATCCCCTTTTTTTTGTTGTTGTTGCATTGTTTTAAGGTTTTTTTTTTTTTAAAGATTTTATTTATTTATTTGAGAGAGAGAGAATGAGAGACAGAGAGCACGAGAGGGAAGAGGGTCAGAGGGAGAAGCAGACTCCCTGCCGAGCAGGGAGCCCGATGCGGGACTCAATCCTGGGACTCCAGGATCATGACCTGAGCCGAAGGCAGTCGCTTAACCAACTGAGCCACCCAGGCGCCCCTGTTTTAAGGTTTTGATAACTGAAATCTCAACTTAGAAAGGCCAGGGAATCTACAGATTAGGGTCATCCATCACCTTCCCTTAGTTCAAATCACAAATTACTTGAAATTAAAAATAGAGCTACGCTATGACCCAGTAATTGCACTCCTGGTATTTACCCCAAAGACACAGATGTAGTGAAAAGAAGGGCCATATGCACCCCAATGTTCATAGCAGCAATGTCCACAATAGTCAAACTGGAAAGAGCCGAGATGCCCTTCAACAGATGAATGGATAAAGAAGATATGGTCCATATATACAATGGAATATTACTCAGCCATCAGAAAGGATGAATACCCAACTTTTACATCAACATGGATGGGACTGGAGGAGATTATGCTAAGTGAAATAAGTCAAGCAGAGAAAGTCAATTATCATATGGTTTCACTTATTTGTGGAACATAAGGAATAGCATGGAGGACATTAGGAGAAGGAAGGGAAAAATGAAGGGGGGAATCGGAGGGACAGATGAACCATGAGAGACTATGGACTGTGAGAAACAATCTGAGGGTTTTAGAGGGGTGTGGGGTGTGGGGATGGATTAGCCCGGTGATGGGTATTAAGGAGGGCATGTACTGCATGGAGCACCGGGTATTACACGAAAACAATGAATCATGGATCACTGCATCAAAAACTAATGATGTATGGTGACTAACATAACATAATAAAATTTAAAAAAAAAAGAAATATTTCAACATATTATACTGATATACTGAGTAGGTAAAAATGGACAAAAATGCCTACTATGCTTTATGAAACAAAAGGAAACTTTTTGCATCTTTCTAATTTTTAAAATGTGGTTTGTAATTCTTGATTTTCATTGGATACTTTTATCTTCATGATAATCATAAGCAAAAAGTAAATGGCAGTGCTCATTTCAGCGGCTGGACCTACAGTATGGAGCAGGGGATGGTGCGGGGCTATATGTTGTAATTTTCTCAGTGAAGAGTTTGAATTTTCTTTTAATTTATAATTAGTATGTATCTTTTCACAGAGAGCATTAGCTCTTCTACCTCCCACCCCTACCAAAATTCACCTACATCAAATTAAGTATGTGCAAAGCCTATCCTTTTAAATCACACTGAAACCAAGCTAGACCCCATGGTCATTTCTCTTTAACACAAGTAATTACATACTTCCATTGCCCTCTGACTAGTATGGGACCTGGGGCAGTTTAGTGTGAAAATGAGCCTCATTAATCCCATTTTTGCAGTTCAGTCCAAAACCTGTATGATGGCACCATTTTTTTCCCCACTGTTAACCAAAGCAAATGCTACAGAGACTCTGATCTATTTCCATTTAAGAGATCTACTATTGCCAAAATAAATGGATTAGAGACACATTCATCAATTGTATTCAGCACCACCACCTAATCGTGCTACAGACCACAGTCAAATGGATTCCTATTCCCTCTGGCTGGGTAGCAGAACAATCTTCAAAAATTAGGACTGTTGCTACTTAGTCCTTATTTTAGTCTTTTTTTTTTAATTTTTTATTGTTATGTTAATCACCATACATTACATCATTAGTTTTTGATATAGTGTTCCATGATTCATTGTGCATAACACCCAGTGCTCCATGCAGAATGTGCCCTCTTTAATACCCATCACCAGGCTAACCCATCCTCCCACCTCCCTCCCCTCTAGAACCCTCAGTTTGTTTTTTAGAGTCCCTCGTCTCTCACGGTTCATCTCCCCCTCTGATTTCCCCCTTCATTCTTCCCCTCCTGCTATCTTCTTTTTTTTTTTTCTTAACATATATTGCATTATTTGTTTCAGAGGTACAGATCTGTGATTCAACAGTCTTGCACAATTCACAGCGCTCACCATAGCACATACCCTCCCCAATGTCTAGCACCCAGCTACCCCAACCCTCCCACCCCACCCCCCCACTCCAGCAACCCTCATTTTGTTTCCTGAGATTAAGAATTCCTCATATCAGTGAGGTCTTATGATACATGTCTTTCTCTGATTGACTTATTTCGCTTAGCGTAATACCCTCCAGTTCCATCCACGTCGTTGCAAATGGCAAGATCTCATTCTTTGATGGCTGCATAATATTTCATTGTATATATATACTACATCTTCTTTATCCATTCATCTGTCGATGGACATCTTGGCTCTTTCCACAGTTTGGCTATTGTGGACATTGCTGCTATAAACATCGGGGTGCACATACCCCTTCGGATCCCTACATTTATATCTTTGGGGTAAATACTCAGTCCTTATTTTAGTCTTATTCCACACTACACTGAACATTAAGTGCTTAACAATAAGGTCCTCTGAACTACTCTTGTCAGAGAAATGTTTAATGATAATACACAGGAAGTGTTAAATTTGATTCATTTTATCTCATTGCATTTTATCTATTAGTATTGACCAGTATAAATATATGAGCCACATATGTAATTTTATATTTCTTAGAGGACACATTTAAAAAAAGTAAAAGGAAAGAGGTGAAATTAATTTTAATGATCATTTTTATTTAACCTAATGTATCTAAAATATTAACATTCCAAAATGTAATCAGTAAAAAATGTTAAGGAGATATTTTCATTCTTCTTTTAATACTATGTCTTTGAAATGTGATGCTTATTTTTCACTTATCACACCTCTCAATTCAGATCACATTTCAAATCTTAAAAAGCCACACGTGGCTAGTGGTTGCCATGTTAGTACATATTTCTATATCTAGATCTGTATCTATCTGTATCTATATCTCTACATCTATCTATCTCAACTTAAATCCTCTCTGGAACAGAATAAAACAAATGTTTACAGTAAAAAGAAAAAAATAGCTAACATTTTTGGGGGCACATAATAGTTTGCTAAATACTTTAATATACATATTTGTATTTGACTTGCAAATGAGCACCATTGTTTTTCTGCCTTATCATAGCAATTCCTAAAGGTAGAATGAATGATATATGTGTAAGAGAAAAAGTTTACTTAGAGCTAAAACTGACAGTAGCTATTTCTACAACTGAAGATGGTTAGAATTGGAAGGTAAATAAATTTTTTTTTCAGATTTTATTTATTTGACAGAGAAAGGGAGCACAAGCAGGGCGAGCAGCAGGCAGAGGGAGAGGGAGATGCGGGGCTCGATCCCAGGACCCCGGGATCACGACCTGAGCCGAAGGCAGACGCTTAACCGACTGAGCCACCCAGGCGCCCCAGAAGGTAAATAAATCTTTATACCAGCCTCACCCCTTAGAAAGACTTATGAGGGAGACATAAAAAATGAAATCCAAGTAGATGGTAAGCCCTGTTCAGGAGAGCATAGAAAGGAGTTCTGGATCACGCCCATAGACCCAGCTAACACAGGAGACTGGAGGTGAAGAGGACTGCCTTGGTCTACATCAGAATGCATGGTAGTTTGCTTGCTTACTTAATGAGTGTGAGAAAATTCATTGCTCCGTAGAAGGGGTAGGGGCTATAGACATGGCCAGAGGGCAAAGCTGTTTGGCAAAAACATTTAGAAGGGATTCTCAGAGCCACACCTCTTAGCCTTCCATTCCTTGTCTTGTTAATAAAAATAACTTCTCTATTCACAAGAAATAAGTCCAAATTTGTTTTATTTTTTTTAATCCTCACCTCATATTAGAATGTCTCTATTTACTACTTGCCACATGTCTTTCTACATTTATCCCTTTATCCTCACACATTTTTCTGGTCTTGTTTTTGAAGTTTTGTTTTATTTTGTTTTGTTTGTTTGTTTTTCTTTGTTTTTTTAGTCAAAGAGAGCTGTGGTGTTAATAGGCTTCATCAACATGCCCAGCAAATGATTGCATTGTTAAAATATTAAAATTATAATCTATTGTATGAATTGCTGTAAGTTTTATTTGAAGTTTTTTTTTTTTTTTTTTTTTAAGGATCTAACCTCAGAGCAATTCTTTATCTAGACACAAATAAAATACCTTCCTAAAAAAAGCAATAAGAGTACTGTCACCATTACTTTGTAACTTTTTACTAAGGATGAGGCTGGGTTTTAGCAATTGGGAAAGCAGCTCAACATTTTGTCTCATAAAAGCCTCACTGATACCTCTTAATTCATTCCTTCCCCTTATTTATTTTTAATTCTGGGAGGGAAAGAGAAAGAGAGAAAAGGAGGGAAGGAAGGAAAGAAGGAAGGAAGAGAGAGGGAGAAAGGAAAGAAGGAAAGAAGGAAAGAAAAGAAAGAAAGAAGAAAGAAAGAAAGAAAGAAAGAAAGAAAGAAAGAAAGAAAGAAAGAAAGAAAAGAAAGAAGAAAAAGAACGAAAGAAAAAACAAACCCTGCTATTTGCTATTTCTCCAGGCTGGGTTCCCTGTGATGACCTAGCAATCATAAGACAGGTCTTTAAAAGCTACCATATGATCCAGCAATTGCACTACTGGGTATTTACCCCAAAGATACAAAAGTAGGGATCCGAAAGGGTACATGCACCCCAATGTTTATAGCAGCAATGTCCACAATAGCCAAACTGTGGAAAGAGCCAAGATGTCCATCGACAGATGAATGGATAAAGAAGATGTGGTATATATATACAATGGAATATTATGCAGCCATCAAAGAATGAGATCTTGCCATTTGCAACGACGTGGATGGAACTGGAGGGTATTATGCTGAGCGAAATAAGTCAAACAGAGAAAGACATGTATCATATGACCTCACTGATATGAGGAATTCTTAATCTCAGGAAACAAACTGAGGGTTGCTGGAGTGGTGGGGGTGGGAGGGATGGGGTGGCTGGGTGATAGACAGTAGGGAGGTTATGTGCTATGGTGAGCGCTGTGAATTGTGCAAGACTGTTGAATCACAGATCTGTACCTCTGAAACAAATAATGCAATATATGTTAAGGAAAAAAAAAAAAAGCGGGAGGGGAAGAATGAAGGGGGGGAAATCAGAGGGGTGGACGAACCATGAGAGACGATGGACTCTGAAAAACAAACTGAGGGTTCTAGAGGGGAGGGGGGTGGGAGGATGGGTTAGCCTGGTGGTGGGTATTGAGGAGGGCACATTCTGCATGGAGCACTGGGTGTTATGCACAAACAGTGAATCATGGAACACTTCATCTAAAATTAATGATGTAATGTATGGTGATTAACATAACAATAAAAAAGAAAAAAAAGCAGGCAGGGGTGGCAAATCTATAAAGAAACAGGTAGATTTCACAGTGATCTTGCTGGGTCTTAGAGCACATTTGAGCTGATTGGAATTTGAGATTTCTTGCTAGTATCTTATTTTGGAAGGTATTGTGGCATGCAGGATTCTCTTCGGTTATTGATCCACCTCTTGAGAAAGCATGTTAATTATAGCAAAAACACAGCTGTTGGTAAAGAAACACAAACTGTCTCTGTGGGATTGGAAGATAATTTAGGATAAAACCTAAAGCAGAGGTTTGCACTTTCCGGGAACAGCACACAGCAATCTCTTAGGGTAAATAAAAGAATATTATTAAATCATCCAACAAGGGAAGATTCTCACTAGGTATTGGGTAGTGTGAAGCTTAATTACTAATAGACTTCACTTTAGAATGAACAGGCATGGCATTCTGTCAGGCTGCAAACCCCAGCCTTTATGTGTATGTGTAAGGTGTGTGTGTGTGTGTGTGTGCATGTGTGTTTGTGTGTATCCGTGTAGGCAGAGGTGGGACCATAGCATTACTAACTTCTGAAGTTGTCATATATAGATCCATTTCTTACTCTGGGCCTTCACTAAATCAATGGTTCTAAGCCCTGGGTCTCTGAAATTCTGCTAGACAAACTGTTTTTGAGTTTTCCAGTCGTTTCCTTAGTAGAGGCCACTACCTCTCCACCTAGATCATCTTCAAGCCATACCAACCACTTGCCACCTCCCAGAAAGTTGCAGATGTCTTTTATTCTTTTGTCATTGTCCTCTTTTGCTCGGCCATGGGTTTATTTACTTTTTTATGCTATCTTTTATTTTGATTTTAGTTTTAACTCAAGGAGGGGGGCACAAAGCAAATGCAGGAGTCAGTCTGGTCTTCCAGCATGAACTATATGACACATGAGTCATGCAGCTTTAGCTTTTCTTTACAAGTCAGTGATTAATTAGTACACAGTTGTGTTAGCTGAAAATGTGGGAAGGGATAAGAAGTAATCTCATAGAGTCATTTATCCATTCAGCAAATACTGAGCATCTTGCAGAAACCTGTCTGAGAAAGAGCAGCCAGAGTAGAAAGAGAACCAGAGGTCATGTCTGGGAGGTGGGCTCCCAGGGAGCCTTCCCAGGGTTGCTAATGGTCAAAGCCATTCATTGCTGTGAAGTACATAAGAGAAGGACCTTAAAATGGCTCTGTCCTAGTGTTTTGATCTCATCAGGTTGTGTGGGTCCATGCTTGTCCGCATTTACATCCTCTTCCTCTTCTCTGTCAACTTGAATTCAAGATTTCTCAATACGACACCACAGCTCTAGTTCTGGTTTAAAAATGGAAAAAAAAAAAAAAAGCATACTAAACGTATTCAAATTGCAAGTATTTCCCTACAACTCTGTATCCAAACACTCCAAATCTTCTGAATTCCACGTTGCTAGTTTCACCTCCTTTAAAGTGCTGGAAATACAAAATATCTGACTCTTAAGTTTGATGAGTCAAAAACAAAATGCAGTTTAAACACTGATTTCACTGTACTATAGCACATAGGCATATGAATGAGAGCTAGTCCCTTTTAAATAAGATTTTGTGTTGATACAGTGAAAATGTCTGTGATCCTCATCATTTTTTATACTATTTTGGGGGGCAGTTGCATGCCTTTTGCTGATCTCTGAACCGCATTCCTTTCCAGGTGCAAAATAATGAACTAAAAAGTAGTTACACTAATGCTATTTAAGCTTCCACTGAACTGGACATAATAGAATATAATTTTCTTCCAAGTCTCAATTATAACCCCCCAGAATATCCCCAATAATCAGCTCAAGCTAAGATAAGGAAACGCTAAGAACATTTATCTAATAAATTTGAGCTTCAGAGGGTTATCCTGAACCCTTTCACTGTCACCGAAGTATCTAAGCAAAGGTGAGGCTCTCATTAAAGCTTATCTGAAGCCAGAGTTATATGCTATGGTTTATTGCCTCAAGTACCAATTAATACAGAATTAAAGAAATGAAAAACCAGTGATTCATACCTTTGCAGGCAAACTTTCATATTTCAGCATAAAGCTAAAATATTAATTGTCATTTTAGTCATGTAGTATTTTATTAGGCACTTAGTTCTGTAGGTTTTATCAAAAGATATATAACGTTCATTTTTAACAAAATGCAGAGGAGATTTGGGGAACATTTACTCAAAAGCTAATAAAGTAAAATCTGAGAGGTATTTCCTAACCAGTGACTTAAACGTGGTGGACATCAATTATTAATGAGGTTGAAATGCTTAATAATAGGGGACTGGAAGGAGGCTATAAAGAATTGCTGAAATATCACCATGATATCAAGGGCGATTGTCTTCTTAGGAGGCATACAGAAAACAATAAAGAGCGTAACTGCACACTATACCATGAACAAATTTTGCCCGCAAGGCTGTTGTTGATGGTTGGGCAACGTGAAAGAAAGGATGGTTAGAGACCAGAGCAGAGTGTACAGAGGCGTCCTTTCATTACTAGGACTTTATGCAGCCTGGAAGCGTTCTCACCCTTCCTATAGATAAATGCTAACCCAGTATTACTAAAAATCTCCAAATACTCGCAGGCACAATTTACATGTATATCAGCTTCATGATCGGTATATGCTCCATACTCCCGGGCGCCCTGGGCCAGAACCCGCCAGCAGGCTAAACTCCTTATACCTTTGCTCCTGGAGATCCCTATATTCTACCTCCTATGTGCATGACTGTCTGTCACATTAGCAACCTCCAGATAATGGAAGCTGTCCCTCCAAATGCCACTGAGTCTGCAGATGAACTCGAGGGTAAAATAAAAAGAAAAATCCCCCGTAAGCAGCAAGCAAACAAGGTTTTAGGAAGAAAATTATCCTTGATAAATTGAGTCTCCTTGGGATATGCATAGATAAAGATGGGTTTTTATGTTATTACTGTCATTTAAGAGACAGCTGAAACCAGTTGTAAGCCTCTTAAGGACTTTTTGTGACTGAGACACTAGTGCCCATTTTTGGAAATCCAGCTTTGTAAAGACCTTCGCACTGGCACTAACTTAAAATCTAGCATACTTTGTTTTAATAAGGGATGCATAGTTAACAGCTGATGTCTTCTGTCTACTGCCTTATACAAAAGAAACATTTTGCCACAATAATTTGCTCTGTGTGACTGCACTGCTCCGCTCCTTCTTACTCTCTAAGTCTTCCCTTTCCATCATCCTTGTCCCAGGCCAGCACAATGAACACACCCAGGGCTAAAGTGAGATAAATAAGGTTACCCAAAATGTATCTAATATCTTTTAGGTAGGGATTAACCAATTCATTTCCTCAGTGTTCAGAGCACATATTTTGTCTGAACACATAGGGGCACACCCTAACTGTTATAGATGTCATGTATTCTATAAAGGTCAAATATTTTACATGCATTTTATATACACACACACACACACACACACATAATCAATCTACCTCTAAATTATCTGAGAATATTAAGTCTCTCAACTTTGAAATAGAAGTTGATTTGTGCCAGCCAACTTCTTCAAATTGTGGATAAGAGAAATGGCACTGTAGCTTAAACAGAAAAGCATGATGTAGATGTAAATAATATAAAGAACACCACACTTCTACCCAAAAGTCTGGGATTCAAGTTCTGCCTTCTACACTTACCAGTTTTAGGTTCGATAATCTTACTTTCTTTTTTTTCCTCACCTGTAGTGTAGGAATAATAGTGCCTGCCAACATAACAAATATTGTTAGAATTAAGTGGAGTCTTTTAAAAAGCTAAGGAATAATATTGATGAAGATGACAATGATGAGGGTGATGCTGAGGTGTTCTATCAAGTCCTTATCTGGACAGATTATTGTCTAAGAATATTTTGTTGCTGTTATTGTTATCATTGTTCTAGTTCCCCACCCCCCTGCCTAATTTCCCTAACAGAAACAATTTTTTTTTCAAGATAAAGACTAATACATTTGATTGGATTAATCTAAAAACTAAAAATACTGCCACCGATGCCTCCTTCCACATTGGGGCTATGCTAACTTCCAGGATTCTATCCTTATATCCCTTCCAATTTCCAGTTTGAAAATTCTTGCTTTCTAACCACAACTTTCTATAATTCGTCCTCATTCACACTTTCACTCCCAAAAACTTACTGTTGGGCATTTAAAAAATCTCCCAGTCTTTGGGTTTCTAAATATGCCATCCGTGGGTGCCTGGGTGGCTCAGTTGGTTAAGCGACTGCCTTCGGCTCAGGTCATGATCCTGGAGTCCCTGGATCGAGTCCCGCATCGGGCTCCCTGCTCAGTAGGGAGTCTGCTTCTCCCTCTGACCCTCCCCCCTCCCATGTGCTCTCTCTCATTCTCTCTCTCTCAAATAAATAAATAAATCTTTAAAAAATAAATAAATAAATATGCCATCCGTGGTACCATTCTTCAGATTCACTTGCACTGGAATCTATTGAAAACACTACCTCACTCCCTTGACCTGACACTATCCCCTCAGCTCCTCTCTCTTCCTATGCCGATCAATTTCCCATTTTTGTCCTATTCATGTTACCAAGCACTGCTGGAGAAATTGCTCCAAGGTGCTGACTGACTGTTACCAATCTAAGTTCTCTAGACTCATTTGTTTCTTTAATTTGACAGTGGTCTTTTGGCTCCTTTCTACCGGCCACCACATACATTCTGTGTGGAGGTTATTCCAAACTTTTACCATTCTCTTATGCTCTCTTCAATCAACACCAATCCACTTGCCTTGAGCAAATGAACTGGCTTTTTATTACATCACGAACATGGAGGAAACAAATAGAAACATTCTACAATTTCCTTCCTTTCCACCTCAATTAAGGGTCTCAGATTCTTTTCTCCTGCCTTAGAAGCAAAGAAACCACCCTCTTTGAGGTACAAACCTTTCAGCCATGCTCCTTATGACAATTCTCTTTTCACTCTCTAGCTTCTTGGTCTGTTCATTTTCCTGTACATGTGTCTTTCTTTTCATTGGCTCGCTCATCTCAACCAAAAATATGTTCATATAAACGTTAGTTTAATCTCACCTCCCATCAACCTACTAACTTTTTTTTTTCTTCATTAGCATCCTGAAAGAGAATGTATTGACTGTGTTGTAACTGGAAATTTTGGGGTGTCTGTAGAGATTGTTGCAGTTTTAATGTTGCTCTATTACCTACCCTAGTCTTTTACTTCTCTTAGGGCTTATTCATGCTTTCCCATGGTTTCATGTGTGTTTGTACACACACACACACACACACATACACACAATAGCTTTAATTTCTTGATAGTGTCAATATCAATTACAACTTTCTACCTGGTATCTTTATCAGGATTTCTGCAAGCATTTCAAATTCAGAATGTTACAGAGTAAAATTTTGGATGCTCTCCCTTCACACCACCTCTTCAATACCATTTTGTTTGTCACTGTTCTAAATTAGGCTTCCTTCTTTTTCATCTGAACCCTCAAATTGCTGAACTCCTAAAGATACTTCAAGATCTAACTCTAATGTCACTCTTTGATTAATTAATTAATTCATCCATTATTTTACACATTTACTCAACTCATACTAAACTAAGGTAGAACATGAGCAGTTACTAAACACTGGAAACACAGTAATGAATCAAATAGGTACATTTCCGTGGCCTTCTGGAACTTTGTTAAGGTCTACCTTGACCTTCCTATTATGAATAAATCCCTCTCTCTTTAGGGTTTTCATGACGTGTGGTACAGTCCAATATTATAACCAATTATAACATTTTAAAAAATTTACAAGGTTATTTTTATGCATCCCATAGATCAGCTGAATTCCTTGAGGACAAAAACAGGTTTTGTATAGGTGTGTCTGAATAGATGCATGATATTGTTGCTTTTATTTTTACCCCAGTACATGAATCTTACAGTTATTTCTTTAATGTTCATTCTTGCTGAGTAAAGTCAATGTGGAATCCAGGCGGCCAACATATAATTATGGGCCTGAATGTTTAAGAGTACTTGCACTGAAGAATTGTGTTTGCATAGATTGGTTCCCTTGTAAAGAATTATTTTTTTCAGAATTTGATAGACTTGTTTCATCATTCTGTTTCATATATAAGGGCTGATAAAGAAGAAAATAAGAGTCAAGTTTCTTCAAATGAAGGTTACTAAATTACAAGTTTTGGTCAAAATATTGTGGACATCAAATTATACATTGTTCAATTAACCCAGTTTCTTGAAAATTTCTTAACATTTTTACTTGCTCTTGGGCACAATTTGAGAAAAAAAAAATTGAAGTACATTTGGCTTAACTCAAGAGTACAGTTAAAAGAATTAGCTTTGGGCTGTGGAGACACAACAACAACCAAGAAATTACCTCAGAACTCAATATTAAAGGGGAAGTTCTTATTGGGGGCATATGGGACATTGTGATTTGGGATGAAGAGGCAGAGACAAAGACAATGAGAAATCTTATCAGTGATAAATACTGAAGAAAATGTCTATAAAATATGCCTAATTTACTGAAAGATTCTGAGCCCATCTGTAACTTAAATTTCCCATCTTTGATACGATAGATGCAGCTCAGCCAATTACCAACAGCATTTTAATATATTACTTAGTGATAGTTAATAAAATATTAATGAAATGTTTTAATGATTTTAATCATTCTCTGCTTTTTACTCTTTCTGTGGGAAGTAAATAAAAGTGAGACTGCTTTGTAATAGTTTTTATAGAAAATTTCTTCAAATTGCTGATACCTAAACCACAATATTTTTCAAATCAAAATATAGTGAAATTCTAGATTATTAAAATATTAAGTGTTTGATTTATATCTGCCACCTCTCATTTGAATAAATATTCATGTTTAATGATCAAATGATTGTATGAAATAGAGAACAGACACAGATGTAACTATATAATCTGTTTATATGACCATGATGGTATATATTTAATGGTCTGTATAGGAGAAAAAAGGAAAACTGAGTGATTTTAAAATAGGATGATTAATCTCATTAAAAAATCTTGTATTAGATGTGTGCCCTTTACCTTGTAATATATAATACCCCAAATCACAGCAAGACAGAACTTGAATGGCAGTAAGTTGTAACCCTGGGGCAGAAGCTACTTGTAGCTTAAATAGACTGTAATTATGACTAGTGGATCTGTCTCAGCTTTCTTTGTTGAATCCTAAATTAGAACTGTTTTTTTTTTTTTTTCCTGTCCACATAAAAAAAGGAAGAAGAGAAAGATAAAAGAGTAAGAAGGAGAAAGAATGAGAGAGGGAGGAAGAGAAGGCCAAGTGTTTCTTCCATATAGTGGTCCTCCAAGAATTTATAGCATCTGAGTCTTTATTTCTCTAATTTTCTTTACTTTCTCTTTACATTCTAAGTCTCCTCATATTCTCTTAAAATTATTCCAACAGTCCATATTCCTCTTAAAGTATGGTGCATATAAATAAACAAAAGATTTGAGGAATGAAGCAATCTCTTTAAACCTTTAAATCTTCTTTATGTGTCTTCCCTTTTTTAATGTTGGGATTCCTCAAGTTACTACTCTTTGTCTCTTCTCTTCTCATAATACTTTCTCTTCCTGGGAAATTACACCCATTTTCAGGATTACATTTGTGCTGATAAGTCCAAAATTTACATCAATTGCGTTGATATCTCCCTTCTGCTGAACACTTTGATTTCAGGTCACCTGGCACTTCAGTCACTAAAAGTAAACTGAACACATCATATGTCTTTCCAAATATTTTCTCTTCCTTTGCTCTGGTTTCTCATGATGAAAATGTAATCAACATTTGAAGCTCTTCTTACTTTGGATCATCAAGTACAATGGGTCAATAGTTTCCATCTGCTGCCACCTGGCTTTCTTATTTATTTGTCCTCGGTCTATGTTGGGCCCTTCTAACTGGTTTCTATGCCTCCACCACAAATTTCATGCTGCTTCAATCGATATTTTAAAATTGTTTTGATAACATGACAGCCTTCTTCAAAGTAGATTTTCCACTTTACAGTAGTAAGCTTAGCATAACTTTAATTTCTTTCCATAACATTTCCGCAAACTATGGTTCCAACTTTGTCTTACACTACATAATAAGAACACAGGTAAAAACAGTAATAATAATAGCAGCTGCCATTTATTAGATAATGAGGCACAATATGAGTATATTTCATATATAGCATTTCAGTCCAATCTTCATGTTAAATTTGTTATATAGGTTTTACAGTAGATGTATTTTACAGTTGGGGCTTGGAGAAGCTAACAAATGCTCCCATGGTTGACTGGAAGTGACAGGATATGAAACTGAAATCTATAACTACTTTCTTTTCCTTATGTTATGTTGACTCTCAGAATGCATTTTAACCACTAGGTGTACTACCCTCTAATTCAGATTTCACTGTTCTTCAGTAAACAACTCATGCTCGGTGTTTCATAGCTATCCTGTTATCTTCTCCATGCTTTCTATAATTCAGTTTTTCCAGAGTGTAGTGTAAGCTTTAATAACTCAGTCCCTAGGGGCACCTGAGTGGCTGAGTCGTTAAGCGTCTGCCTTCGGCTCAGGTCATGATCCCAGGGTCCTGGGATCGAGCCCCACATCAGACTCCCTGCTCCGAGGGAAGCCTGCTTCTCCCTCTCCCACTCCCCCTGCTTGTGTTCCCTCTCTCTTGCTGTCTCTTTCTCTGTCAAATAAATAAATAAAATCTTTAAAAAAAATAACTCAGTCCCTATGCTCATGATTTCTCTTGCTTAATGGAAATTCTGACCACCTTTTCAGGCTCAACTCAAATGCCAATTCCTCATAAAGCCATCTAAAATTAAACTAGTTGAAATTAATGGCCTTTTCTGTGGTCATCCATTGCACAGTATTTGTACTCCTATCACTGAACTAAATATGTTTTATTTTTCAACACACTACTCGTTCCAAGCCTAGCAGAGAACATATCTTCTTTATCTTTCTAGCCTCTGGCAGATATTCTTTCATATAGTACATTCTCAACAAGTGCATATAGAACAAATGTTTAAAAATTGTACTTAGAATCAGATAAACTCTAGGAAAAGCATATTTAAGATAGAAACATTAGGTGCCTTTTTATTATTTAACACAGAGTGCAGATTTATGACCCCAAATAGAATACTTTAGCAATCTGAGATTTCTTTTAAGAGCAACCATAATCATATTCTGTGGTCCAAGAGCTTGTCATCTCTATTTACTAATTCATTTCCTTGAGGGTCAAAGGACAGCAAGCTGAATGAAGCATTTGTGCCTTTCTTCCTTTTCCTTTCCGAGGGCTTGATAATTCTAAAGTAACCAAGTGGAAAATAGCTGACCACAAAGGCAGATTTCACTAATTCATTTACTGGGAAACATGTTGCCAATGCCTTGTAGCTCACCTTCCTTTGGAATCCATATATTTAAATAGTCGCAAGAGATGATCAAAACTTTTAAAATATGGGCTACTCAGACCAATTTGGCTACACTATGCATAATATAAACATATTTTAAAACCAATTCCACCAACTTTGGGGAAAAAAATAAGTGCAATAGCTTAAAATGTTAAAATTTGTGGATAAATCAAACTTTATACCATGTTTTTCTTAAATGTCTTCTTTTGCTTCCAAGCGTAAGGTTGCAACAAAGTATACATTTATACAGTTTTCCTAAATGTTAAATGTTTGGAAATTCAAAGTCACACCATAGCAATAAATGAAAGGTCCCTCTCTACCTAAATGACACAATTATGCTGACAGATACTATCATATAAGGAAGCATTCTTTTTTTTTCCACAAAGTTTGACTAATTGTTGTTCATTACTTTATTACCCTCTGAAATAGCCTAAAATCTTTTTCTTTCCATGGGAAGTAAGAGGGCAATTTTCAAATGTAATAATGGAGTTCCTGCTATTTCTTTTCCTCCACAGGAAGAAAACCATGCCAAATCCTGCTCTCCTGAAAATGTTGCTGGGGAGGGCTGGCAAATCAGAGCTCTCTCGGAAACAGAAACGCAGCTGCAAGTATTATGTTTGACCAAGCCCTTCTTTCTGTTGCTCTTTCCTACTTTCAGTTTCCTTCTTCTGAATAGTGCGGGTAAATTAGCATGGGGAGACCACGTGCTAGATTTTGGGCATGTGCCTTCAGGGCTTGGAGCCGTAGCCTTCAGGAGTCAGGCTGAGTGGGCCATTAAACAAATGACAAAGAAAGAAGAAAACAGTCCTCCTTAGCATAAATATCCAGTGATTGATGATAGCTTCTTTATTTATTCCTGCCCAGAGTGTTTGCAACTCAAAGAGTCAAATGTTGACTTTAATGCAAATCCCCAGGAAAGCATTTCCTACTTCACACAGTAGAGTTAATTCTCTGAAGTATATGTTCTTCTCTCTTATGCATAAAGCAATAGCATCCTGCCCCATCTCCCAGTATTGCCCTTTTCTTATTTTGATGTTTGTGTTGATTTTAACTATCAACTGCCCCCACCTTTATTTCCTAAACAACTTAATAGATTGAATAAGTGACATGATTAAGCAACATAAGTAAGAGATATATCTGTTCAGATTTCTGTGACCGAATTTTAGAGTTTTTTCCTTTTTGATACAAAGCATGGGAATGGCGGCTCAATACACACGGGACATCTTTCTTCCAAATAACAAGGGCCTCTCCAGCAAGCAGTAGTCTACTAGGCGTAGAGGTCTTCCCACCCCCCACCCCACCCCCAGTGTAGGATCGATAGAATTGTGTTCCTGTTCCCCTTCTGTAATTCCCAGCACATTCGGTGGATTACATACTGTTTATGCATCATGCAGCCTCCCTGAGCCCTGTTTCTTTATAGTACTTACTCCTGCTGCTAAAAGGAAAATAGGCTCTGACAATCCTCTTTGGCGGCCAAAGCTGCTGCCTCCCAATGAACACATCCTGCTTCCAGGAGTCAAGCTGATCCCTGTGATCCCTGAATCCAACAGGGTTTCAAAAGAATTCTGTGCGCCTCAAAGGGCAAAAATTGTTATTCGTTTAGGATTTACGGACGAACCAGAGCTTCCTCCCTAAGAGCTGATGCTCTCCTGCCTCCTGATTCTGCTGCTGCTGCTGAACCAGCTCAAACTGCAGGTGAACCGGAAGGCCCCAATCTGCCTGCTACTCTGGATCTCCTCCTGCATGACACAGTTCAGTTCAGACACAATAATGAGACCATTGAATTTCCCTCTGCAGCTGGGAGCTGGCTGGAAATGCTAAAGTTAAGTTGTTGAAATGACTGTGTCAGGGGACTTGCAAATGAATATACTGTCATTCCAACGTAACCCAATTTACCCTGTGGTCATAGTGAATAGTTGTAGACACTTAGTTTAAAGCGCTACTATGTTTGGCAAAAGTATCTTTAGAATATACACTCCCAGAGGAAATTTGACAACCAAGATGACAGCTTAGAAAGGGATAAAAGAATCACAATGCTCTAGTATATTTTATGACACTTTTCATAAAAGGACTTAAAGATGTTAAAAAGTGAATGATTTCACAATATCCACAAGAAAGGTAGTAAATATTCTTCAAGTTAAAAAATAATAAGGAAATAATTATTGCAATGTTTTATTATTCTTTAATTCTCTTATCAAATAGAAACGAAGACGATGTCCCACTCTGAGCAAATGATAAATGAAAACCAGTCCTTATAAAGTTTATAAATCTGTTTGAACGGCACCCTTGCAGGACCTGACCAAAGTGAATGCAACATATTTGCTATATTCCACATAGAAATATCTTAAATAGATATGAAGTCCCCTTTAAAATTATTTAATATAGGGGCGCCTGGGTGGCTCAGTTGTTAAGCGTCTGCCTTCAGCTCAGGTCATGATCCCAGGGTCCTGGGATCGAGCCCCGCGTCGGGCTCCCTGCTCCTCGGGAAGCCTGCTTCTCCCTCTGCCCCTCCCCCTGCTTGTGTTCCCTCTCTCACTGTGTCTCTGTCAAATAAATAAATAAAATCTTAAAAAAAAATTATTTAATATATATTCTGATGCATTAAAAATTATCAGGAATTTATATCTTGAGCTTAATATATCTTGAGTTTAATATTCATAAAATAGCTTTTATAAAAATTTTAAATTTTTTTTCTAGAAATAGACCCTCAGTAGCCTTATACGTTTTAATTTTAGCAAAAGTGTATTTGTATTAAAGGTTTATGGAGAGATGATGCAAGTATTGGCAATTGCGTTTTCTTCTAGGTTGTATATGAGATCTAGGTTCTCCAGTAGTATAAATATGTGGTTAGCTTTTAAAAACGGGATTATTGACTAGGATTTTGTCACATAGGTAGAAAATTTTAAAGTAGGGATTGATTTTTTTTTCTCCTAAAAATGTGAGGTCTTGGAGACTAGTAAATGCTTATATATTGGGAGGGGCAATATGAAAAAAGGTTAATCACTTGCTTCAATTTGTATAGCCTCCATTTCTTTCCCTTACCCCCTGTATAATTTGAGCAGGGCTTGGTGGACATACAGCTCATCCCTCCTCTATTCTCTGTCAAATGAAGCAGCTTGAAGCCTGGGGGCTAGAATCATCTGAAAGCTTGTTCACTCACGTTTATGTGATTGACGCTGGCTGTTCACTAAGATTTTTTGTGGGTTTTGGCTACTTCCTCATGGTATGGTGGCCAGATTCCAAGGATGAGTCCTGTGAATGTGAGAACAAGTTGGAAGACACATCACCTTTTATGATTTAACTCTGATAGTCATGTAGCATCAATTCCAGCCATTTTATTTGTCAAGGCAGTCACAAAGTCTCAAGTTCAAAGTGATGGTAGACTTTATCTCCTAATGGAGAGTTTCAAACTTCTAGAACAGCATGTGGTAACAAAAAATATATGCCACATATATGTGTGTGTGTGTGTGTGTGTATAATTGATTGGATAGTTTGTTTTGTTTGAAACTTTACCAGCAATTCTTTACCATGTCAACCATGTCAGAAAATCATGTTGTTGAGTGTGATGCTCTTTTTGCCATTGGAGTCACTAAAGCTATGCCCTTGGATCAATCTCAAATCACAGTTTTCATATTCATAGCAAATCTCTTTAGAGGTGTACCTCTGACTACTTTATTACGTCTTTTAATGTAATCATGACCAAACATTTATTTTATACCCCTTTATTTTTCTTCATTAGTATTGAAGGCAGTGTATATTTTCTTATTTGAGTGTATAGGTAGATTACATTATCTTTAAATTTCACTTCACTTTTGGAAAACAGATATTATAAAACATTTGTGATAGGAGAAGGCATTGGATGTAATCAAACTTCAAAACCATTGCAGAACACTGTAGAAAACCACCCTAGACCTATCTCGGAATAGACTCTGGTCCCCTATAGGCCTCACAATAGCCCAACATTTACAGTAGACTTCAAGATTAAGGATTTGGTAAAGCCAGACCTTTTAGGCAAGGTATTCAAACTCAATGCCTAGAGGCCAGGTAGTCAATATAAATGAGTGAAGTTGGTCAGCTACAAAACAGTAAGGAATGGAGGGGATAATGGCAAATTTAATAAAGAAGGCAAATAATTTTTGTAAGGAAGGCAAGAACTACTTGGTCCCAGACAACATTGCTTTGAAGGAATGAGAATCCAGTATTGCCATCTTTTTAAGTAATGTTACTTTTTAAGTAATGCAGAACATCCAGATAAACAGGTAAAATTTACTAAATTTTGATATAATGTGCATTACAAACAAACAACCACAAACTTGTTAATAACTGTTCATGGGAATGCCAGTTTGCAACCTCAGTTGTAAGTTTTAATGGAAAGAAATAACATTTGGATATGAAACCCTGAAGCATGAAATTTGTCCTCTAAATTTCTTTTTGGTCAACCATGTTTTTCACTCAGAGGTAAAGCAAAATGTTCTTTGCACAGCTATTAAAAGATAAGAATAATACTACAGTATCTGTTACATTATAATGCTTTACAGATTATTTGAAATATACCACTGAAAAGCCATGGCAAAACAAGGTGTTTTATAGGTTTTAATGTACTGTGATCTTAAAACTCTTTTCAATTCCTGTCCATGAACTTATCACCAGAGCTTCTGAGACTCAATTGACTTGCATATAGTTTGTATAAAATGAACTATCCCAAACAGTTATTGTCTTATCATTCAAAAAAGTTACTTTATATAATTTCCTTTTTATAATTTGAATATGTGCACTTTATATATCTGAAATATCATTAAAATAAAAATGAACTTATAACAATGTACAGGAGCCTTAATGTAAGGTAAGAGGATATATATTTTCAACTCCTTTGTTCATTTTTTCCACTTTCTTTCTAGAAATTGTTTCTGTCAATTTTAATTTTCATTGAGTTGAGTGGAAAAGGGATGTAAGGAGACAGTTACCTCCAACTGCAAATAGCACTAGATTAGTAATGTTTTCAGCAGTTCCAAGTTTCATTGAACCTGTCTTGAATGGTATGAGGCCAAATAAAATACACATTTCTGGAAAAGCAGTAAGAAACATCATGGTGTTTTAAGTTTAGGAATTGAGAACTAATTCAGAAAAGATGCCAAAATTGTAGTATAAAGGAGATACAAAGGAATTGCCAAAAATAAGAAGAACTTAAGACTCTACCTAGCACAAAGATATGAGGCAAGAGCAGCTTTTATAAAAACAGAAGTGTTAACACAATAAAAGTCAAATATCACAAGCCTATTTTAATGGTGATCTTTGTAATGACACACATTAGCAAGGCCACTGTAACTACTTCTCCAATGCTCCTACATTTTTAGCAGTTTTGAGCAAATCATTAATAACTTTAAAGCTTCTGTTTTTGATTTAGAGATCATTCTCATTATATAATTAAAAGCAGAGCAAAACAAAACAATGATGTTACCAAAGGGTCTTAAACATGTAATTTCTTAAGACAAATGTAGAAATGATGTGGAATAAGATAAGAAGAACCTCTTTGAATAAAGAAATAAGCTTATGTACCCCAAATCCAAAGGAATATATACATTTTAAAGAAAAGTCAAAAGCAGTCTGTCAACTTCTCTTAACTTCCTCAGACCTTAGCGTATCTTGACTTCAAATCTATGAAAGAAACTCTGTGGTAACTGTACACATATTCTCTCTAGAGGAATTGGCAGAACACTGTAGAAAATACCACACATAGCCCATTCACAGCTGAATGAAGGGTTTATTATGGTCAAATGGAATAGCCAGTTTGAGGAAAACTTAGCTAAGTGTTTATATGAAAATACCTTTACCTCAAGCTAGGAATGCCTCCTCGCAGGGTTGAGTGTATAATGATAACCAAGAAGTATTTTGTCTCAGAAATAAATTAACCACCCAGGGTTTAGTTGCTTCTAGACTTTTAGTGTCCTCAAATATGAAAATGTATTTTTAGACAAAACATAATACCTCCCTTCTATAAAAATGTCAGACTAGATAAAATACTTTAGGGTACACTGGTGGGAAAATTAGTAAATGTGGCATTTCTGCCATACAAATGAAAATGAGCTCATGATGCTGTTTTGATGGCCTATAACAAATATCTCCTGTAGAAATACACAAAATGGTGCTTGCAGAGGAAAGTCACAGAGATAGAAAATATGATCTGCATTAATATATTCACAGGTGGGTAGATTTTTTTTAGATAAAATCATTATTGACATCAACAGAATGAGACTACTTTGATAACTGACTATATGGTGGGTTCTCTAATAGGACTGCAAATAAATCCCAAACATAAAAAAAAAAAAAAATGACAAAAATAGGTTGGTTGAGCAGAAATAGTTCTTGCAAGAGGCCTAAGTATACGATAACAGCATCTCCGTTCATACTGAAAGCCATTCTTGCTGTGATGTTGTTTTTAGAATGTGTATGTATGTATGAATGCAAATGTATATATGTAAATATACATATATACACTCACTGTAGTAATATATGGAAAATAAGACAAATTATGTTCATAATTTACTTAACAAAGTTGCCACTGACTAGACATAAATTGATATCAAATAAATACTTTAAAAATGTATTCTTTTTACATTTTAAAAAGTGCATAAAAGTGATAAAAATGATACTTCCCAACAATATTGACATAAAAGTAAAATTAATTTAATTAGACTTTTATTTAAAAGGCTTTATTTCATAAATCCTGGTACACTCAAGATATTTAAAAGGCTGCATTGCACTCTTATTCAAACCAATAGATTATGTCTAAAACAATACCAACAGAGCTAGACATAATGTGTGCTTTTTCAAAACATCCTTCCCCTACTTTGATAACAAATGTAATGTTCATATAAGAAAGGCTATATCTATTTCCTAAAAATAAATGCCTTTTTTGTTGCACATAAAACTTCTAGAAGATTTAGACCTCAACTGGAAACTAAACTTCTAACATTAATAGGAAAAAGAATAAAGCCAAATGTTTTCTTAGTTGCAAGCCAAATTAAAATATTTTCATTTGGATTTATCATAAATTACACAAAATCAGTAAAACAAAGGTAGCAAAGGAAGCTTTTTTTTTTTTTTTAAACTGCAGACATCTGGGAAAACATTTGAGATACTCAATAAACCTAAAATATGGCCAAGTTCATCCATCCCTAAAAGTAATTAAGAGATAGTTTTAATCCCTTTATTTGAATTAATATCCTCTTGAGCTTGAGTTATATTTCCCTTTCCCCCCCCAAAAAATTATAAAGGTCCTCATGACTGCAAATGAAACATATATAATTGTATTTTTTCTTCCTTATTTACCTCTCATCATTAGCAGGGACAATTTTGGATTCCAATTCTGAGGGCATCCTGTTGTTGGTCTAGCAAGCTTTATACTACTGTCAGTCCGCTCAGTCTAGCAGAACATTGATTTTTGAACAGGGAGCCTTGAAGAAAATAATCCAATATTCTATTAGACAATGAATACTGGCAGTCAAATGGGTAGAAGGGAGTCCTTCACTCCATTTTAATGTATATTTATGAAAAAATAGCTTTCTTTTCCCTGTTAGAATGTTTGCCTGTGGATATATTTGATGGGTGAATCATCAGGGGAATCTTCTATTTACTGGGGAAAAGGAAGAGAAGTAGAAAAGAGAAATCAAAGGGGATAAATGGCATAAAAGAAGAAATGGTTAAGTGCATTGGAGTTTGGTTGTATTTAATTTAAAAATTCTCTCAGTTGACTCAGTAACCATCTGTCCTCAACAGTTCAGCTAACCTATGTTTGAAGCTTGTCACAACTCCATGAACACTCTGACTCCTCAAATCAGACAAGTTAGTTCAAAAGAACATGTTTTCCTAACATATCCCCAGATGTGCCTTTAAAAAAAAAAGAATCTTAAAGGAATAATGTTCACCTATTCCCCAGAATCTTCACATTATTTCAACTCAGACCCAGGAAATGCAGAAGGAAAGTAACCAGGTGAAAAATGTATCAAAGAATAAAGTAGTTTAGATTTAGAAAAGGAACAGACTGACTTTTTAAATCCAACATATGTAGGCTACTTATGTTGTTAAAAAACAAAATTCAACTGAGTAAGTTTTAAAGATCTTATTAGCTTTATTCAATGATTCATGAATCCAGCAGCCTCCAAAGCAGCAGACAGAAAGTAGCTCCAAGAAGCTGTACAAAATTAAGAGTTTTATAGGCAGAAGGGAACAGGAACAAAGAAGCTATACCAAGCAAAAAAGCAGGTTGGTTACTGCAAGATTTCTTTCCTTTAGAAGATGAGACGTGTCTATCAGGCAGATTACCTCACTAGAACTGATCAAGTGATTTTTTTTTTTCAAAGATCTATTTACTTGAGAGAGAGCATGTGCAAGTGGGATGTAGGGCAGAAGGAGAGGGAGAGACAGAATCCCAAGCAGATTCCTCACTGAGCACAGAACTTGATGGGGGCTTGATCCCAGGACCCTGAAATCAGGACCTGAGTGAAAAACCAAGAGTGGGAGGCTTAACTGACTGACCCACCCAGGCGTCCCTGATCAGGTGATTCTTGATTGACTATTTTAAGATTCTATTTTAGGGGAAATTTCTGGGAAAGCCAAAACTGTAATTAAGTTAAGTCTCAGTTTGGTGACATGGGGCTGAGCATAACCAACTCCATTTTGGCCTGTTTTCTTGTTTTTAACAATGTAAATGTAGTTGGCAAGCATGAATGGTATGACAAGCAAGGAATGCGCTAAGGCTATGCTATATACAAAATCTATAAAGTCTAGTTTTAAAAGCTGAGGTATTTAGTAACAAAACAAATAATCTATGTATGCAACATTTACCTGGAACCAGAATCTTCTCTCTCTCTCTCTCTTTTTTTTTTTAGCTCCTGAAAAACTCAGAGTGGGGAAAGATGTATAAGAGGTCATCTCTTGCTGCCTATTGGTCAGACATCTAGACAACCACTCCTTTTTTAAAAAAAGATTTTATTTATTTATTTGACAGAGAGAAACACAGTCATAGAGGGAACACAAGCAGGGGGAACAGTAGACGCAGAGGGAGAAGCCGGCTCCCCGCTGAGCAGGGAGCCGGATGCGGGAGTCGATCCCAGGACCCTGGGATCATGACCGGGGCGGAAGGCAGACGCTTAACTGACTGAGCCACCCAGGTGCCCAATCTTGGTATTTCTTGATAAATATTTGTTCTTAATAACCTGTAGTAGCAGTAGCAGTATGGACATACTGATTTCTTTACTATTTTATATGTCAGAAGGAGTCAGTAAAGTATTATTTCTGCGCTTTCTTTAGCACCTTCAATTCTGAATATAATTCTAGTATCCTTTACATTGGACAATTATTAAAGTATTGCCAATAGCAATTTTAGAAATTGACCTAACATACTATTTGAAAGAAATTCAAGACTTCTTTTTTTGGATCATTGCTGAAAGAGTGGGGTTTATTATAGGAATCCTAATTCAGGATTTGGCTTAAAATACTATTCATTGTTTCTTACTCTGATAAAACTGGTGAAGTATAGACACATTTCCCCTTTCCAAAAGAAAATTAGAGGACACTAAAGAAAAGTGTTAAAAACAATTAGCACATGAGTGAGGGCTCTTTACATGTGCATAATAAACTATATTAAAAGTGACTTAATATTTTGTCTCAAACTAAGGCTTAAAAACTTGTTGAATTATAAGAAACTCAAAACCTATTACCAAGGGAAAGATAAAGAGCAAAGTAATTATTTATCTGTAGGAATCCTTGGAATATACCCTCAGATCATATTTAGAATTTCCTTTTCAACACCAGGGTGTGACCAGGCGGACACAGGATATCCGTGACAAGGAATTGTGACAGTGCAGATTTTGACCGGCATCCCAAACTGGAGGAGTGACATCATTAAACAAAAATAGTAGGAACTCAGGTTAGACAGACTTTAACCCATGATTACAGATATGCATCAATGGGTAGATATCACTTCAGATCTCCCTTTGCAATTTAATATGTTCTTCCTATTCCAGCCATCTTAGAATTTGCTACCAGGCTGCTTCCAAATGCTGCTCTCCAACAGGTGCTGGTCCTTAGCCCAGAGCGAACTCATTTGCACCTGCTTAGGGTTCTGCATGGAGTACAGTAACTGTGTCCGTAGTGCTTTTGCTTATCCAATTTACATTTCAAAGTGGCTAAATTGTTTTGAAAATGTATCCCAGTGTGGAGTCTTTTGCAATCTTGGCTTGATGTTTAAAATGCCTCGTTATCTATTGAAAAAAAAAAAAATCCTACATGTTCTTGACATTCAATAAAGCACAAAGGAAACATAAAATTGCTCCCCCAAAGGGCAAATTTACAAGCGTTTCCTTCTGCAGATACATATGGCTTATATCACCATTAATATTAAGAACAAAATGGAGTTAAATGTTAGATGTTGAAGGGTTTTTAGATGACATCGATGTCATTGCATCCTCATTTCCTAAATGAAAGCACTGCATTTCAGAGAGCTTATGACCTTAGTGAAATAATATACTTTGGAGTTGGATATGCTACTGTCGATCCCTGACTCTGTCACTTAAGCTGTGGGAGTGCTAAGCCTCAGTTTCATGATCTGCTAAAGATTAAAGAAAATACCTTAAATGATCAGTTATGAGTAAACTAAGTAAGGAGACCCAGCAGAAAGCAGCTGGGTAACAGCAGTCGGAGCCCACCGAGGAGCTATGGAAGGATAGTGATAGGTCTCACAGAAGGAGGAGCAGGGACGCAACATGAACTATTTTAGTATCTACTACCAGTCTGCAGCCGGACCGTTTACAGACCATGCAAATGGTGCTGGATGTTTCTGTTTGACTCTCCAGTTCATTGCTCTCCCTTCTCCACCCCATGTCCTAGAGCCTGGCTGGCCAGCATGGACTCCATCAACATATTCCTGGGTCTTCTAGTAGCCCGTTGGATCCCCTTATCATCTCAAGCCAACGCTGACAGCAGAGAGGCTCTCCCGTCTGCTGTAGTCCTCCCTTACCCACACCTTTGTATGTAGTCTCTTTGAGTAAATACACCTTCTTTGTACTACCCAATTTCAAGGGTCTGTGTAATTCTGGTTGTGCTGCTGACTGATAACAGTACCTGATGACAGAGCCCCACTGCGGCTCCCTGGAGGTATGACATAGCGCAAATGACATGATTCCAAATTGTCCTTCTGCTTTGTATTCAGACAAATTGCTATGGCATACAGTTACTCTGGTTATACTTTTGAACCCAGTTCTTGGGACAGTTTTGTGACTTGGGCTAGCTATAGGGTCAGAGGGCCATACAAAGTATGTTTCTGGGGTGCAGGGGCAGCCAGAACTTGACCAGGGACACACAGTTTTGGGAGAGCCTGAGAGTGCTTGAAAAAAATTGTAAGTATGAATGAAATAAATGGAGTACTTAGTGCTAATATGATATTCTTAAGAGTTTCTATTAAAAGCCCTAATTTCCTTTATTATGATCTATTGTATTAGAGAATATACATCATCCTGGGTTCAATAAAACACATGTCGGTTTCTAATTATATCCATAAAGACAAGGTCAAAAAATGTGGATTGGATTGAATAGCTGATTCAATATCGATATCCCCAAAATATCAATCAATAGATTGATCTTAACATGGAGAACTGTCACTATGAACATTTCCAGTTCTCCATGCTGTTCAGAGATAAAAAAATGATATGGACTTTATGATAAAAAAAGATTTAGAAGACAATATTGAGAGGGATAATTGGTATATGTGAATTAAGACTAAGTTTACCTACAATGTGGAAAGTGCTAAAACTCAGAGGACAAAATTTAGTAAAAATAAAGGCAAACTCCTTAATTTCAGGTTCAGAAAAAAAATGAAATTTTGCAAATACAACATCACTTTAGACTTAGCTTAGCAGTAGTTTATGTGAAACATATTATAGTAGCTTTAGTTGGCCACAAGTTCAAAATGATGACTTGACTAAAAAATACAATGCCTGCCCTACTCAGATCTTCACTGGAATCACATGTTCATTTCTCAGTGGCATATTTTTAGAGGAAGCTTTGAAGACCAGAGAACATCAAGATGGTAAAGTTTGATTTCAGCTTAGTGTACTAAACACAACAATTATAGCTGCTGGACAACATATAAGTTCGACTCACAGAATAGTGACTGCATGATCTCACAACACAGAAGAAGGAATCCACGATCTGGAAGAGAACAGACTAAGTGTCAGAAGTTCTGAGCCTGTTGTGGGCTAGACTTATTAAAGAAGAATACTAAGTCTGTGCTCAATTATAAACTGCATGCTTGTGTTCCAGGGTGAGACTTGAGATATGTATGTATGTACATATTATTTTTTTTCACACCAGGCTAGCTTATTATGAAAATCATATACAATTAAGATCAACATAATCCTATTTACCCATCATTTTTGTGGGAAAATTGCTATAAAAGAATTTCATAAAATGCTTCCTGAAATCAGAATATGTCTTTCATTCGAAAGAATCACACAATGAGTTTGACCCTGAAGACCCCTTGCTCCTAACACATCCAGCCTTTAAAGCCCCTTCACTTTTACCTGTTTTCAGTTATGCTAGCATTTTCTCCTAGATCCTATGATTGGTAGGTTCCAGGCTAGTAAAAGACCTCTGTCTACCTATTCACTTATTCAAACAACAGACAGCTAAGGCAAACAGAAAATTTAGATTAATATTATACTAAGGATATAATTTAAAACAATATTTAAATTCTTCCATGGACTAAATCATCTATATAATTTCACTAATCTTCTTTGCAGAGACAAGCAAGGCTATTGAATTAATTGGAAATAAATATCTGGAAACACAATATACTTTGTCTGATTACCTATACATCTCTTTTTAAAAATAATAGTATTTTTAAACCATGAGAGACGATGGACTCTGAAAAACAAACTGAGGGTTCTAGAGGGGAGGGGGGTGGGAGGATGGGTTAGCCTGGTGGTGGGTATTGAGGAGGGCACATTCTGCATGGAGCACTGGGTGTTATGCACAAACAATGAATCATGGAACACTTCATCTAAAACTAATGATGTAATGTATGGGGATTAACATAAGAATAAAAAAAAAAAAGAAAAAAATAATAGTATTTTTAACCCATCCCTGCCCCATCCCTGCTAGATTCTAACTAAGGGAAACATTATTAAATAATTGACTAAAGTTGTAAAAGAAAATATGGAGCAGATATTATCATAGTGCATTAGGATTCATTTCAAGTTCATTTTGATAGGATATAGAGGTGGTTTATAACCTTATTAGGGTTTAAAACCTTTGAAAATCTCAAAACCTTTGGATTCTTTTGAAAAACGAACATACTCAGATACAGACAACAGTGAGCAAACCATGCTCACTGTCCAACTGCTCACACTATTTTCCCCTTGGAGTTAGAAAACTAAATCTAATCAAATTTACTTAAACACAGAAAAACACTGGATTAAGTATTTTAAACCACCGGAGAAAGTGTATTTCATCAGAAACTTGTGCAAGACTTAAATCTACTAAATTAGTATAGTAAAAAACACTGATATTTTCCAAAATAATTCCACATATGCCATACAGTTTTATTCTTTCACATATGTAAGATGAAAGAGCAATGTTCCTTTTAGGAAAGGAAAAAGTAAAGTTATACATAGATATGTATACTTTCCTAGCATCCTTCTTACAACACAGCTTATGCAGGCAGGAAGATTTGGCCTTAAGAAGAGTCTTAAACAAAGTCCTTTTTCCCCCAGAAATAATCATGAGTGCGGCAGAATGTCAAGAATCCCACTTTGACTGTGTCTGCTCTGTTCCCTTCACCCTCCCAGGGACAATTCCACCTTTGCCCCTCTGAGGGGAATAAAAATTGGGGAAGGAGGAAACTATTAGTTTAACTATAGAACCAATGATTCTATCTGGTGGCTAACCCCTCAAACATCAAACAGAGTAAGGCAGAATGCAGAGATTAATAAAGATGGGAACAATGACCTCATTGGTCTTCAATCCCCTTACTCTGCTGAATTATAAACCTCTGTCTCAGAGAGTTTTAATTTCTCAAGGTCTAAGGCTGAACCTATGGTTAATGGCTAGGTCAGTTGAGTTCAGCCTTAAATATAATGAAATCGGTGATAAGTTATATTGCTATAGTATATTAGTCTTTCTTATGGAGACCTTCCTCTTTGTATGTTCTCAGTAGAAAGCATATTTTGGATCTTTTTTTGGTAGAAGCAATGTCTTTATGCTGACACATCCAGACGATAACCCAGAATCCATGGGGACTAATAATAACACCCATTTGCAGGATGACTGACTCAGAAAATGAGTCAATTCATTAATAGAACTCAGATAACTGAAATTTTAACCTCATAAGAGTAGCTTCTAGGTACTGTCTTAGCTAATGAGTCACAAATTTTATAAATTTACATGTGGTCTTTCCAAACCCAGTTAATAAGCATTTAAGTTCATCCTAGGGCATTTTATAACCAAGGACCCATTTTGGTGGTAGCAAGAATCTCTTTACGCACTTGCAAATTGAGCAGTTAAAATATTGGCATCTTTTATATAAATAATTGGGAATTCATAAAGAGCAAAGCACAGATATTGAGAATGTTTTGGTGAACAGAGATAAGCAAGCAATGTGCTACATTAATTTTTAAGACTCTACACATTAATTTCTTCAAATAATTGCATCTCTCATGCTTGCCTTAGTTTTGAACACATTTTGATAAATCATATTTATTTAATAATATTTGATCATGCAAAATTAAACACATTTAGCTTTTCCTTATAATAGAATACCCACTTAAGATTTCTTTTTGCCTTAAGACAGTTTCAAAAGCCCATGGGGGCCTAGATTCCTGAACACCTATTTAAAAACTATAAACATGAGAGAAATCTCCTAAATATTGCTGAATCAAGTTACTTTCTCAATTTGAAACTCTATTGATCCATTCTGAGATGCTCTGTTACAGCTTCAGTGATCTGAGCAGAAATAATAGTCACCAAATCACACTCTTGGTCACACAGAACCCATTTAAAAACTGAAAAATGGGGTTTATTTGGGGTGACTTAAGACAGTTGGCAGTCTTTAAAATTAAAAAAAAAATAAAATAAAGCAAAGAAAGAGAAACAAAAGCATAAGCATACATGTTAATATTTATTTTATTGTAATTTGCATAAATTATATAAATTCTTTATGGTTGCTCATTACTTGTCTAGGTCTTTGCCTTTCATTTTCCTATAATCAACTTCCAGACTTAGAAAACTGCTTATCATTTTCCAAAAATGCTATACTATTTTGTTCCTGGATGCTTTTGCATATGCTCTTGCTTCTAAATGCAACATTTTTTTCCCCAGAATTCTTCTGTATAAATCATCCTTCAGGACCATAACCAAGGATTTCTCGTGTAAATATTTTGTGACTCCCCAAAGTCATAAATGTCTTCAGGTTGCTTTTTGTATAACTCTATCAGTATTTAGTGCACTGTGCTGAGATCATGGATTTTATTATTTTTATCTTCTAGTTAGATGTGAGCTCCTCTAGCAAAAAGACTTTGCTTGGTTCACCTAAGATTGACTATCATAGATCTGGAATAGAGGTTGTAGAAATGAGTAAATGAGTGAATGAACAAATGAAGAAATAGAGCCATAAACTTCAGTGATTCTGTATGCATCGCCATATGATTTAGCCAAACTCCAAAAAATACATACATGATAAACTAAATAGGAAATCTCTAAGCAAGAAGTTAAGTCAATCAATTCAATTAGTTATTAATTATTGCCATTACATTACAGGCCGATCATTTCAGTTATTCTAATGGTCCAATCAGTTTCATCACTGCCTGAGTTACTATGTATTCCAGCCCCTATTCTGGAGTCAAAACTGACCAGGAAACTTGGAGTTTCCTCTTGAAAGCTGAAATTACCACTGAATAAGGCACAGATTAACCAAATGATTAAAAAAAAACATTAGAAAGTTGGCACAACAGTTACCTCTTCTCAGCAGTAAGATGTGGTATAAAGACGGAGGTTTTGGAGTCAGACAGTTATGGCTTCAGTTCCTGAAAATTTTACCTTCTAAATGTGGGACCTTGAATAAGACACCTTTCTTAGTCTTCTGTTTATTCATTTATTTTTATTTTAAAAAGTTGAATACTGACATGCACCTCATGCGTGGGGGTGGAGGAAGGGCATGAGACTGATGAGATAACATGAAAAATGCCTAGTTTCATGTCTGACCCATAGCAATTAATAAATAGTAGTTTAATCGTTTTACCACCATTTTTTTCTTTACTAACACTCCTCCTTTGCTTGCATTCAAAAACCTACTGAATGCTGGAGCAGTTTGGTGGAGAATCACAGATGCCATCCAAACTTCCTTTACGCTTGAATATAGTAGAAGTTGAACTGGTGTAAGCGTACTGAGCATAATAATTACAGTTGATTCTTCAACAACATGGGGTTTAAAGGTACCAATTCGCCCCCATGCAGTCAAAAATCCATGTATGTAAGTTTTTACTCCCCCCCAAATTAACTGCTAATAGCACACTGTCTACCAGAAGCCTTACCAATAGCATAAACAATTGATTAACACATTTTATAAGTCACATGCATGACATACTGTACTTACAATAAAGTAAGCTAGGGGAAAGGATACATTATTAAGAAAATCATAAGGAAGAGAAAAAACATTTACAGGATTGGACTGTACTTATCGACCAAAATCCATGTATAAGTGGACCTGTGTAGTTCAAATCCATATTGTTCAAAAGTAAACTGTATTTTCTTTCCTCCCTCTATCGCTCCCTCTCCTTCTTCCTTTTTTCTTTCTCTTTCTCCTCTTCCTCCTGCTCTTCCTGCTCACCCCCCTTTTTCCTATGAATCTGAGCAAATCTAAGCAATACAAAGACATCTTAAAATTAAAAGTTCATCTTTATGAAAATGTTAGAGTGTCTGCCCTCATTCCAACTAAAGTAGTTAATCATCTGTAATCTTTATTTCTATATAAAGTATTTTCCAGATTCATAGTAAAGTGCTTAAAGCTCATCACAAGCTGATTAAAATACTTTGTATTCTCCCATCAAAACATACTTAATGAGGGCGCCTGGGTGGCTCAGTTAGTTAAGTGTCTGCCTTCAGCTCAGGTCATGATCTCGGGGTCCTGGGATCGAGCCCCACATTGGACTCCCTGCTCATCGGGGAGTCTGCTTCTCCCTCTCCCTCTGCTCCTCCCTACCTCTCTCTCTCTCTGTCTCAAATAAATAAATCTTTAAAAAAAAAAACCCAAAACGTACTTAATGTGCTTAAACGTACTTTACAAGTCTGCTGTTTGTTATTCACCTTAGTCAAAAAAATTGTATTAGCTAATTTGTTTAATTTTGTGTAAACAAAACAACCAATTGGTTGATGAATCTTTCACTTTTCAGCTCATTGTTTGAACATTAGGTAGGTAGATACAAATTAAATCATGCCACTGAAGCAGGCACGATAGGGAGGCATTTTCTAGTACTGGCAGGGATTATAGCTGCTGAGATAGACTTTTAAGGTATCAGACAACTGTTTCATAGAGAATGGTTAATAAACACTAATTAAGTCAGCAAAAAAAAAAAAAAAAAAAAAAAACACCTTGGGGGAAGATCAATATTATTAAGTGTTTAAATGGCTTTTCACATTTACTGAATCTATGTGCAATTGGGCAAGCTGCAATTTCTCTTTTGCTTTCCTACTTTCTCCTCTCCTTTCATTTAAACGGAAAGTTGGCTTGAAGTTTACATTTCTAATCATCTCTTATGAGATAGACAACTTGTTTAAGTTGTCACATATATATTGTGTATTTCATAACCTTGTCCAACTCTGAGTTACTGAATGTGGTCAATACGTAAAGCTGATAAATCTGGTAAGATTAAGAATGAATATTGGGGCACCTGGGTGGCTCAGTCAGTTAAGCTGCTGCCTTCGGCTCAGGTCATGATCTCAGGGTCCTGGGATCGAGCCCCACCTTGGGCTCCCTGCTCAGCTGGGAGTCTGCTTCTCCCTCTGTCCTTACTCCTGCTCATTTTCTCTCTCAAATAAATAAATAAAAATCTTTTTTAAAAAAGAATGTATAATAACAAAACAAAAAAAGATTCCCACTTGCTTCCTCCAACGTAGAGCTCCATGCTCAGTGGGGAGTCTGCTTGTTCCTCTCCCTCTCCTCCTACCCCTTCCTCTGTTCATGTTCTCTCTAACTTATATAAACAAATAAAATCTTTTAAAAATCCCACAAAATGTTTTAACCATTTTAAGTTGCTTTTTCTTGACCCAGCATTCAGTTGGTAGCTGTAAACCTTTCCCAGTGTTCTGACAAGGTTAGTTCTAACAATTTCTGCTTACTTTTGGATGTTTTGTCAGGTGATGGGAGCTTGGAGGTGCTCACTCTGCCATTTTGCTTACATTATTCAATACTATGTTTTGTTTTATTTTAAAAGCATATTAAAGAAATGTTTATTTATAATTCACATACTATACAATTCACCCACCTAAAGTGTACAATCTAATGGTTTTCAATATATGCATAGGGTTGTGCAACTATCTCTGGAAAAGAGCATGGAGCCCGATGCAGGGCTCCATCCCAGGACCCTGAGATCATGACCTGAGCTTAAGTCTGATGTTTAACCAATTGAGCCACCCAGGCACCCCTTGTGGAATTTTTATTTGCCCTTGTCCTACCCCCTCCCTGATAGCCAGTATTCCTAGAGTGGATTCCTGATCCCTAGTTCTGAATGCAGAAGTGATCTTATCTGCAAATAATTGCATAGATCTGTTCTAATCTATCTAGGGCTCCCTAAAGGACTTATGGCACTGTCTCTGTTTTGCCTAAGTTGGAACTCACCCTAGCCAGAAAAGCAGGAGATGGTTGGGGAAAAAGATTAGGATTTACTCATAAAATAGACCACCTATAGCCTGGAAGAAATAAAGAAACAAACACATACAAAGAAACCAGAGGGTATGGCCCATCCAATTTGACAGAAATTGTCCCAGCAGAAGTCTAGACATTAGAATGACAAGATAAAGCTTTAAAACAACTGTCTTAAATATGTTCAAAGAGCTAAGAATTAAAGGAAATCAGGAAAACAATGCATAAACAAAATGATAATATGAACAGAGAGATAAAAATTATAAAAGGAACCAAACAAATTCTGGAGCTGAAAAGTACAACTAAAATGAAGATTTCACTAGAGAAAATGAACAGCAGATATGAGCAGGCAGAAGACAGAATCAGGAAACATGAGGATAAGACAGTTGGTACTTTCCAGTCTGTGGAGTATAAAACAGAATGAGAAAAGTAAATAGAGCCTAAGAGATCTGTGGGACACTATCATGTGGACCAACATCTGCTGTTTGGGAGTTCCAGAGGAGAGAAAGAGGCAGAAAGCATATTTGAGTAGTAACAGCTGAAAGCTTCCCAGCCAAACTGAGATACATATTCATCCTAATTCTAAGTGAATTCAAAGCCCATTAGAATTGCTTACATAAAAATCTACACTTCTAATTCTCTGATTTCATCATCTTCATGACCTTCATTCTTAATCCACCTCAGCTACCTATTCCAACAGCCTCACAACAGCCTTCCACATCAATCAGAATTGCTCTTTCTCTGAAACAAGAAATTCAATAACCCACTTGCACTACACAAGCCCAGCTCTTATGGCTACCTTACTTAGTTACTCTCATTACAATTATTCTTTAGCAGCATCAAGACCTTCAGCCTTGTGATTCTCCCATGTTCTTGACCCCTCAATCCTATCCTGTCTTTCTCTTTCCTAATCCAGTTTTGATGTTATACTCTACCTTTTCAAATCTATTGATTCTTGCCCATAACATCTTTCCATGACATCGTAGTTTGCCAAACCTTTTATGTCTGTACCTTGGCCACTGTTGGCTATACCTATATATAGTCATATATTTATTTACTACATTGAAATCTGGAAATGTGTGGCCTTTCTCTTCAATCAGAGGATCAATTCTTCTATATTTCCCTAGTCAGTTAATCTTCTATTTTTCATAGTACCATGTCTTCCTCAGAATTTCTTCCTTCTTGTGGGCACCGGGGTGGCTCAGTTGGTTAAGCCTTTGGCTCAGGTCATGATTCCAGAGTCCCAGGATCGATTCACACATCGGGCTCTCTGCTCAGCGGGGAGTCTGCTTCTCCCTCTGACCACCCCCCAGTGCTTTCTCTCTCTCACTCTCACTCTCAAATAAATAAATAAAATCTTTAAAAGAAAAAAGAATTTCTTCCTTCTTTACAAACCTTCAACAAAGCCACCTCTCTCCTCGCTTTTGATAGAGAATCTCAGCTAAACTATTAATTATCCCCTCCATGTTTTTAACCTGTCATTTGATTATGGCTCTTTCTTATCAACATTTTAACATACTCAAATATTTTCCAACCTCAATAGATCTCACTAACGCCCATATCCAAGTATCCTTGCCTCAGATAGCAACCCATCCCCCATTTTATAAGTGCATGCTGCTTCAATGGATTATCCCAAACTATCTTTATATCCTAACTTCCTAACATCTTCTTAATGCAGTAAATATAGTTTTCCCTTCTGAACACCCAAAAGCTGACCAATGTGATCACTGAATTACAAATGGCTGAATTCAATGGACAGTCTGCATATATTATGCTACTTAGTCATCTTCAGTATTTGCACTATTTACTAATCCCACTTTGAAATACTCTTTTTTTGGCTTCCATGATACCCAATGCCCTTGGCATTCTCAAAAACATTTCTTGGTTTTTCTTTCCAACTCTTAAATATTGAGAATTTAAGGGATGCTTTTACTATACCTTTCTTTTCTTTCCCTCAGTCAGTGATTCTCAAATATTTTGGGGATTTGGGGTAAAAGTCATGTCTTAGTAGTAGACTTGCAAGAACAACAGATCTCCATCTTCTTCATCAATAAGCATGTCAAAAGACACCTGGTTTCACCATTGGTAGGAGTGCCAACACATAAGACCAACAAGAGATTTATTTCAACAGAGCTATTGGTAGTCAGAGAAATAACAAGTAATAAATACTGGTTTTGAAATCTAGGCTCAACAGGCATAGACGATGTCTTCATTCACTATCAGGTAACAATTTGTGGATATATGGAAGAATCCATGGAAACTAATAGCAATATTTGCAGAAGGAGACTTCTTGTAAATCAGATTTGGATTCTTTTTACAATAATTGGTTAAGGCTAGGACATATTGATGGAATATGGAATTGGGTAAGTATAACATCTAATAAAAAGAAAAGTAGTTTCATGCAGTTGGCATTAAGTAAAGAGAACTTACAGTGTTATATTAGTTTCAAGTGTACAATATAGTGATTCAACAACTCCATACATCACCCAGTGTTCATCATGACAAGTGCACCCCTTAATCCCCATCACCTATTTCACCCCTCTACCTACCCCCTTCTATTTGCTAACTATCAGTTTGTTCTCTATAATTAAGAGTCAATTTATTGGTTTTTCTCTCTTGTTTTTTCCCTTTTCTCACTTGTTTTGTCTCTTGAATTCCACAGATGAGTGAAACCATATGGCATTTGTCTTTCTCTGACTGACTTAATTCACTTAGCATTATATTCTCTAGCTCCATTCATGTCATTGCAAATGGCAAGATTTCATTATTTTTATGGCTGAATAATATTCCATATATATACATATATATATATACTCCACATCTTCTGTATTCATTCATGAATCGATGGACACTTGGGCTGCTTCCATATCTTGGCTATTGTAAACAACGCTGCAATAAACACAGGGGTGCATATATCCCTTTGAATTAGTGTTTTTATATTCTTTGGGTAAATACCTAGTAGTGTGATTATTAGATGATAGGGTAGTTCTATTTTTAACTTTTTGAGGAAACTGCATACTATTTTCCACAGTGGCTGCACCAGTTTGCATTCCCACAAACAGTGCACAAGAGTTCCTTTTTCTCCACATCTTCACCAACACTGGTTTTTTGTTTGTTTTGTTTTGTTTTGTTTTTTGGGGGGAGAGAAGGGTAGAGGGAAGGGGGAGAATCTTAAGCAGGCTCAACACTCAGTGTGGACTCAGATGCAGGACTCCACACAGGGCTCAATCTCACAACCTTGAGATGGTGACCTGAGCCAAGATCAAGAGTCAGATGCTTGGGGCGCCTGGGTGGCTCAGTCAGTTAAGCGTCTGCCTTTGGCTCAGGCGGTGGTCCCAGGGTCCTGGGGTCGAGCCCTGCATTGGGCTCCCTGCTCGGCGGGAAGCCTGCTTTTCCCTCTCCCACCCCCCCTGCTTGTGTTCCCTCTCTCACTGTGTCTCTCTCTGTCAAATAAATAAATAAAATCTTAAAAAAAAAAAGAGTCAGATGCTTAACTGACTGAACCACCCAGGCACCCCATCTTTTTATTTTTTAATTTATTTTTTTAACTTTTAAAATTTTATTGAGGTATAATTTATATAATGTAAAATGCACCCATTTTAAACATACAGTCCAGTGAGTTCTGACCAGTGTATATACTTGTATAACCACAATCATAATCAGTATATTGAACATTTATTTCTTTTTTTTTTTTTTGATGTTTATGGTTTCTGTTCTCACATTTAAGCCTTTAATCTATTTTGAATTTATTTTTGTGTGTGGTGTTAAAGTGATCCACTTTCTTTCTTTGCATGTTACTATCCAGTTTCCCAACACAGTGTATTGAAGAGACTGTTCTTTTCCCATTGGATATTATTTCCTACCTTGTCAAAGATTAATTGACCATATAGAATTAGTTATGGTTTTAAAGGAGATACTGAGTATTTATCCTTTCTCAGCTCTATCCTACAAAGAATTACTCATTTTACCTGTTGAAGCCTCTCCTACTGCTCTCAGGGCATAAACTCTGGTTGCAGAGTCTTTTCACATGAATTTCAATTAATTTTTTAAGGTAGCTCTTTTCCTCTAATTTTTTAATTTAGATAAAATTTTCCTCTAACTAAAGGAACAATTATATCAGTAAAGCATCATTTTCAGGTGAAATCTTCATAGACTTAATATTTATGCATTAAGAAGAAAGTCAATTTAATTTTAAAACAAATATAGTTTCTTGAAAAAATCATATTAACATGTAGTCAGAGAATTTATTATAAAAAGATTAATCTTCCTGTAGCATGTCTATTGTCATTTTAAATATCTGCTCAAATCAATTAACTGCATCCACGATAGTTTTTAAACTATAGGTATATATTATATAGGTAGGTATATTATATATACCTACCTATAGGTATGTACCAAGGCTCTCCAAAAAAGTTACCTCAACCTTTACTTCCAGGCTTGTCTCTTAGAAGATTTACTGAATGAACAAACAAAAAGAACCTTGCTTTCCAACATATCTTCTCATATCCAACCCTGTAGTTTTATTTATTGTACTATATATCCCTCTTGGAAGGCCCATCTTACTCTTATTTACCTATTTAAATGCTATTTATACCCAAAACCTTGACTAAGTGTATTTGCTTTAAAAGTTTTTGACTGAGCACTCAGCCCATTGTGATCTATTTCTTCCTAGATTCCCTTGAACAAAATAAGATTATGTTTTAAATAAGATAATATATAGAATGTGCTATACCAAGCATACATGTTTTGCAGGTATTTATATTTGGAGGATATGACCACTGCAATTTATTGCCATTTTGACTATTCTCATAACAGTATACACTGGTCTTTACTGTTATTTAACCTCTCAGGTTGTTCAATGCCCCCCCCCCCCCCGCCCAACTAGGTTATTATCTAGGGACCATAGCTCTACTTCACATTGAATACAGCTACCAACACACAATGTTCAATGAATCATTTAAAAAGTAAAAATTGAAGAAAAGGAAAGGAAGAAAGGAGAGAGAGAAGGAAGGAAAAGCAGAAGCAAAAAAATTATAAAACATGGAACAAGTAAAGTGGTCCTCATTGATCACTAACCTCCAAGTCACTTTATAAACACATTAACACATTTTCAAAATAGCCTAAAGATTTCAGTTGGTGAATTAATGGTTGTAAAATTGCTTAAATATTATACAATACTATACAGATATAGGCATTAAAAACTAATCTAAATCTGATACCAGAATAGCTTCTGCACTCAATACTGTTGAATTGAATTGTCTTATGAATTTGTCCCACACCACTCTGTCCCTTAGTAAATTTAGTGAAAATTGTGCAATACTTGTGGGATTTAGAATGGTTCAGAGTGAATTCTAATGAAATTCTGTGAAGAGTCAGTCATCCTATTACTAGGAGATACTTGTCTTTCTTTCCAGAGAGACAACTTAAAAGTCCTTAACTACAGACAAGAGATTTGCTATAGAGCCAGGATGTTAAAAACTCACTTCAAATCTTCTTACCCCTTTAAATATACATTTGAGAAAGCAAGCTATGACTGTGAAAGGGGTTGTTTGATTTTTTAGGTCACCTAAAAGTCCCCATTACAGGTTCCACAATAGGTATTTTACAATAAACATGTATTTACACGAAATGTAAGATCCTTTATGCAAATATGCTTTTAAAATCTAGTATAGGGGCACCTGGGATGCTCAGTCAGTTAAGCATCTGACTTCGGCCCAGGTCATGATCCTGGGATTGAGCCCCACATTGGCTCCCTACTCAGTGGGGAGTCTGCTTCTCCCTCTCCCTCTGCCCCTCCCCCCACTCATGCACATGCATGCTCTCTCTCTCTCTCAAATAAATAAGTGAAATCTTAAAAATCTAGTATAAGTTTCTATATATTTGAGCAGGTCTTCTGTTGCCAATTGTGGTTACTATAAAAATAAACAAATCACAGAGTTGCTATTACATCCTTAGAATTGTTTTAAATAACGTATGGGACAAGAAGAAGAAAATGAAAAAAATAATTTAATTTCCAGAGAGATTTAGTTAAAAGGGGATACTTTTAAATAAAAGAAAGTTTACATGTCTGCACGTTTTTAAAATATTAACATAATTTTACATCCATATGTAAAACTTTAAATTCCCTTCTATTACCTTTTGAGTGTCTTTAAAATGCTGTCCAGTTGAAGTACCTCTTGTTTGCATTTCCTAGGTGATAGTTTTTCTATTTGAAATGTTTTAAATTTATTTTTAGAGGTCATTTAAATTTAAATATTGTAGCAAAGGTTCTAATTTGGAACTACTTTTTGCAATAATGATTCTAAAATACAATAGTTTAAAAATACATAGTCAACAGAATAGTTTCAGCAGCGTGTTGGGTAAGATACTCTGAAAAGTCTTCTTGCCACAAAACAAGTAAACTCTCATGAAATGAGATTGTCAGTGCCTGTGTTCAAACTTCCCTTCTTTAAAAAGACACAGTCAGAGGAGGAGCAAGATGGTAGAGGCATAGGAGACCTAGATTTTGTCTGGTCCCAGGAAGTCAGGTAGAGAGGTATCAAACCATTCTGAACACCTACGAACTCAACAGGAGATCAAAGAAAACAGTAGCAGAAACTCTCTGAACAGAAAAGCGATCACTTTCTGGAAGTTTCAGGTCTCTTCTGATTTCTTTAGTGTATATTTTTCTGGGGTCATTGTTACCCTGTTAGCATTTTGTTCTTTCATTCATCTGTTCTCACCTGGACAAAATAACAAGATGGAAAAACTCACCTCATCAAAAAGGAACAATAGGCAGTACTGACTGCCAGGGACCTAATCAATACAGACATTAGTAAGATGTCAGAACAAGAGTTCAGAATGATAATTATAAAGATACTAGCTGGGCTTGAAAAAAGCATGGAAGATACTAGGGAAACCCTTTCTGGAGAAATAAAAGAACTAAAATCTAACCACGTTGAAATCAAAAAGGCTATTAATGAGGTGCAATAAAAAATGAAGGCTCTAAATGCTAAGATCAATGAGGCAGAAGAGAGAATTAGTGATATAGAAGACCAAATGATGGAGAATAAAGAAGCTGAGAAAAAGAGAGATAAACAACTACTGGATCATGAGGGCAGAATTCGAGAGATAAGTGATACCATAAGACAAAACAATATTAGAATAATTGGGATGCCAGAATAAGAAGAAAGAGAGAGAGGGGCAGAAGGTATACTGGAGCAAATTATAGCAGAGAACTTCCCTTATTTGGGGAAGGAAACAGGCATCAAAATCCAGGAGGCACAGAGAACCCCCACTCAAAATCAATAAAAATAGGTCAATACCCCGACACCTAATAGTAAAACTTACGAGTCTCAGAGACAAAGAAAAAATCTTGAAAGCAGCTCAGGACAAGAGGTCTGTAACCTACAATGGTAGAAATATTAGATTGGCAACAGACCTATCTACAGAGACCTGGCAGGCCAGAAAGGACTGGCATGATATATTTAGAGCACTAAACAAGAAAAATATGCAGCCAAGAATACTATATCCAGCTAGGCTGACACTGAAAATAGAAAGAGAGATAAAAAGCTTCCAGGACAAACAAAAACTAAAGGAATTTGTAAACACGAAACCAGCCCTACAAAAAATCTTGAAAGGGGTCCTCTAAGCAAAGAGAAAGCCCAAAAGTAACATAGACCAGAAAGTAAGAGAGACAATATACAGTAACAGTCACCTTACAGGCAATACAATGGCACTAAATTCCTATCTTTCAATAGTTACCCTGAATGTAAATGGGCTAAATGCCCCAATCAAAAGACACAGGCTATCAGATTGGATAAAAAAACAAGACCCGTTGATATGCTGTCTGCAAGAGACTCATTTTAGACCCAAAGACACCTCCAGATTAAAAGTGAGGGGGTGGAAAACTATTTACCATGCTAATGGACAACAAAAGAAAGCTGGGGTGGCAATCCTTACATTAGACAAATTAGATTTTAAACCAAAGACTATAATAAGAGGTGAGGAAGGCACTATATCATACATAAAGGGTCTATCAAACAAGAAGATCTAACAATTGTAAATATCTATGCCCCTAACATGGGAGCAGCCAATTATATAAGGCAATTAATAACAAAAGCAAAGAAACACATTGACAACAATACAGTAATAGTAGGGGACTTTAACATCCCCCTCACTGAAATGGACAGATCGTCTAAGCAAAAGATCAACAAGGAAATAAAGACTTTAAATGACACACTGGACCAAATGGACTTCACAGATATATTCAGAACATTCCATCCCAAAACAACAGAATACACATTCTTCTCTAGTGCTCATGGAACATTCTCCAGAATAGATCACATCCTAGGTCACAAATCAGGTCTCCACCAGTACCAAAAGATTGGGATCATTCCCTGCCTATTTTCAGACCACAATGCTTTGAAACTAGAACTCAATCACAAGAGGAAAGTCGGAAAGAACTCAAATACATGGAGGTTAAAGAGCATCCTACTAAAGAATGAATGGGTCAACCAGGAAATTAAAGAAGATTTAAAAAAATCATGGAAACCAATGAAAATGAAAACACAACTGTTCAAAATCTTTGGGATGTAGCAAAGGCGGTCCTAAGAGGAAAGTATATAGTAATACAAACCTTTCTCAAGAAACAAGAAAGGTCTCAAATACACAACCTAACCCTACACCTAAAGGAGATGGAGAAAGAACAGGAAATAAAGCCTAAACCCAGCAGGAGACTCATACAGGAATTCAGTAAAGTGGCAGGATATAAAATCAATGCACAGAAATCAGTTGCATTTATATATACCAACCAGAAGACAGAAGAAAAAGAAATTAGGGAGTCGATCCCATTTACAATTGCACCCAAAACCATAAGATACCTAGGAATAAATCTAACCAAAGAGACAAAGGATCTATACTCAGAAAACTATAAAATACTCATGAAAGAAATTGAGGAAGACACAAAGAAATGGAAAAATGTGCCATGCTCATGGATTGGAAGAACAAATATTGTAAAGATGTCAATGCTACCTAGAGCAATCTACACATTCAATGCAATCCCTATCAAAATACCATCCACTTTTTTCAAAGAAATGGAACAAATAATCCTAAAATTTGTATGGAACCAGAAAAGACCCCGCATAGCCAGAGGAATGTTGAAAAAGAAAAGCAAAGCCGGTGGTATCACAATTCCGGACTTCCAGCTCTATTACAAAGCTGTCATCATCAAGACAGTATGGTACTGGCACAAAAACAGACACATAGATTAATGGAACAGAATAGAGAGCACAGAAATGGACCCTCAACTCTATGGTCAACTAATCTTCAACAAAGCAAGAAAGAATGTCCAATGGAGAAAAGACAGTCTCTTCAACAAATGTTGTTGGGAAAATTGGACAGCCACATGAGAAGAATGAAACTGGACCATTTCCTTACACCACACACAAAAATAGACTCCAAATGGTTGAAAGACCTAAATGTGAGACAGGAGTCCATCAAAATCCTAAAGGAGAACACAGGCAGCAACCTCTTTGACCTCAACTGCAGCAACTTCTTCCTAGAAACATCACCAAAGGCAAGGGAAGCAAGGGCAAAAATGAACTATTGGGACTTCATCAAGATAAAAAGCTTTTGCACAGCAAAGGAAACAGTCAATAAAACCAAAAGACAACCAACAGAATGGGAGATGATATTTGCAAATGACATATCAGATAAAGGCTAGTATCCAAAATCTATAAAGAACTTATCAAACTCAACACATAAAGAACAAAGAATCCAATCAAGAAATGGGCAGAAGACATGAACAGACATTTTTCCAAAGAAGACATCCAAATGGCCAACAGACACATGAAAAAGTCCTCAACATCACTTGGCATCAGGGAAATCCAAATCAAAACCTCAATGAGATACCACCTCACTCAGAATGGCTAAAATTAACAAGTCAGGAAATGACAGATGTTTATGAGGATGCAGAGAAAGGAGAACCCTCCTACACTGTTGGTGGGAATGGAACTGGTGCAGCCACTCTGGAAAACTGTATGGAGGTTCCTCAAAAAGTTGAAAATAGAACTACCGTATGACCCAGCAATTGCACTACTGGGAATTTACCCCAAAGATACAAATGTAGTGATCTGAAGGGGTACGTGCACCCCCATGTTTATAGCAGCAATGTCCACAATAGCCAAACTGTGGAAAGAGCCAAGATGTCCATCGACAGATGAATGGATAAAGAAGATGTGGTATATATATATAATGGAATATTATGCAGCCATCAAAAAAAAAAAAAAACCACCATGAAATCTTGCCATTTGCAATGATGTGGATGGATCTAGAGGGTATTATGCTAAGTGAAATAAGTCAATCAGAGAAAGACATGTGTCATAGGATCTGATATGAGGAATTCTTAATCTCAGGAAACAAACTGATAGTTGCCAGAGTGGTGGGGGGTGGGAGGGATGGGGTGGCTGGGTGATAGACATTGGGGAGGGTATGTGCTATGGTGAGTGCTGTGAATTGTGTAAGACTGATGAATCACAGATCTGTACCTCTGAAACAAATAATACAGTATATGTTAAAAAAAAAAAAAGATAGCAGGAAGGGAAAAATGAAGGGGGGGGTATTGGACAGGGAGATGAACCATGAGAGACTATGGACTCTGAGAAACAAACTGAGGGTTCTAGAGAGGAGGTGGGTGGGGCAATGGGTTAGCCTGGTGATGGGTATTAAAGAGGGCACGTATTGAATGGAGCACTGGGTGTTATACCCAGTGTAATGATGTAATGTATGGTGGTTAACATAACGTAATAACATAAAATTAAAAAAATAAAAATAAATTACATAAAAAAATTTTAAAAAATAAATAAAAATAAAAAGACACAGTCATATTGGATTAGGGCCCACCCTAATGACTTAATCTCAATTTGGTCATCTGAAATGAGCCTTTTTCCAACTAAGGTCATACTCATAGGTACTCGAGGTTAGTACATCAATATGTCTTTGCAGAGGAGAGAGGATACAATTCAATCCATACCACGATATAAAAATATTAACTTAATGTAATTTTATGGAACAATCTGCCAGAGACTAACTAATTAGAATATCTCACAGATAGACATGTGTATCTATTAAAACTCCCTTCAGATATTTATACATAGTTTATATTTATTAATGTGATAACAGACAATATGCTTCAAGACAGAATTCTGAATGGAAAAACACAAATTAAAATGGAAAAAAATGAATCACATTTTCACTTTGCAAAGCTGTGATATGTTTTTTCCTTTTTATCCTTTTTAGTTTGTCATTAAAGTCACATAGATCCACAAGAGATGTCACACTAATTGAGTTATCTCTGAACTTGGTGTAGAAAAAGGTCACACTTAATCAAAGCAGATCAGATCATTGACCAAGTCGGTCTTGGCCATAATGTAGCATCATAGGCTTCATACTGAATTTATATTGTGTACTCATCTGTTAAAATTTAATTAAACTCTATGTATTTAAAGGTAACATAATTTGCAAACACAATATGTTATAAGCTTGAAAGAGGAATACCTTCCATACATACCCACTATATGCTCAAAATCTGAAAAAATAAACAGCTTTCGTAGTCTTTAGATAGATGTCTAATATTCAAATTTCAAAAAAATGGTATCTTTATTATGATTAAAGAGAATGGCCAATTAAAATAGAAAAAATATAAAATTAATATTGGCTAATATACTGTAATAAATCTGTTAACATCTTTATGCAAAAGGACTCAAATCGATTGGCATAGAATTTCCTCAAATATTTCAGTCTAGATAAAATTAGTGAAAATGGCAGGTACAAACCATATATAGGCTCTACCTCTATTAACTCCATGAAAATCTGACCCCTTATTTAAAGTTCCAGAAATTCTTTGGGGATGTCTCCCATGCTCTTTTGAATAGGATTATGTAGCAATTACCTGCTCATTTTCCTCCAGTATTGTTTTCTGTTTGATGTGGGTAACAACTTTATTTATTAAAAGAAACTGAATCAGTCAGAATCATGCCAAGAATATAAATACTCTAAGTGTTCAAAGTAAAATATAATACAAGGAATTGCTTACAGAGTTGATGCATATGATAAGAAGCCAAACAGAAAATGGTGAGATAAGAGAAAGATTTGCCACAGCAGGAAGCTGCTATGAACCCTAGGCTGGATGCACAAAGAAGGGAGGTGGTATTAGCAGATCCCACTGGCCATGAACCCCCAGCTAGAACGACTGTGGATGCCTGGAGCTAGTGCCATGGAGATGACGCACCTGTTGCCAGAGACACCACGTAGGTTTCCCCTTTCTTCATTATTTTCAACATTCTGCTTCCTATTGACTAAAAAGCCAATAGATATGAAGTCAGAGTATATCAACTAAGGTCAAGCCAGGAAAGAAGAAATATTTCAGATTTGTTTAAACAGAAAGATTTTGATACAGAGAATTGATTACACCACGGATAGAACTAAAAACCATCATTCAGGTGTTTAAAAAAAAAAATCAGGAAGTCTCTACCATTGCTAGACTGGAGAACCTTGGAAAGGAATCAGTGCTACCAGATCCGAGGGTCATCTGGCAGGAGTTAGAACTGCAGGGAGCACTGCCCAATGGTAAGTGGAACAGTGGAGACAATCAGTTTGTTGGTAACTTGGGGAGGGTAAAGTCCTCGCTTTCTCTCCATTTCCTCTGGAACAGATGCTGATATTATGTAGATTGAGGCTGCCTGTGGTTTGCTCCTATCTGCTGAATTTGTAGATTCATGAGAATAACCTGTGACCCACTTTTGTTGTATAGCTTATCCATGAATCTCTGGTTTTGATATTAAGAGCTCTGTTTTTAGGAGGAGACTCATAGAAATTTCATAGCTATAAAAAAACAACTATTCTATTGCCTCCCTCTTTCCAGAATCCTTTCTTATGTGTTTTCATTCCCTTTTTTATATTTCAAATCACTTTAAATGTATTTATTTATAGTCTCTAAATCAGGTTCACTATATGACATATCCCTATTCCAGTTATCTAATTCTTGTATTAGTAGCATCTGCTGACTCCTCTTTATTGTGGAATTTTCTTTGTGATCTTAATCATTTTTGTCTGTGTGCTCATATATTAATGTCTGCAAACTGCAAAACTATTGATAACCCCTGAAGACTAGTCTCTCTAGAGCAGGTTAGTGTTTGCTCAGGTTTATCAGAATTTTGGAACAACCTTTCATGATTATCTTTTGAGTGGTCCCTAACCATATAGCTACTACAAAGTCAACCCTGCCTCCCTTTGTTGAAAGACCATCCTTTTCATAAATTCTCAGATAATTATTTTTCAACTTGTGCTGGGTCCAAAGACAAGAAATTTTCCTTGTTAATTACCTACGTTTATTGACTTATAAACTCGGGCTTCTGTGGTGATACCACTATTAACTCCTTCCTAACTCAAGATCTTGGCCTTATTTTCTTTCCCTCAAATGATACTAAATTCCAACCATTGCTTCAGGGCCTTCCTTTGATTTCTTTTTATGATTCTTTGTGACCAGTAGGAATTTTCTTTATAGCCTTTTGAGCCCAGCTTTGTCTTTCTAAGACTGCTACATTTTTTTAGTATTTCTTAACAGAATTTTCAGGTTGACAGGAACAAGTCTTCAATCTATAGCACTTGCCCAAGTGGGGATACAGAAAGACTTTCCAAAAACAGGGTTTCCATTTCCAGATCCTTATTCTTCACCACTCTCCTAGAACTTAACGACCTGATAGCAACTTTACTGTTCTCAGTTCCTACCACCCTTTTTGAAATTATCTTTTTCCTATTTTAATATGCAAAGGTCTAAGTCCCATTGATCCCCTATCTTGTAAGGTTCATTTCCATGGGTACTGAAACCCCTGGCCTGCCATATAAAGGGCTTATTTGGGTCTTTGGTGAGAAAATCAATGACTCTAAAGATAGGGTAACAAATAATTCAGCAATTTCAATGCTTTCCAATTTTTGCTTAGTTCAAAAAAATTAGAATGGAACCAAATTGACTTTTATTACTTCATGAAAAATAATGTTTGATGGCCAAGTCACAATGTGACTTTTGGCATGAAGTCCACACAATGTTCAAAGAATGAAATAACACTGCTATGAAAATTCCCTTTCTTTTTCTACACCAATTTTTGTGACTATGATTTTTCAATGATTCCATTTACTAACCCCACCCACACAAAAAAATAAACAAAAAACCAGGAAAAGAATTACTGCTAAAACTAGCTTCATTCTGAAATGTCCATCAAAATATGTATTAACTAATTGTGAAAACTACACTTAATCATACCAATAAGAAATGCATTTTATTGGGGCGCCTGGGTGGCTCAGGCATTAAGCGTCTGTGGCTCAGTCATAAAGCATCTGCCTTGGGCTCAGGTCATGATCTCAGGGTCGTGGGATCGAGCCCTGCATCAGACTCCCTGCTCGGCGGGAAGCCTGCTTCTCCCTCTCCCACTCCCCCTGCTTGTGTTCCCTCTCTCACTGTGTCTCTCTCTGTCAAATAAATAAATAAAAATCTTTTTTTTTTAATTTAATCTGCCACAATGATGGTTATAGAAATTCTCTTATTTAAATTGAATATATCTTTACAGAGATAAAATACTTTCCAAAATTGCACATCAGATAAGTGATTCATCTGGATAGCCTGATATATCCTGTTTTCCTTTTCAGAAGTATCTGACATGAGACCTAATTATAAGACTATAAAACTCTTCCCCTCCTTCCATACCTTACCACCATATTCCTATAGGTTTATTTATAAAAGTTCCTTATACCCAGTGCATTATGTCTGGATGTCCAGAAAAAATTACAAGGTGTACCAAAAAAGCAAAAAGCTCAATTTGAAGAGACAGGGAGCAACCACTGGAAACAGACATGGCAGGGATGTTGGAACTATCAGACTGGGAATTTAGTAAACTACGACTAATATGCTAAGGGCTGCAAGAATGAGTGGGCAGTGTAAGCAGAGAGATGGAAATCCTAAGAAAGAACCAAAAAAAAAAATGCTAAAGATAAAAAATATTGCAACATAAATGAAGAATGCCTTTTATAGGTTTATTAGTAGATTGGACATGACTGACTAAAGAATCACTGAGATAAAAGATATAACAAGACAATCCTTAAGAACAGAAAAGCAAAGAAAACAAAGACTGAAGATAACAGAACAGAATATCTAAGGACTGGGACTGTGCAGCAATTAAAAAAGGTAAAGCATATGTGTAATGGGATATCAAAAATAGAAGGAAGAAACAGAAAAAATATTTGAAAAATAATAGCTGAGAATTTCCCCCAAATTAATGTCAGAAACCAAGCCACAGATCCAAGCAACTCAGAGAACACCAAGCAGGATAAAATCTAAACAAACAAACAAAAAGCAAAAAAAACTACATCTAAGTGTATAATTTCAAACTACTGAAAATCAAAGATGAAAAATCCTGAAAGAAGCCGGGGTGGGGGCTGGAAATCATGCCTATAGAGGAACAAAGATAAGAACTAAATCTGAGGGGTGCCTGGGTGGCTCAGTCATTAAGCATCTGCCTTCAGCTCAGGTCATGATCCCAGGGTCCTGGGATCGAGCCCTGCATCGGGCTCCCTGCTTGGCGGGAGGCCTGCTTCCTCTCCCACTCTGCCTGCTTGTGTTCCTCTCTCACTGTCTCTCTCTCTGTCAAATAAATAAATAAATAAATAAATAAATAAATCTTTAAAAAAAAAGAAATAAATCTGATTTCTCCTCAGAAACCATACAAAGAAGAAGAGAATAGAGTGAATATGTAAAGTGTTAATGGGGGGGGGACCCACCAACCTAGAATTCTTTACCCTGAGAAATTATCCTTCAAAAATGAAGGGAAGAAATAAAGACTTTCTCAGACTCCTCTCCCCAAAAAAGAGAGAATTTGTTGCAAATGGACATACCTTTCAAGAAATATTAAAAGAAGTTCTACAGAGGGAAGCAAAATAGTGTAAGTCAGAAACTTGATCTGCATGAAGAAAGAAGGAATATTGAAGAAGGAATAAGTGAAGGAAAATATGTGATTTAGAACCTAGAGGATCCAAACAGAAGAAAGTGAAGTGAATTTGCAGGGTGATGAGAACGAAAAGTCCCAGAATGATACTCATAGAATGAATTTTGGAGCAACCAGTCAAGATAAGACCGGGAAGAATGACTCTAAACATAAAAATGGAAGTAATTGATTACTTGAGGTATGTAACTCTAGAAACAAATGTTAGGATTGATGGTGGGAAAAGAGTGACAAGTGCACAGAAAATGTCACAGGCTATTTAAAGTTTCCTGAATGATACCCTGAATCCAACTTATACAAGGTTGTAAAAAGCTTAACAAGCAGAAAATTGTGTGTATTTTGAATGAAATATGTGGCCATGCTTTTGATAATTCAGATAACATGAGATGAAAACTGGGGAAGTAAGTATAATGAGAAAAATGAAGACATCTGTGTGCACACTCTTATGGCATACTTAGTGTTTAATGGTGATGAAATTTTGTGGAAAATGGAAAAAGATCCAAAATTTTCTTGAAATAGTCCATTCTCTGTGTAATACCTTTAAATACATTTATAAAATATTATAAAGTAAGTGAAGGTATAACTTTGGAAAGCAGTCTTCCATGGTCCCTGCTCCCACACATCATGATTAATTGACCAGAATCCAAAGGGGCCATGAGCTCTCTTTCACCAGTGCTACTTCTCAGAATTGTTTAATCAGTTTAATTATTTTTTTCTGAAGAGTGAGATAATGTACCACAAGAATGCATTAAGTAATCATGAACTGTGCCTATGTTACCCAATGGAAAAGAACAGGCTTGCTTACTGCTTGCTAGATAAATGGCAGATTTCCTAAATTCAGAAATCCTCTCCTCTGATTTACCCCTGCATAAGCAGGCTCTACATGGTTCTTCATGTAAGATTTGACTTCTGGGAAAGCAGTGCAATGATGTTACTCTGCCTACTACTGTTACTCTGAGTAATAAATTGTCTTTTGTCTATGACCCAGGAAATGTGACTTCTCTCAGCATCCATGGAACAATATCAACTCATAACTTATTAATCCATATGGTTATTTTAGAGGGCACTCTCATCCTTCTAGTTTTCCTCCATATTGTCAAATTTATTTAAATAGTATTAAACTCCAACAGAAACATGCAGCAAGCTATGGAGTCTGTTAAAAATATGTTGGATTCTTTCACATGATTTGTCATTATTTGTGATTCAGAAATCATTGGAGGTTATTGAAACACTGGGAGTTGGGCCAAAGATTACTCAGATAAACAATTGACAACTGGATTGATTTTAATATTTGACTTACTTTTTAATTTAAAATCTATTCACTGGATGATTGGGGTTAAAGAAATTCTTCCAAAGAGACTTAAAGTAAATTCATATATTATTTTTCTTTATCTTCAAAAACAGATGCAGTTAGTCATTGTATATCACTTAGGATAAACATTCAATATTTTAAAATAATTTAGAATGGATGAGAAAAATTTTTTTCAAAAATAATCTCCAAAGAATTCATGGCCAAAAATATCTTGAGAAAAAGTTCAGAAAAAAACTTCAACAGATAGTCAAGTCTATTTCCCATACCTTATCAAAGGAAGCAAATAAAATTAATATTTATTACTAGAAAACATATGCTATTTTGCTGATTTACCATAATTACAACACAATGAAAAACATTTTAAAATGTTCAACTAAAAGTGAAAAGGACAACGGTTTAGAGGTTTGGATGAAGTGAAAGAGCAGGTGTGGAAGGAATATTCTCTATCACAAGTTTCATAGATGAGCACCTAATGGTTAAGGATGAAAAAAGAGTAAATTTCAGAATTCCCATGGGAATTAAAGAAATCAAGGCACTAGTAGGCTGGATTTTGGACAGGTCATTACATGGACACTTTTGTCATCTTGCACTATTGTAAGATTGCAGACCAGACTCCAAAGCCTTAGTAAATGGAAACAAATAAACAAACAACAACAACAACAAAAACCCTGATAAGAATGGGAGGTAGATGAGGATGGCAGCGCATAAATCAGCAATATGGCATGAATCTCAAATGAGCAGAGATCTTTACTCAAGGGTCAAAAGAAAATGGTCTAGAAAGTCATATCTTCAGGGAAATCCAAATTTTGATCAAAATCATGAGATTGTAACTAGAGTTTTATCAATGGGATAGAGTTATGTAGGTGTTTGTGAGCCATGAAATAAGAGTTCCAGAAAGCACAATGGGAGGGAAGAACCATAGCCAAAGTCAGATTCAAAATCCAGGGGCATATAAAGATGAAAATTAATGAGCAGACTTTAACCTGACAGACCTATATTTTAAATCACAAGGTAAGACAGGATGGGATTAGCAGGTTTAAGATCAATGGAATTGGAGAGAGGGTTCTCTCAGGTCTCTTTTAGGACTATATTTTATATTTTCCTTTGAAAGTGTAGACTTATTAACAAGAACATTTGAGTCTAACTACATTTTCTTCATTCACACTGAATTTTAAAAAGTACATCAATTATAACTGAAAATAATGAAGTTGTTTTCAAACATTTTTTTAAAAGTAGGAATATGGACAGGCTGACAAAGAAGATACTTTTTTTCTTCATCCTATTTTAATGCTTCTCATTTCTCAAAGAGAACCCGCAGGCAGTCTTGTATCAGTTATAAAGACATTTAAAAAACACAAAACTCAGTTCCTATAAGACATTTGCACATTTTAGAAAAGAGTCTTTTCTGAATTTCATTAGTATCATCAATGAAAAGGATGGCAGAAAAGATACAGTGATTAATGCATATTAAATGCATCATATTTTACTTCATCCTATACTTAAAGACAGGAAAATTAAGCTAAACATTTCTACTTTCATTTCTCTTGCTTCGTGTATGATATGATCAGTGAACTTTATGGTTCTAATGTTTTGTTTCAAAGAGACTTTTTCATGTTACTAAACTCATAGGAAATAACACTGATGAAGTTTAAAATATAATTCTAGTTCTTCAACTTTATCATTTACTTCATTTTACATGATTCTTACCTCTATACTTAATAAGTTGGACAAAAAATAATTCATGGGGATTTTTTGCCTATTTTTTTTTTGTGCTTCCTTAAAAAATATTGTGACTGCTTCAGAAATGAATCCTTCATGTGCTTACCTATCTTCATTTATCTACCTCTACACAATGCAGCCAGAACAATGAGAACCCTAAGCAAACCAGAGCTGGAATAACCAAATGGTGGGCCATCATGTATCTATCAGAGCTGACTATTTTCACAAAGGTTGTGGGCACTTTGTTTAGAAAGGAATGATTATTTCAACCTCTAAATTAAAGCACAAGCTCAAAATAGAAAGTGAACAGAAATGATTTTCAGGCTTTCTCTCTTATAATAATATACATGGATCATCAGCCCATATCTAAACTAAACATTTAAGAATTTACCAATTACCTTGCTTCACTTCTTGGTCTGCTAGAGGCAACACGTTGTTCGCTTCATTCCTTCTTCTTATTCTATTCCTTCTTCCCCTCCTTTTTTCTTTCCTTTATATATTTTTCTTTTTCTTTAAAGCAGTGTTCCCCAAAGCACCAAGGACAACATTTAGGAAGAGGGTAGAGCCTGTTGTAGGTATGATGGAGAAACTAAAAGATCAAGGGTTTAGGCCTTCCACCCTAATCATGGAAGGCTACCCTCTATATAACTCACATATTATAAAAAATATTTAAAAAATGACTGTGTTGAAGCATGGTCTTTAGATTATTTACATGAAACTTGGTCCTTATTATCTTATTAGCAAAAATTAATTTCATAGGAGAAAACAGGCTTTAAAGAAATAAATCAGTTTAGGAGGTTTTGTTAGACTGAGTGAGGAAATGTACAGTACTAAAGTTGCTAGGGTGGGAAGTCCCAGTATACCATTAAAAATATTGATCAACAGTTATCAGAAGAGCAGCTCTGAGAGGCTGTAATGAAAAAGCTAAAATGATCTTGACCTTCTTTGCAAACAATATGAGGATTTGCACCTAAACACTGAAATTTAATTCAATCAAAAAGGCTCAGTGTCTATTGTACACTATTTTCTATGTCAGAAATGCTATATCTCAATGATAAATAAGATGCAATCCCTGTTTTCAAGAATCTTTTCTGAGTTTTGAGTTATGAGGTTGGTGATCTACTCATTTTATTTTCTCCAGTGGATCTTCCAATGGAGACAATCTCCAGAGTGACTTTTGAGATGTTAGAGAAAAAAATATAAGAGAAACTCTACTTTCGGCTATGATGGATTAACTTGCTGAGAGAATTTAGTAAAACTTGATAATAAGCAAAATGAATTGCTTTGAAGTCTTGGGAGAGCTACTAAGACATCAAAATTTGACATACCAAGATCTCTTAGAATTAGAAATGCATTCAAGTTAACCTAGCAGTTTGGGAACAGTTTTTGCCCTTGTGGCATTTGAAGGTTCATAAGGGGAAGAGAGGCTGAGCACCTGAATGGAAATTTACAGGTAAGTAGAAGAAAAGATAAACCAAGCATACAGCCCTCTCAAATTCAGGAGAGATAAAAAACTAGAGCTTAGGGCTCACCAAAACTGAGACTCTCTAAGAAACTATAGGACTTAGTGTAAATAGATAAGGCTTTAAAAGTTTTGAAACTCATTTTGAATCTTCTCACTTACTGATTAAATTAAGAAGATATGTGTTTTCTCTGTCAGAAATAAATGTTAATCTCTCAATGAAGAACATATTGTCCAGAGATAACTATTTTTCCTAAGTTGTAACTATATTCAATCAAAAAGTGCTGGACATATGAGTAGACAGGATCAAAAGAAAAACATGATAAAAACAGATCTATATTTCCTCCAAATACTGGAGATATAAGAAATCAGTTTAAAAATAATTGCTATTGATAAGTTGAAGAAAAGAGATTAAGAAATGGAAAAATATATCAGAAAACCTAAATTTAGAAAAATAGAATCCAATGGAAATCCAGACCTAAAATACATAGCAACTAAAATTAAGAACAGAATAGATAGATTTAACATACAATTAGACAAAGCAAAAGAGAAAATTAATAAATAGATAAGAACTGTAGAAAATATGAGGGCTGAAGCAAAAACAAGAATTGAAAAAATAAAAAGTATGATAACACAGGTAAGACAGTAATTTATATATATATACATACATATATGTATAAATATACACATACATATATATTTACAGTCCTAGAAAAAGGAGATTAGGTGGCAGTGGCAGAAATAATTTTTAAAGAGATAATAGCTAAGAATTTTCTAAATTAGACATCTAGCCATAATTTGAGGAACCATTATCAACCCAAAGCAACTTCAAAACAAACTAAGCCAGGCATATAATAGCAAAATTGTTGAAAATTAAAAACAAAGAGAAAGTCTTAGATGCTGTCAGACAATAAAGAGACACTCCCTCCAAAGAAGCAAAAACAGGATCTAACCTGATTTTTCAACAGAAATGATGGAAGCTAAAAGACAACAGAATGGTATCTTCAGATTGCTGAAAGATAAAAACAGCCAACTGGGAATTTCATTCCTATTGAAGAAACTCTAAAGAGTAAGGTGAAAAGAAACATTTAGAATAACAAAAACAGAAATCTTCACCAGCAGACATTCACTAATTAGACAATACTAAGGAGAGTTCTTAAAATGATTATTGATAGGCATAACAATGTATAAAAGTATAAATGCATAAATGAATAAAAAGTAGAGGGAAGGATAAATATATGGACAATCTAGGTAATAGTTTTAGTAAAAAATGATATATTATGAGGGATACAATATATGTTTAAATAAAATAAATGACAATAATAACAAAAGATTGGAGGGAGTAAATAAAATTAAAGTAGCCTAAGGTACGAGTATTGTCAAAGAGATATTTATTTGTAATTTACTGTAATTGCTAAGAATGTGTATTGAAATCTCTCATGTAACAGCCTAAAGAATAATTAAGTGATGAATAAATAATAGAAACCTGACAATCCCAGCATCCCTGCCAGGTCAGATTCTAACACTTGCTGTTTCTTCAAATTGTATTTTTTGCTTTTTGGTATGCCTTGCAATTTTTTTATCATATTCAAACATGACATAATGAGCAAAAAGTAACTGTTGTAAATAACCCTGTAAATGTGGTATGTGGTAATAAGTTGTCGGGGGAGGGGACTTTTCTGTAATCCTAAAATAAGATCTCTCCTTTAGTGAGCCTATGCCTCTGGACTGTGAACTTTACAAATGTTCTCATTTTTTTCTCACCCCTTAGGTGGACAGGAAGGCTAGAGTGGGCTGTCCTTTGGTATTTCCATTCTCTCACTGAAGGTTAGAGCTGACTGGAGTTGGACATTTCCCTTTCTCTAGGTCAGTTAGGTCCCTATCATTCCCCAGCAGATTATGGTCTTGTGAACTTCTTTCTTCTGAGGTCCTGTTAAGAAGAATAGAGTACCCTGGCATATTTCGAAATGGTTTCTTTCCCTCTCTCCCTGCTAGAAGCATGAGAGGATTTTTCTCTGATATTTAGTGTGAAAACCCAGTTGAGCTCCTCAAGGTAAATGTCATAAAATTGCGGGGGCTCCTCTATGTCTGGGTCCCTATGCAGTTTGTAACTCTTCGAGTTGTCCATACTAAGCCCCCAGCAATTCACAAATTACAGTTCAGGTTTTCCTACCAATTACTGGTTCCCTCTGCAGTTTCCACTCCTGAGTCTCTCTTCCAGTTAGCTGTAACTCCCCGGATATGCCTCACTGTCATTCTAATCTTGGGGGCGGTTGTTTTCCTATGCCCTCCCCTTTCTTATGGATCCAGGAAGCATTGTTGATTTTGCAGTCTATTAAACTTTTTACTTGTGAAGAGGAAGTGGTGACTTTTTTTTTTTAAGATTATTTATTTATTTATTTATTTATTTGAGAGAGAGAATGAGATAGAGAGAGCATGAGAGGGGGGAGGGTCAGAGGGAGAAGCAGACTCCCTGCTGAGCAGGGAGCCCGATGCGGGACTCGATCCCGGGACTCCAGGATCATGACCTGAGCCGAAGGCAGTCGCTTAACCAACTGAGCCACCCAGGTGCCCGGAAGTGGTGACTTTTGAGCTCCTTATATAAGGAACTGGAAACAGGAAGTCTGTTGGAAACTTCTTAAATTTTTCTTAAGGTACACATGAACACATGAATTAGTATATTATATTTTTCATTTTGTTTGCCTTAAATATTCCATTTAAAATACTAAAAAAAAAAGAATGTCTGCAATAAAATAAGGACTTGAGAATTATAGAAGAAATTAAAATATTATCTTGCTTTAAGGTTATTTTATCAAAAATTGTTTCAGTGGAAAGGAAATAAATCTCAAGGGGCACGTAGGCTCTACAGTTTCTGAAAACATTCTAAGGGGCATGTTAAAAAGCCCTGTAAGTAAATGTATTGAGTGGTTATAATTTTTATTTCTAGAATTTATTTCAAATTATCAGAAGGTACTATATATGAGAACATTTATAACTTAGGTTAACAACTGAGCAACTGTTCTGCTTTAAGAAACTTTGATTTGTTTTATTTGTACCATCACTGTTGCATCTCTTTCTAATGTACTTGCTTTAGTATTAAAAACCTGTGGTGTTCAATTTGTCTCCCCTAGGAGACCATGACTCGGTTGACTACATGATATTGGCATATCCAATATACATCTTAAGCTGTAGTCTAATGCCCCTTCAACAGACTTGCAGAATGTGACTACAATTTTAATCACTTTAAGAGCTACTGGAAAAATAAAATTAATTTTAATAATAAATTTCCTCATTAGAAAAGACCTGCATGTTCATTATAAAATAATTGAAAAATAAATTAAAAATAGAAAAAAAGGAAAGAGTACTCAAATTGTTTCTACTTAGAACTAGGCAGTGCTAACATTTTAGTGTATCCTTTTTTTCAGTACATAAGCTTCTATATAATTGTAGTCTTTTGGTCTTCAAAAACATTTATCAACTTAATTCTTTTAATAATCATAAAAGTGGTATATATATTGTAGAGCATCAGCAAAATATAAAAGGTTGTGAAGAACAAAATGTAAATCCCCTCTGAGCAGATACTGCTGGCTGCCACACCCATATCCATTCTCCCTTTCTTTACTATGGTTCTGATCAAGTAGTGAGGCTCTTTCCCCCAATTACCTGCCTTTGATATTGTTGTTTGGAGAGGATGTGGAAACTCCATCCATCCATCCATATACCATCCATCCATCCATATACCATCCATCCATATACCATCCATCCATATACAATCCATCCATCTATCCATCCATCCATATACCATCCATCTATCTGTCCACCCATCCATCCATCCATCCATCCATCCATCCATCCATCCATCCATATACCATCCATCCACCCATCCATCCATCATCCATCCATTCTTATTTGTTGCCAAAATGTTGAGGTGATTTCTACTAATTTTGATGACAATTAAATGGAACTAAACATATAATTGGTTGGCCATGAATGATTTCTTCCTTGAAAGTAGAGTGAGCCTGCCAGTATCAGAATGTTTATAAGGTATTTCATTTCTCCAATATCACTGAATCCACAAACATAAAAATGACATAAACCAGAAAGAAGGTATACAGGTATGTGTTTATTGTGCTGAAGTTAGACTTTGAAACATATAGAAAGAGAAGGCTAATGCAGGAGAACTCCATTTTCAGGAAGAAAAATTCATATTCTCTGACCCTTCCACTAGCCAGATGCAATTTTAAACATGAAGCTCTTGTTTTTAACTATCTTTCCAATTTTCCTTTCTTATATAAGGAATAAAGTCAGATGGAAGACAGTGCAGGCATTTTCTGATTGCTTTTTGGTTTTCCATTAAGCTTCTTAGCACAGACTAGATATATAAAAGGATATGGAGTGAATTTTTCCTTGTTGCCTCAGAATTATCAGTGCAGCTCAGAGCTAAAAACAACAGTACTTGGCAAACTACTGATTACTGCTAAGAATTGAGACCAGGAATATTTGCCATAGTTTATTAAGAGTTAAGGAAACCCCTTTGCCCCCACTACAAACTTTCTTGACTTTATAGGAGAGGATGCTGAGGGGCGCCTGGATGGCTTAGTCGTTAAGCGTCTGCCTTTGGCTCAGGTCATGATCCTGGGGTCCTGCGATCGAGCCCCGCATCAGGCTCCCTGCTCCGTGGGAAGCCTGCTTCTCCCTCTACCATTCCCTCTGCTTGTGTTCCCTCTCTTGCTGTGTCTCTCTCTGTCAAATAAATAAATAAAATCCTTAAAAAAAAGAGAAAGAGAGAGAGAGAGAGAGAGATGCTGAGAGGGAGAGTCCAGGTTTATGGAGAGAAGCATGCAGCGTTTCCCTAAACAACATATTGGTAAACTCATTACCTTGTTGATGAGATAGAGGGAGAGGAGAGTGCTTCTTTTCCATCTCAAGAGAACAGAGTACAGAGGGAAGAAAATGACCTGTAGAGCAAAGATCTTCAGAGTGCCTGAAGTAAGGGGGATAAACTTTCCACTCCTTACCTGGATGTCTGCTTAAGCAACCAAACTCTACACCTGTCTGAGCAGGGGAGAGAATTTAAGAGAGGTAGTGGAGAGAAAGAAGGGATGGTGGGGGAGCTGCACATGCCCTGTAATGTGGTATGGAAAGGAATGCATGTTTCCCTTCAAAAGTCAAGTAGATACCGCAAAAGCATGGACTATCTTGCTGGTGTTCCATCTAAAAGCAGGAGGAGCTCAGCAAGAGCATATGGCCAAAGGGTGGGAGATGAGTAGACCCTTGGAAGGAGTTAAGTCAGAACTGGACCTTCTACAAACAGAGAATTGTTTAGTGGAGAGATTCCACAAGATCTCCAATGGAGTGTTCTTCTGAGAACCATCCTTTGGAAACTTTCCAGAAAAGGGCATCAGTATTTCATCACAGTAAGTCCAAGAAACAGGAGGGAGCAATGTGACTGTGACCAATCCCCCTTTTCCTTCCCAGTTCATCTACATTGGAGAACCCAGGTTCAGTGGAAAGAGGAAAGGACCCATGCCTTTGCTATAGAGAGAGAAACAGATGATTTTGAAAACAAGATTATAATTTAATTTATAAAGTTCACTACATTTTAATGACCAAAGTTTCTGGACTGTTTTTAAAATCTGCCTGAGATTCCATTACAGGATAGGAAAGGAAAATATATCAAAGCTCTGGCGAAAGTGATGATTGTAGAAAAAAATAACTATTTCAGGTTTATATTTCACTGATTTGAGACTCCTTAAAAAGCTGTTACAGATATGAAATAGGGACAAGACCAAGGAAAATGTCTCTTAGCATTTTTTTTTCTCTATTAAAACCCCTAGAGCAAAGGATTAAAATATGTACTACTTTTTGCTTTAGCTTAACTAGTCTGAGTACACAGTACATCTAACAACTTCCAATGAAAGTAGCTTGACAGTTATCTGAAAAGTTGGCAGAGAGGAAGGAAACCTAGTAAAAGGGAAAAAAAAAAAAAAACCACCAAAACACAAATGCTATTAAATAAATAAATAAATAAATAAATAAATAAATAAATAAATAAATAATAAAATAAAATAAAAACCAAAGAAAACTCAGCCAACCTGCTTTCCAATCCTTTGCACAGCTACCTTTCTACCAACTCTCATTTCATTAGCAATTTCGTGTTTAGCATGTTGGTTACAGTAGCTAAGTGTTAATTGGCTATTTGGCATGTTATGCCAAGATGAACCTGATTAATTAAAAGAGGAAGCACTATCCTTTGAGCAACATGACTACGGCACTGATGTTGATGCCTCAGGTTGAGTGTATAATGAGACTTGTAGCTTCAGGCAAAGGGATGCTGAATGCTTTCAGTCTCTGGCATAGCGCCGAATTAAGTATTAGCTGTGTAGTGGACCCCTGCTTATCAGCAACCTTGTTATTACTCTCCCGACCCTGATGTGCATAAGCAATATTTTCATCCTCTTCCCAAGAGATTTATCTGGCTGTTGAAGTAGAAAATGAATATTTTACAGTTCACTTGTCTGATCAATTACCTACAAGCTGCTGCAGTATTTTATAGCCAGTGGGAGAGCTGTGTAGGTGATGATAGAGAAATCTGGAGGGAATCTCTTAGCCAACTACACAAAAGGGAGTAAAACCGTGAATGAGCCAACAGTAACAGTTCTTTGTTCATACCGGTCTAGTCAGAAATTAGAGTGTAACCAATTAATGTATTTAAATGATAATCAGCAGAATGTGAATTCTAGAGGTGAGGAAACTTGACTGCTTGATTAGACGATAATGAAGTGCAGAATGGTTCAAAGCCAAGCCTTCTCAAGACAACAACTTCCTTAGTCCTGCCATCTTTGTCTTCAGTAATTGGATGAAAATCTTTTTTCAGTGACACTTTGGAAATTAAAAAAAAAAAAAAAGTAAGTAAAATGTGCATACCTGAAAAAATGTTACGTTCCCAATCTTACAAGAAAGTATATTATCATTGTCAACTTTGGAGGAAACTTGAAAAATTTTAAATGACTATCTTGAATCATTCTTATAACTTAATATTATTTCCCATGATATTTATTGAACAGTTTAAAATGACTTTTTCAAAAGAATGACTATCAAAAAAATGACTTCTTTCAGACCCCCAAAAATATTCTAAAAGACTCTCAGGTGCATTAAAGTTAGTTTAATCCTTAATGTTTAGGGTTTTTTTTTTCTTTTTTTAATATTTAAAAATCATATTATTGGAATGATATTTATCTTTTAATGTAAATTTGTCTCAAATTTTATAAACACATAGCTGAAATATGATGCAAATTATGAAATGATAGAATGACTGTGATCTACCATCTGTTTAACAAACTCCACTATTCTCTTCAAAATATAAAACTGGCTTTGACAGACAGACTGAAAATTATGTACTGCCCAGTAACTTCCAAAAAAGATAAAAAGATCTGAGATTTCATTTTGTTTAACAGAGATAAATCTGAGTAGATTTAATTTAGTTACAGAGATAATAAAAGACATTTTCAGTGACTAAATGAAAAGATGATCTTAAAGAAACAAGTATTTTCTTAATATACATTAGTTTGAAAATGATGTATTTATATTTGAAAAAAATCATACTTTAAAATCTTCATAATTAAATTTTTCCTTCCCACTCAACAAAATATTTCATTAGGCAATAACTTTAATTTGAAAAATTAAAAAATAAGGTTATATCCAAAAGATTACAGTATATGGTGATATGATATTAATATTATAAAATATTCATGAATTGGCATTTTTTCCTTCATCCTATCAGTCTCCTTTTTGGTTTTGTTTTTTTCTCTCTCATAGCTATTGAATGACAAAACAAATTTATACAAAGGAGTAGATATTTTAACCTCTTTTTGATATATTAAAAGTAACCTTGGACTAAGTATTTAAAATTTAAAATTAATTTAAAATGCTCTGTATTTGTAATTGTACTATAATCTTCTTGCATTATGTAAGACTCAGAATACATTTTATTAGGATATGAAAATTCCCTTACAAAGAACTTTTTTTTTTTTAAAGATTTTATTTATTTATTTGACAGAGAGAGACATAGCGAGAGAGGGAACACAAGCAGGGGGAGTAGGAGAGGGAGAAGCAGGCTTCCCCGCGGTGCAAGGAGCCCGATGTGGGGCTCAATCCCAGGACCCTGGGATCATGACCTGAGCCGAAGGCAGACGCTTAACGACTGAGCCACCCAGGCGCCCTACAAAGAACTTTTAAGTAGTAAGATTAACCCATACCACAGATTGCGGTGTGTTTAAAAATAATCCAAATTGATAAAAGATATGTGAAAAATAAATGTCAACATCTCTAAAGCCCTTGATATAATGAACCTAATTCAAAAGTATTTGAGCAACTACAAAAATTATGGAGATTTTTATTTCACTATATAATATCAAAATGATTCTATCAGTTAACTGATGTCTTTGGGTCTTATTTCTAATCTACCTATTCACTTAGTGCTTTTGGCAAAAACAGAAAGAGGGTTCATCAATCTTTGTTTTACTGATTTTATAACTAGGTCATTTTACCTCATTAGTTTTAGCTGCCTTTTGAGTTATTTTTTCTGCATATGTTAAGTCCCTCCATTTCCTCTTATTTATTTATTTTTCTGTTTTTTCTCTTCTCAATAACAGAACAATGATGAGCTTATGGTAGAATACCTTATTGCTTCTCCTATAATAGGAGTATATAATGACAACATGAAGCCCTCAAACTTGACTTTCTTAAGGCTGTTTTGGCATTTAGTGAACAATAAGATACATTGTGAAATTAATATCTGGTAGGTTGTTTATGTTACTCAGATTTTAAGTCATATGTTATTAGATATATGTACTTTCTTAAATTAAAATATATTGCTCTCATTAAATGATATTTGAGAGGTGAATTCATGGTTATTAATCCAAGGATAAAAGAGTCACTGCATTAAAAACACTCAGAAAATTGTCTGGTACATAGTAAACATTCACAAGGTTAGCAGTTAAAGAGAAGGTTGAACACATTTTCACTTTCAAAAGGATGCTTCATGGTATACAACTTTTATTTGAAATAATCCCTAATTAATGTTTCTTTGAGAAGACTGACTCTTTGTGATTGGCCACTATAGAGTACATGGAGCCCGTTTTCACCTGTTGATCCTGCTGTCAAAATGGACTTTGCTTGTGGCTCTTCCTCCCATTGATGGCCTCCTTTCATGAGGTCCATTGACAGCCCAAAGCAGAGTCACCCAAGAAGTTTGCTTGTTGGATACAGAGACGTTTAAAACTCAGTCCAACATAATAAAGCAGAACCTTTGAAAATATGATTCAGAAATGTGTGCTTTAAAATAAGAACACAGCTGATTCTTTTAGATGACTCTGGCCACAGAAACATACCTTTTTCTATCTTGTTTACTTTTTTCTCTCACCCCAAAATCACTTTCCTTCTATTAGTTTTCCATCAAAACTTAGTGATACATTGAGGCAATTATTACATTCAATCTAGAAAAAAATTACTTTTATGTGTATTACTTTAATAGTGAAAAATAAGTTCCTATTTCCCTATAAAGGAATTTTAGAAATAGGCAAAACATGAGTATCTAAACCATCTCATTACAACCAATTTTCTGATTTGTTAAACCAGTCCAACCACAGGGTCCAATGGCCTAAACAATGATCCTAAACAATACCTACTTTTTCAGCTTCATGGAGTTGAACTGGTTCTCTAAAAGGGAGTAGTGGGAGTCTAGACTATGTCTAATCAATTGGACACAACATCAGAATTGAAAGATCAGGTTCACAATTTTAGCTCTGCTTCTAACATAGGATAGTTCTGAATAAAGCTTTTGCATACATCCCCTGAAATATAAAATAAGAAAATCTCTAGTCCATAGAAAGAATGTTTCTGTAGATTTCATGAAAGGCTTATTGAAAGTAATATTCACACATTCACATCACAAATGCTTCTGTATTACAGCTTTATTTTTACCCTGGTGAACTAGAATAATTCTTTAAGAAATTCATAATGTTTTCCTTTTTGCCTTGGTTGCTAGGATGTATGGAATGATATGTTGTTTTCTATTAACAATCTTATTTCTAAACTATTTTTGGGCAAAATTATTTATCTGATTTTTCTTTCTTATTTTTCCCCTCTAATTGAAAAGTACAATGCTTTTTGTAAATAGAGAATATAGGAATAACAATAAATGGTTAGATAATCAAAGGAAATGTTATTTTTTTCTTCTTCAAAATGGTGGTGAAAAAGCTAATGAATTATCTTTAAAACAACTTCAGAAAATGAAGCACTATATAAATCCAAAATTATTTAGATATGAGAAAGATAATATGAATTTTCCAATGATTTTTGCGTATTGCCAATGAAAATTCACCACACAAAAAGGAGACTTTATGCCCTATTACAAATTAAAACATTAAGAAATCATAATTACATTTTAACTCCATGACTGTGGTTTCGCATATAATTTAACTCTTTAGAACAATTTTTAGAAACTAACACCAGCAGAACAACTGATAATAGAACCATCATGTATGGAAAAAATTTGAAATGAGGAACATTTTTTAAAAGAATCTGGTCTCTGTTTAACCAAGAAAGCAAAAAAAAAAAAAAAAAAAAAAACTTTTTTCTGTTAGTTGTTGTAAATAAGAAAAAATAGTATTTTTAAAGGTAGGCAAAGCAAAGGAAGCCTTAAGGGAAGCAAAGAGCTTTCACTAGGATGTTAACGATTATTGTTTCCACATATTTTCATTGGAAGTCAGATCCCACGTTCAGTGCCCTGATGAACTTGGGTACAAAGAAAGCCTGCAAAGCTCGGTGGGATTTTAAGACTATGGTTTTATTGTTCAAGGGTTTTTGGTAAAGATTTAGTTATTATTTTTAGAGAGAGAGAGAAGGAGGGAGAGCAGAGGTGGGGGACAGAGGGAGAGATAGAAACCCAAGCCGACTCCATACTGAGAACAGAGCGCAACATGGGCTTGATCTCACAACCCTGAGATAGAGCAAGACCTGAGCTGAAACCGAGACTTGGCCCCTTAACTGACTGCACCACCCAGGTGCCCCAAGGATTTTTTTTTTTTTTCTTATTTTACAGTAGAGCCCATTGTGTTATGGGGCAACCAGCATTCCTATGAAACAAAGTGCCACTAGGTCTCTACTTCACCTTTGTAACTACAGCAGCTCAAATGAGTTTTGGAAAAGCACAGAAGAATTTCTACAAATGAAAATTGTATATATATACACAGAGAGAGAAGGAGAGAGAGAGAGAGAAGATATAAGAAGTATACACAAACACCTACATAGATAAGATATAAGATGTATACACAGATACCTACAGACATACTGCTATGTATTGGGAATGTGAATGCTCTTTCTTTATAAGGCAGGACCACTGCTGTATCATTTCTCCAGATTTATGTATTCTGCATAGAAAGAAAATTTTGTTCGCTGAGAAGGTGACAATAACCTGAATTGTTCATTACTGGAATTACTCATTTTTTTCCTATAATTTGGAAAGTGAGGAACAATGGTATGGTTGAATGACTTTGTAAGGTCTCCCCTAGCCCCACAGATTTGTGACTAATTCAAATATAACTTGTTTTTATTTGTTCCTAGAAAATATTAAAGATAAAAGTAAATAAGGATGATAGCTTTTATTGGGAAAAAATGTTATTGCCTTTTTTTATAGACGCAAGTTCCACAAAAAACAATGCTGGTTTTTTTTTAAAGATTTATTTATTTATTCTAGAGAGAGAGAGAGAAAGAGTACATTCATGTATAAGTCAGAGGGGGAGAGAATCTCAGGCAGACCCCACTGAGGGCAGAGCCCGACATGGGGCTCCATCTCACAACCCATGAGATCACGACCTGAGCTAAAATCACAAGCTGGAGGCTCAACCAACTGAGCCACCCAGGCACCACAAGAAATGCTGACATTTGAATTTCCAAGGTGAAAATCTTATTTTATCCAATCAAATGCTAAATAAATAGTTTTTACTGATAGACAAATTCTTGCAGCAAATAATTTGCTAAAATTTCAGGACCTCAGCAATTGAATTCTGGCAGCTAAAACTTAGAGAAATAAAAATAAAAATTGCAATCTATCTCATTGTAATTGTCCTGAACAATGAAAATGATATTTTATTGTTTGTGTGTGGCTGTCAGGCAGACATCAAAGCCATTTTAATGAAATTCAAGTATAAAAATATGTGAGAATAGTCATTTAATAAACATCTTTATTTCACCCTAATTTTTGAATTAAACATTTTATTTTGAGATTATTATAGATTCATATTGCAGTTGTAAGAAATAATAATACAGAATATTATAATAATACAGTGTACTCTTTACCTAGTTTTCCCCCATGGTAACAGCTTACAAAACTAGAATACAATATCATGTCAAGGATGTTAACATTAATAGAATCAATAAAGAACATTTCCATCAAAACAAAGATCCTTCATGGTGCTTTTTTTTTTTTATTTTGCAAGTTTTTATTTAAATTCCAGTGAGTTAACATCCAGTGTAATATTAGTTTCAGGTGTAGAATTTAGTGATTCATCACTTATCATGGTGTTCTGTTAAAGACATACCCATTTCCTTTAACCCACACCCCTTCTTTAATTATGGGCACAACTAATCTGTTCTCTATTTTTAGAATTTTGTCATTTCAAAAAAATTGCATAAATAGCTTCATATCAGTATGTATCATTTTGAAGATTGGCTTTTTTCATTCAGCTTAGTTTCCTGAAGATGTATCCAGGTTGTTGCTTTATATTAATAGTTTGCTCCTTTTTACTAATGGTAAGTATTCCATAATATGAATGTACTACAGTTTGTTTAACCATGAATCCACTGAAAGACAATTTTGTTGTGTCTAGATTTTGGCTATTATGAATAAAAATTATATAAACATGTATATACAGGTTGTACAAGCATAACATGTTGTTGTGTTAAATATTTCCTCTACATATATTTATCACATCAGTGTTATAATTTTTGCTTCCACCATGAAACATAATTTATAAAACTTAAGAGAATGAAAGTCTATTATATTTACCCATTTTTTTCTTACAATATTCTTTCTTCTCTCATGAGGTTTCAAGATAACTTCATTTATCCTTTCATTTCTGCTTACAGAATTTCCTTTAGCCATTCTTTTAGAGTAATTCTGCTGGTGAACAATTCTTTTAGTTTTCCTTCATCTGATAATGTCTTGAATTCTCCTTCATTCTGGAAGGATGTTTTTCTGGATATAGGATTCTTGGTTGACAATTCTTTCTTTTTAGCTCCTGAAAAAATAACACTTTCTTCTAGTGTTCATTGTTTCTGATAAGAAATCTGCTGTCATTGGCACCATTCCCCCCTTCCCCCTGCCATAGGTAAGATATTATTTGGTTCTTCACAGTTTCTATTTCTTTGCTTAGACTTTCTATTTCTTTACTGAGGCTTTTTTTCCCCCATTTTCTTCAAGCATATTCATAATTGCTTATTGAAATATTTTTAGGATAGATGCTTTAAAATCATTGTCAGCTTATTCTAGTATTGCTCTCATTTTGGGTGGTATTTGTTGATTGTCCTTCTTCATTCAGTTTGAGATTTTCCTGGTTCCTGATATGATGGGTAATTTTTTAAAAGATTTTATTTATTTACTTATTTGAGAGAGAGAGAAAGAAAGAGTGAGGAGAGGGGCAAAGGGGGGAGGGAGAGGGAAATGGAGAGAATCCCAAGCCAACTAAACACTGACTATGGAGCCCAAAGTGGGGCTCAATCTCAGGACCCTGAGATCATGACCTGAGCCGAAACCAAGAGTTGGACACTCAACCAACTGAGACACCCAGGGGCCCCAGTGAGTAATTTTTTAACTAAAACCTGGCCATTTGGGATGCCATGTTATAAAACTCTGGACCTTATTTAGACCTTTTATTTTCTGACTTCTTTTGACATTGCTTCAGCCCAGTAAGGGAAGGAGAGCTATATCTCATTACTGCCAGGTGGAGGGAGAAGTTGACATTCCCCACTCAGTTTCTGTTGATGCCCAGGCGGGCTCCTCATTACTGCTGGATGGAGTGGGAGTTTCAGATTCTCACTAAAAATCTACTGATATCTCCCTGGCTGTGAGGTGTAGGAGTGTCTCTTTACTGTTTTTCATGAGGCCTCCCCAGACCTCATTACCTCTGGATACCATTGAAAGTCCTGAGTCTCTCCTAGGCATCCTCTGACACCACACAAGTAGGGAGGAGGAGGAGGACTGCCATGTTACTGCTGGGTGAAGGTGGGTGTCCAGGTTCCCCCATTGTCACTGACATTACCAGGGGCCTGGGTGTTAGCATCCAAAGGGGATGAATGTTTCAGCTCCTAACTGAACAATGTCTTAAACAAATTAGAGGAATAATTTTATTCACATGTAACATGAAATCTGGAAGTACAGCATCTCAAGGACCCAGATTCCTTATGTGTTTTTATCCCATTGCTCTTAGCGGATGGGCTTATTTCATAGTCACAGGGGGAAAGGCAAAGGAAAAATGAAGGTACTGGGAATCCCACAAATGAGTTCCACTTATATCTTGCCTATTCTGGGCCACCCCTAATTCTAAGGGATTCTGGGCAATGTCTTTTTTTCTTCTTAAGATACGCATATGGTGATTATAGAAAAAGTGGAGCCCTATAAGTAAGGAAAAAGCAGAGAATAAATGTTATAGGAGGGGGTCAGTTTGTTAATGGAGATAGAGATTGGGGGAACCTTACTTTCCTTACTTTTCCTTTTCCTTATAGTATAATTTCAGTGAGGTGGTAAAGTCTAATTGGAAGTAAAGGTATTTTTGCTAGAGGGAATGACATCTTTTAAGTTTCAAGCAGTTCTTGGGAAATGAGGAGTTTTTCTACACAAACTAAACAACATGTGAGGGAAGAGAGAATGACTATAAATATAGTTAAAACCTTATGCTGGAGTTTGATTGTGGTGGACTCTACATGACATATAGAGAAAGTAGAATTATCTTATAGGGATTAGAAAATCTCTAAAAAGTTTTTAATAGTGAGTGATAATCAGATTTTTGTTTTGGAAAGAGAACTCCAGTGATAGAAAATGAATTAGAGAGAGAAATGAAAGTAAATCAGTCTGTCTTATATATCACTGGAAACTGAAGAAGTCAATCTTTCATTATTTTGTAGAAAGTGCTTTGCTGCTTGATTATTTTGTTAAAGATTTTATTTATTTATTTATTTATTTATTTATTTATTTATTTATTTATTT
>NW_023270451.1:27655206-27731883 GCF_011800145.1 Mirounga leonina
TTTATTTATTTATTTATTTATTTATTTATTTATTTATTTATTTATTTATTTTAGAGAGAGTGCACCCATGAGCAGGGGGAGAATCAGAGGGGGCAGAGAGGGAGGGGGAAAGAATCTCAAGCAGACTCCCTGTTGAGCACAGAGCTGGACACACGGGGCTCGATCTCACAACCATGAGATCATGACCTGAGCAGAAATCAAGAGTGGGATGCTTAACAGACTAAGCCACACAGGTGCCCCTGCTGCTTGATTATTTAAAAGGCTTCTGCAATTCTGTCACACCCTTTTTAAGAGAAGTCACAATTATATACAATATTCCAAGTCAGGCTTACTATATTTTTTTAAAAGGTACACTATTGCTTTCTGATTTGGTCCTGATGGTCTTGCTTGTGCTGCTAAGCATTTTCTATGATGTCCTTGGCTCTGAATTTCTGTTGAGCCTGTTGGAATTTGTTGGATCTCTGAAAAATGTAGAGTCGATAAATGTTTTTCTTTCACTCAGTCCATACTATTTTATTTTCTATTTGTTCACAAAATTAATCAGATTGTATAGGCCAGCAGTTCACGTATCATTTTGTTTTTTATTACATTCAGACCATTGTGTGTAATAAAATTTCAAACTTTTGATTGAGCTTCAAATACTCTACAAATGTATGATTGCATTTTTTTAAGAGGGAGGGAGAAAGAAGAGCAAGGGGGTGGGGAGGGACAGAGACAGAGGGAGAGAGAGAATCTTAAGCAGGCTCCATGCTTAGCATGGAGCCTGACATAGGGCTTGATCCCACAACCCTGATATCATGATCTGAGCTGAAATCAAGAGTCAGACACTTAACCAACTGAGCCACCCAGGTGCCCCATCACTTTTATGTTAAAAACATATTTAAATATTTGAAAATGTTATGAGTAAACTATACACACAAATGTGGATTTTAGCATCTGTTTACATATTGACTATGGTTAACTTTTGTTGGCAGTTCAATCCATTTTTGTATAACCCAGATAAAATTTTATTGCCATCCCTGAGCATATATTTACTTTTTCTGTGTACCATCAAGTAAGAGGTTTGTAGCTTTGCACATATCATTCTTTTTACTTGGGTCTGCATGATTCCTTTCTGTAAACCAGTGTTCTTTTAAGGCAGAGATGAAATGGACTTAAATGTCAGGCGAATTCCATGCATACTCTGAAGAATTATATAGTAACAAGTGAACATATAATTTACTCTGTCCTAATAATCCTGCATTATGTATTATAAATGGTTTGGGAGTTTACTGTACTTTTAGGATATATAAATTTTACATTTTTGATAAACATTTTGCCTAAATTTATGTTTGCAAATGTTGTTTTCAAGTGTGGTGCACTATTATTCTTAAAAGTAGATTCTATCATCCCTTAAAAGCAAGAAATTTAAAAATAAAATTTCATAGTGACCAATGACTCTGACATGATTAAGCAGACTTGAGATCAAAGGACATTTTTTACTATACTCTCAACGAGCGTTTCTTCTACCAATATCAACCACATCAACAACAGTGATGAATTAAAGGGGTAGCCTCAAAATTTTCATGTGAATTCACTCCAAGGCAAGAAAGTTGTCTTTTGCATTTTACATAAATGCAGATAAATACTGTCCAAGTTCTAAAGAATTTTATGTTATCCATTTTTACACAACAGTGTTGTGGTCACTGCAAAGTTACATATAATTTTGAAACATAAAATAAAGATTGCAAAGTGTGTGCCTGGGTGGCTCAGTTGGTTAAACGTCTCTTGATTTCGGCTCAGGTCATGATCTCAAGGTCATGAGATGGAGCCCCACATCAGGCTCTGCACTGGGCATGGAGCCTGCTTAAGATTTTCTCTCTCCCTGTGCCTCTGCCCCTGTCCCTGCTCATGCACTCTCTCTCTCTCTCAAAAAAAAAAAAAAGAAAGAAAGAATATAAACAATTAGAGCTTCTGCTTCCTTTATGCCTATAGTGAACAGGTTTAAGTAATAGGTAAGGTGAGTTAAACTCATCACATTGGAAAGAGAGGCAGATACAATCAAGAAAAAAGATATTTAAATCCTGAATAACTAACATTGCAACAAATATGTGCTAGGGATTGGCTGCGAGGGAAATAGAATTAGTACCAGCGTCAGATAACCCAAAGCAGAAAGAATTCCAAGAATGATCATCGAACAAGACTGATGCATTTTTCCAAAGTCTGAAATTATGTAGATCTGTGTTAAGCCAATAACATTTGGGATATTAGTTTATATTCCTTTTCCTTTCTGTTTCTATTTCAGATTTTTTTCTCTTTTCCCATTTTCATCTCTGTGCTGACTATGGAAATGGAAGATGATAGAAAAAGATTAAAAGGCTATTATGTCTATACTGGTTTTATCTTATGACCATTCTTCCCTGCCATTTCCAGCTCCAACTATATTGGCCTTCTTGCTGTTCCTAAAACTACTCAAGTCCAGCCTACACCAAGGCCATTTACACTTAACTAATTTTTTCTTAGCAAATTCTTTATTTCCTTCATGCATTCTGCTCAGTTACTACTTTTTCAAAGAGCTCGTCTCATGTACCCCTTTATATTGCCTTATCTTCAGAGAAATTCACATTATCAGAGAACATGATTAATATGTATTTGTTAAATTGCTTATTTTCCGAGCTTTCTCCACAAGAATGTTAGATCCATTGAGGGAAGAGACTGTCATTTTGCTTACTGCTAAACTGCCAGAGAAGTGTGGTTGGCATTTAATAGGTATGTATGTGCTTACTTTTTTTTTTTTATTTTAAAATATTTTATTTATTTATTTGACAGAGAGAGAGAGTACAAGAGCCGGAACACAAGCAGGAGGACCGGGAGAGGGAGAAGCAAGCTTCCCGCCGAGCAGGGAGCCTGATATTGGACTCGATCCCAGGACACTGGGATCATGACCTGAACCAAAGGCAGATGCTTAAGGACTGAGCCACCCACGCGCCCTAAGTGCTTATTTTTAAAAAGATTTTATTTATTTATTTATTTGAGAGAGAGAGAGAGAGAACGAGAGAGCACAAGCAGGGGGAGGGGCAGAGGGAGAGGGAGAAGCAGACTCCCTGGGATCATGCCCTCAGCTGAAGGCGGGTGCTTAACCGACTGAGCCACCAAGGCACCCCAGTATGTAAGTGCTTATTAACTAAATGAATAAATATTTCAGAAATCATTGCCTTATAAAACTTGGGAGATTTGAGTTTTGTGGGTTGTTTTTTTCTTAAGAAGCAGACAGAAAAGAAGGCATTCTGTTCCTAGCGTTTAAAAAAAAAAAAATGGTCCCAGGCAGTAAGGAAAAAAGAAGAAGAAATGACGGGAGCAGGAGTTAGTGGAGAGAGGAGACCTGAGCCCTAAGACCCGTGGTGAGTGCCAGCGAGGCAGGAGGACCGCTGAGAAGGCAATGACTTTTGAGAACTGTGTCTTAGTGTGCAAGACTGTAGATTCCCATGTGCAAATCCCTGTGCCTTAGCCTTCTAGGCCTGGAGGTAGCGAAAATACTCACAGGATCCCAAAACGGAAGTGGGCTATTTCAGCTTCTAACTAACGGAACTGAAAGATCAAGTACGAGGAATGGCAGACCTAAACTTCCTGAAAAACTTCAGACACTTCTGTGGATAAGAAGAAACACTCAACTAACTGGTTCAGTGACTTCCACCCCAGTAAATGGGGGCTTGGAGTACAAACTGTTAGATTAAATATTTATATTCTTGTGCACTTAAATTTATGGGCTGAGATTCATAACTGCCATATTCATAGTTCAACTGAATAAGAATACAGGTATTTCTGATTTCCACTTTCTTGCTTTATACTATACAGGAAGGTGCAGGTGAGGAGGATGCATTAATTTAAACACCTGACACTTAGACAACAGGGGGATTTTTTGTCTAGTGTCTGCATCAGTTTTTAACACAATGTAAAGGATGTTGGCAAAGATGTAGTGACATCTGTATGGACAGTGGGAAAGCACGGAGGTCAACAACAGCTGGGATGGCAAAGATGAAGCTATTGCCCAAATGTGTTCAAGTCAGCACCACATGTTGCAAAGAAATTACAGAAGCCAGCATCTTTCAAAAACAGCTTTCGGAAATGTCACAGAATTGTCAAATGTATTAACAATCTTATTAAGTAGCAGACTTTTTCAGAAATATTTCTAACAGTCAAGGTGGTGGTTTAAATATGTCCTAGGAGACAATCGACAGAATGGGAGAAGATATTTGCAAATGACATATCAGATAAAGGGCTAGTATCCAAAATCTATAAAGAACTCATCAAACTCAACACCCAAAGAACAAAGAATCCAATCAAGAAATGGGCAGAAGACATGAACAGACATTTTTCCAAAGAAGACATCCAAATGGCCAACAGACACATGAAAAAGTGTTCAATACCGCTTGGCATCAGGGAAATCCAAATCAAAACCTCAATGAGATACCACCTCACACCAGTCAGAATGGCTAAAATTAACAAGTCAGGAAAAGACAGATGTTGGCGGGGATGCGGAGAAAGGGGAACCCTCCTACACTGTTGGTGGGAATGCAAGCTGGTGTAGCCACTCTGGAAAACTGTATGGAGGTTCCTCAAAAAGTTGAAAATAGAGCTACCATATGACCCAGCAATTGCACTACTGGGTATTTACCCCAAAGATACAAAAGTAGGGATCCGAAGGGGTACGTGCACCCCGATGTTTATATCAGCAATGTCCACAATAGCCAAACTGTGGAAAGAGCCAAGATGTCCATCGACAGATGACTGGATAAAGAAGAGGTGGTATATATATACAATGGAATATTATGCAGCCATCAAAAGGAATGAGATCTTGCCATTTGCAATGACGTGGATGGAACTGGAGGGTATTATGTTGAGTGAAATAAGTCAAACAGAGAAAGACATGTATCATATGATCTCACTGATATGAGGAATTTTTAATCGCAGGAAACAAACAGGGTTGCTGGAGTGGGGGGTGGGATGGGAGGGATGGGGTAACTGGGTGATAGACACTGGGGAGGGTATGTGCTCTGGTAAGCGCTGTGAATTGTGCAAGACTGTTGAATCTCAGATCTGTACCCCTGAAACAAATAATGCAATATATGTTAGGAAAAAAAAAAAAAGAAGAAGAAGGTAGCGGGAGGGGAAGAATGAAGCGGGGAAAATCGGAGGGGTAGACGAACCATGAGAGACGATGGACTCTGAAAAACAAACAGGGTTCTAGAGGGGAGGGGGGTGGGAGGATGGGTTAGCCTGGTGGTGGGTATTGAGGAGGGCACATTCTGCATGGAGCACTGGGTGTTATGCACAAACAATGAATCATGGAACACTTCATCTAAAATTAATGATGTAATGTATGGGGATTAACATAAGAATTAAAAAAATAAATAAATATGTCCTAGGAGACAGATTCATTATTTCTGTTGATGAAAACAACCCATTTGCTTAATAGCTCAAACATACCATCTCTCCCAAACCCGTTTGTACAATACTTTTGGAATAGGTTAGATATTTTTATTTTTTCATAAGCTCTTTTTGGCAGTGGGGGATTGGAATGTTAAAGTACATTGTTGCAGAGAAAATGTTAGTGAATGGATTCTGGATTCAGCTTGACAAATAGAATAAATGTTGTGTGCCTTGATTTCAGAGAACATCTGAGACAAATGCCACTGACCTGAGATTTAATTTTAAAAACCACTCAACTTATAATATTTTAAGATATATTTGAAAAATTATTTTTCACCAAAAAAAAAGTTATAACCTAGCTGAGGAGACTATTCTTCTGCTCATTCTAAATGTTTCACCTATCAGAAGATGTAAGGAGTTACTAGAGGTTGCTATTGATTGAGCTGTGAAAAAAAAATCTGCTATCCAGGATTCTGCTGCATTTTAAATGAAAAGCATCCTATGAATAGAATGCTAGCTGTTATTCCTGCAGCTGTCTATCTAGATATATTTGGATTTTTCTTTGTTCAATTAACCAAAACAAAATTGCAAGATAAAATGGATGTTAAGACTCATTTGTGCTTGATTTTTTTAAAATACAACATCTCCTAATCCAAATTTTTGGTTACTTCCCAAGATATTTTGTGATTTCCCAAATATCTACATTTTTGATGACTTCATTTTACCTAAATGCTATAAAACCATAGTGTATACTATGAGTATGTCACTTTCATTTCCTTTATTTTCTAGGATTTTCTGTGAGATTTTAATGAAATATTCCTACCGCTAAAATAGTTTGGAGATCACTGTATATTTTTCATTTTGTCAGCTCACTTTTAGAATTTTATTCTTTAGATATTTTGATTGGCTTTGAGCACTAGTGGTGAGAAAAAATGAGGATATGGACACTGGCCTTTCTGGAGCCTACAGTCTCACAAGGGGAGACTATACCATACATATTAGTGTGAAATTACAACTGTCATAAATGCTATAAAGGAACGGCACATGTCACATAAGAGTCTGTAACAGCAATTTTTAAAACAAGTCAGAAAGTCAAGGAAGGCTTGCTGTAGGAAGCTTTGCCCCAGTGGAGGTCTAAGGGAGTAACTTAGACTGGGGCAGGGAAAACCTTGTAGAGTGAAGAGCATGTGCAGAAGGAAGGTGTGTCTGCAAAACCTTGACCAATTCAGCGGGATGGGAGGCAAAATTTGAGATGAGAAGCACCGAGGGCTCAAGTTAGAGAGTTCGTTCTTTATCCCAAGACCAATGGGAAGCCACTGAAATCATTTCAGTAGGAAATGATCTGATCATATATGAACTTCAAAGAAGTCACTCTGGTTTATGAAGAGACTAAATTAGAGGGTGAGGAGAAAGTATGATGGACGACAAAAGTAATAGGCTATTGGAGTATTCCAAATGAGAGAAAATGGTAGCTTAGGCTATGAAGTTTTGAGAGAAGATAGTAGACAGACTTGAGAATTTTTTCAAGTGGCAAATTGCCAACAAACTGCTTTTAAGTTTATAAAGAATTCTTTGGTTTTGTTTGTTGTTTGGGTTTTTAATTTGATTAACAGCATGGATGGTAATGCCATCCACACATCATTCTAGGCCTCTGTTTCTTCTGGTGTAAAATGCAGGGGTTGATTGCTGATGTCTCCAGGTCTAACATTATATGGTGGGCTTAACCAATTTGTGAAGGACTCAATAAAATCAGCTTACCAATAATGTCCTATCAAATCATCTTTCCTTAGTCTCTCTTTAAGTGATACATCATGACCGATCTGATTTATATGAAAGGAACTAAAATAAGAGTTCTAGTTAATAATGTAAAGGTTAAAGTTAAAATGGATTTCTACTGAGTTTATTTATTATCAGAAAAATGAAATAATTTTTAGCTCTCATTTTAAAGTCTCTGAGCTGTTGCCTTGTACCATTTTCAGCTATTTAATGTACTGCCTTCTCTGAGAAGTATGGAATCACTCAGTTCCAGAAACCCACCTGAGGCAAAAACCACCTCTAAAAAGCTCCTAAACTTATTCATTTTGCTCCAGCAACCCTTTGAAGAGCTTAAAACTCTTAATCAATATTTACTTGAGGTTTTGAGAATGATGGCATTTGCATAGTTACAGTACAGACCTTATACTGTATGCTTTACCTGTTGAATATACCTATACTCAGCCATGTTTGCCTTTACAGTAATTATCATGTTGACCATGGAAAATGAGAAAGTAAGCCTTGGTGATAGGCATATTATAGCTTCCCTACTGGAGATTGCAGACACAGCATGAAAATAAAGCTGGCCATAGTTATAATCTCTTTAGTATCTTCTAAAAATGTACTTTCATTCTAATTTGTAAACTCATATCTCTCCTTAGATGATATTTAGAAATATAAAAACATTGCTAAAAATGAACACTTGTGGCAAATATTTTAATTTTGTTTTTCATTCTTTCTATTTAGCTGTCCATACATTTAAGATTATATTTAATTACTTCTGAAAATATTTATTTATGGTCTCGTTACATAAATCTTTGTGTTCCATGTTAAACTGCACACTCCATGTTAAGTAATAAATTCAGATTTTCTGACCAATTCTTTCTTGTGTGGAGAGGACCTGGCATTTACCAATCAGTAAGCTGCTATTCAACGTGAATTTAAGATAGAAGGTTTTCTCTTTGTGATGGATTTTCTATTTTCCTAGTTAAGGGGAGGCAATTGCCTGCCCTTAAATAAATGTGGTCTATATAACTTGTTACACATCTTTTTCCGAGTTCTTTCTAAAGAAGCAGGACTGTATAGGCAGGAAACACTAGGCAAGGAGTCAAAGAACATCTTTTTACTGCAAGTTGTGTAAGCTCCCCAAGTTTCAGTGTCCTCATAAATAAAATTGGTATAATATCTTTCCCACTTACCTTATAGAATGATTTTGAGAATCAAATGAGATAATAACTTAAAACCACCAAAAACTGTAAAGTGCCACACTAGTGAAATACATCACTGTTTTTTATAGGGAAGCCTATTATTATATAAATGATGCATGCTTATTAGTTTTATTATTACATGATTATGAAAATATTACATTAGCTTCTTATGGCTTCTCTAACAAACCACCACAAACTTGGCAGCTTAAACAGCACAAATTGATTCTCTAACAGTTCCGGAGGCTGAAACTAGCTTCACCGGGCTGGTTCCTTCTGAAGGCTCTAGGAGAAGTTCCCTTCCCTTGCCTATTCTGCTTTTGGAGGCCATCTGTGCTCTAGTTAGGGACCCCTTCCTTGCATCATTGCAACCTCTTATTCTGTCATCAAGTTCCCTCTCTTCTTCTCTAGTCAAATCTTCTTGTTTCCCGCTTCTAGGGACCCTTCTGATTATGTTTAGGGTCCACTATGATAATCTAGAATAATTTCCTCATCTCAAGAGCCTTAATTTAATCACATCTGAAAAGTCCCTTTTGACTGTAACATAACATCTTTCCGGGGAATGTGGATGTATTGGGGGCCATTATTCAGTGTACTCCAATTATTAAAAGATTATCATGGTATCCAAGCACCTGCAAGGATAGGGAATCAGATGAATGCAGCTAGTTACTGTTCATGGGAGTATTTGCCTGCAGTGCATTGCCCTAGGATGGTAAGAGGTTTTCCAAACTGAAGACAGGAAAATCCCTGGAACATATTCAGTATAAAAATTCATTGGTCCATTCATCAGTAGACATTAAAATTATCACCACTGCAATGTGGGCAGTCCTAAAATGTTTTCACATGTAAATGATCCTCATCTTGGAAAGCCTAAGCCAAGAGTGACAGAACCACAACAGGGGTGGCTTGGGCCAAATGACTGGAGGCATCAATAGAACCAGGCTCTGCACTCCCAGCCTCACTTTATAGCTGCAAGAGTGTTGTATGCTTTAAGTATTGGACTTCCAAATATGCTTTTGGTTTAATAAAGGGCAGTAGAAATAAAATAATAATAATAATAGTAATTATTTGAAAACAGCTATTCCAAAAACACAATGATTCTGTTCAGCAATACCTTGACAAGCTATAAGAGTGAGGAACTTCTTTTCATATATAAACATTAATAGTTATAGGACTCCCTTAAAGGGACTAGTACACTGACCCATATATAATCATTCTAATACTTCTTTTCTCTAAAAGCACTGTCTAGTCAGAAAGATTGGGGTTTTGTTTTGGGTTTTTTTTTTTTTTTAAGATTTATTTATTTCAGAGAGAGAGAGAGCACATAGACAAGAGGGGAAGGGCAAAGGAAGAGGGAGAAAGAATCTCAAGCAGACTCCGCACAGAGTGCAGAACCCCATACGGGACTCAATCCCATCACCCTGAGAGCATGACCTGAGCCGAAATCAATAGTTTGTCGCTTAACTAAGCCACCCAGGCACACCACCCCCCTTTTTTAAACTTTGCTGTCCCTTAGTAAGTAATCAGTTATGATAATGGGTCTTATTAGAATTCAAGAGAAAATAGAAGTGTTGAACAAATTATAGTTCTTTGCAATGGCTTAATTTCTAAATGAATTCTTACATGTTTAGGCCTATTCTGGCAAAGCAGTATTAATTTTAATATAAGTGGCTTAAAAGTAAATTAGCACCCTTTCCCATCCTGCCCACCATTCACTCAAATTCTTAACCACCATTCAAATTCGACTGAGTTATAGGTAAACAATAATCATACGGCAGTTTTTCAATTTGTATACAAATTACATTATTTTTAGATTTTAACTCAGAAGTCCATGAAATCCTAACCACATGAATTAAAAATAGCTAGGTCAAGTAAATAAAATTTGCTAGCCTTTTATTTTTATCTATATTAGCTACATAAATGTGTGATTATTCACTAGAAAAAAAAATCGACAATTGCTCATAGAATCAGAAATCTAACCTTCACAATTTATGTTTGGAAAATATATAAACTCCGGGCTATGCCTGACTAATAGGTCAAAAGCCAAGAAATAATTAAATATAATATAGAATATCCACCCTTTAAACTTCCTGGTTTTTTGTCTCTTCTTTACAAATGAATCCCATTTCTGACTTCCATCTGCTCATTGCTACTGAGTCTTCTTAACATTATTTCAACCTGAGCCTGTTCCCCCTCAGCTTCTACATTTTCCTGTGGTTATTGATGGTATCATAATTCTCCCAGGCTTCAAAGCTAAGACTATGAGTCATTTCTAACTTTTGCCTGTTCTTCATGCCAAGGTGCTGGTAGACAGCAAACACCCTTTTTTTCTCTTAAATATACTTGGATTTTTATTTTATTTCCAATTAGTGACGCCATCACCCTAGACAGAAGCCTTATCACTACTCATTTTGGCCTTTTCAATGCTCAGTTAATATAAGTGCTCAGGCTTAACTCACCTTTCCAGCCAATTATCATACAAATTCTCTTTAAATATTGATTTTGTCATTTTACTCTTAAAAATGCTTGATGGTTCTTCCTCAACTCTTTCACCATGTTTTTGAGTCCTTTTGGTTTTGAACCTTATTTTACTGATGCAGTGTTAGTCCCATAGCTCATGCCTCCTCGGCCATGATAGAAATTTTAATTTTCCACTGCCCCAAATCCTGGCTTCCATTTATGCTGCTTTATTTGTTGTGATGGCATTCTCCTATTAAAATTCCACAGGAATTCAGATTATTCTATACAGTTTTCCTTAATGTTTGAAGTATTTTACACAGCATAAAACACCCCTCTGGCTGTCAAGGCTTGCTTAGGGTACTCTACGTGACAGGTGGCTGATCTTCGCCACTAGCCAGGCTTTGCATAGAAATCAGATAAGTTATTAGATGATGTCATTGTGCTAATTTTGCTGATGATAATCATCCAATTTCAGAATGAGATTTTTGCCTGAGCTTTGGAACTATATATATATTTCTTCATTTTCATTACTAAAAATAAATGTAGTCAACAGATTTAGGCCAACCCTTGTTTTCACAGCATTGGTAAGTCATCATTTGACAAGATCAAGTCCACTTATATTTTTAACATTTTTATAAGTTAAATAAATTTATAAAATGTATTTGACTAATAAAAACATCTGTTGCAAAATTTTACTGATTTCACGAAAATGCTTAAACGTTAGAGTGGATGCATCAACTTGCTTTAAAATTTCAGAACTATCAATAAAAGATTATAAACGTGAGACTATTGGAATCTAGGGAGTGAGTTTTAAGGTGTGAGATGTTTAGCTGTAAAGATCATAGGTTTTAATATTTCAAATGTTCCTCCAATAATTTCCTAAAGGAATCAGGTTGACCTCTTCTTGAGGACACCTTATACAAATATAGGCACTACAGTTATGAAATGAGCATTTTATCCCCTCTATAACCAATGCCCTACCATTAAAGTCAGTAAAACTGAGATTGTTTTGAAGAATGCAAGTAGTTATGCTTGGAATTTACAAAATTGCTTTCGAGCTGCACTCCTTCTTTCTCTAAATTAACTCCTCTGATGGACTTTTTTTTCTGGCAGTCTTTTTCTGCTTCCTCAAGCTATAATTAGTCATTGAAAATTGTCTTAGTGCATGCCTGGAGACATTATAAACTCCAGGCATAGTTCTTCCTCCTTGTTAAGAAAAGTCTCTTTCTGAATGATATAATCTCAGTAACCTAATGACCAGAAAGCAATTTTGGAACATCATGACCACTATTCCTCTTTACAAGGCTGTAGCAGTAACACAGATACAAAATTATTCGTGCTCTGTCCTTTTAAAGATACTGGTGAAGCGAAAGCACAGCTAGTAAATCCAGAACAAAAACTTGCCTAATTTTGTACATTTTGGTGAACAGAAAAAACAACCCTATTTTAGTAAGTATTTTGTGTCTGCCTCCAATTATAAAACTAATAAACTATAAATCGAAACCACTAATTTGAAATGTATTTGCAGTTACATTGACACTCATTTCCAGCTTCAGGCTAAAGCAACATTTAAATGCTAGATATTTTATATCTGCAGTTTTGAGAGGAAATGCTGAATCGGTTTAAAACAGCTTCAAAGATGCAGATATTCATGTGGGAATTAATTGGCATGAACAAGAAGGAAAATTGCTGAAATGATTTACATTTACCTGTTTTAAAACCTCCTGGGTTTCACACTAAACATTATCCAGTGCTTAGTGTAACTTTGAGCATTTTTTCCATTAATCACAACTAAAACACGGAAGTTCTGACAATAACAAATATGGAATGTATCCCACTTTCTCTGCGTAGTTGTGATGAGGAAAGCAATATAAAGGAAAGCAAGTAAAGCCAGCAAGTCACAACATAAAGAGAACAAATCAGTAAGCCCAGAAGTAGGACAACTTTCTTCAGCAGTCCAAACCCATAAGACCAGATTTTCTGTGTCCTAATTTGGGAAACAGCTTTTACTAAAGCTGAATGCTTCAGTTTTTGCTCTCAAACATAATACCCTTTAGTCTGTAATTGCTGAGTATTCTGCAATTGCTAATTCTTGTTGAGCCTCCCTCCAGACCACACCTAATGCGAATTGATTAACATGTGATATATAATATATATTCTCCACTAGAAGTCAAACTTTTCATTTGATTTTGTGTCCTCACCGTGGTGTGTATCAGAGTACTTTGCAATAAATTATTACTAAACAAAGTCATAATAAACAAAAATTCTAGTCTTCCCAAATAATCTTTCCAAAATTTTCAAACTGATCTTAGTCTTTCTCTTTTAGCAAACCATCAATGTATAATGCATAGTATTTTAAGTTTTAAAGAAAATGAACTAAACAATAACCAGGACATGTGTTCCTATAGATGCATAGCTAAAGGAACAATAAGAGGAGACCTTTAATAAAAATGACATAGAACATGTAGGAGATAAATCACAAATAAATGGCAACTAACAAGGATAAATAATAAAGCAAATAAATTATGCCTTATGAATTTAAAAATGAATGCAAGAATAAAAAAACATAATTAGAACTTTAGAAGATGAGATGAAAGCAGTATTTCACAATTTAGAGTAAAAACGAATTTTAGCTCAAGAATTTAAAAAAAGAGAATTTGGGAGCAGATCCAGGAAAGAAAATATTTGATTAAAGCAGTTATCAGAAAGAGAAATATTAACTTGTGGAGGAAAGCAGTAACTGAAGAAATAATTGAAAAAAATGTTTTCGTTTAGATTGAAAAGAATCACTGAGGACCAGACAGGATTCAGTCCTTCAATTGTGCAATCTTTCAATAGATATTTATTCAGCAAATACTCTATGCCAGACACTGTTGCAAGTTGTAAGGATATAGAAGGGAGTATACAATGTCAGTAGGGGAAGACAGGTAATAAATATATTAATAATTACTATATTATGGAAAGATAGTGCATGGCAAGGGTTTAGAGAGTGCTGGAGAGATGCAATTTTTTTTCTATAACTTTTCCTTTCCACTTGATCTGACTTATACATAGAGTGATGTATAAAAGTCTCCTTTAAGCAGAACAACAAAAATATTACAAATAAAAGAAAACCTGAATTCTATACTGAAAGGGCCTACTGTGTTTCTGGAAAAACTGATTTGCAATGATCTTTGCATGTCCTTGTAGTTACTGTTTGTTCCTTTCTATGTAAACTTTATCTACTGTAGTTTCTCTTTTATAGAGGTGGTTGTTATGCTTCATGAGGATGATGATATAGATAGATAGACGATAAACTTAACTGCTATATACACATAATTGATATATCGTTATTGTGAGTTATGGCTCTTAGCACTTAAAAGGTCCTCATTTTTAGGTTTAATCATTTTTGGATTGAATTTTACTTTGGATGACTCCAAGATCAAAATCTATGATTTTTTGTTACTTTTACATGTGTTTGGTATAATTGGTATTCCTTTATTTTTAGAATTTCTGAATCATTTGTTTTAGGGGTGTCTCTTGTATGTAGCATATCATTGTGGTTTGCTTTTTGAGTCAATTTGAAAATTATTTTATTTGATGAGGTGAACTAAGCCTACTCACATTTATTGATATGGCTATGATGGTTGGCCTATTATATTATTTTATGTTAAATTACTATGTGTATTATATGGTATTTGCTTTCTGTAGTTGATTTTCTTTGCTTTCTAATAGTTAAAATTTCTTTTGAAATTTGGAAGGTTTGCATTTTTGTCCTAGCGGTCACCTTCCTATTTATACCTTTGTAAAAATGTCCTTAATTCTCTGTCATCTTTTACTACCTGTTTTGTCAGTGTTTAATGCTATCTCTGACTTCCACCTATTTAGTGCTCTTTCCATACCCTTTCTCCTCTCTCATTTCATTTGTATTATTTCTACTTTGTCAGAATATAAAATGTGTATATTTTATTCTTTCCTATAGTATTTATGTGCTATTTTTCTCTCTTCTGCTCAGTTTTGTGTGAGTCCTAGATCTGCAAGTGCTTGTCACCAATATTCATTTTGCCAGTCTCCCTACTCATGTCATAGTTTGATGAAGTTCATTTTCTAGTAGATTGCCGAGTAAGGGTTCACGGTTAAAGAATTTTCTGAGTTTTTAAATGACTAAAATGATTTCTTGTAGCCTTGGTATTTGAAAGACAGCTTAGCTAGTGAGAGCCTTTTGTCTCACAATTTCTGTCCTTGAGTTTTTCCTTGCTTTGCATGCTGCTTTTGCCAGAGTTATGCCAATTTAATTCTCTTACCCTTGTATGTTATTTGATCTCATTTGTCTGAAAACTTTGAGGATTTTCTAAATCTTTAAGCTCCATAGTTTAATAGGATATGTCTCAGAGTTGATCATTTCAGTTCTTCTATTTCTAAAAATGTGTTCTGCGTGTATATTCATAAGGATGAACAGAACTTTTCATACAGAGCTATTCTTGTAAGCAATGCTTGTGCTAGCAAAAGATTGGAAACAACATAAATGTCAACCAATACTTGACTGATTAAATAAATTATTATACATCCATAGAGTAGAATAATCTATACCTATTTAAAAAAGTGACAGTCTTTTATGTTCTGAGGCAAAACTGTATCCACAATTCATCCTATTCACCTATTCCAATCTGGCTTCTATTCTCATAGCTCCACTGAAACTGCTCTTGTCAAAGTTACCAAAGGTTCTCATGTTGCCAGAATCAATGGATCCGTTTTTGTCTTTATCTTACCCCACTATAAATGATTTATCTCTCAATTAGCCACTGCTGCTTTCTTGAACACTTTTCTCCTTGAGATTTTGTGATATATTCTGATGTTTCTTTTCTCTATACCTTATCATTTCTCCTCATCCTCCTTTATGTTTCTCCTCCACTCAACTTGTAAATGTTGGCGTACCTCAGGACTCAGTCCTGGTTCCCCTAATTGTCCCTATCAGCACCCCTCCCCAGAGATCACAATCATTAAACAGAATTGAAATCACAAATAGACATGTCACTCTCAAGCCCGGAATTCTTCCTTAACATTCCATTGCACTTATTATAAAATACAAATGCCTTACAAAACCTATAGGATATAAATGCTTTGGAGCCTGCCTGTCTCTCCATCCTCATCTCCTCTATTCCTTCCCGACCCCACCATCCACAATGATTCAGCAACATTGTTTTGTGACATTTCCTGAGACACATCATATTCTTTCTAACATTAGGAATTTATACCTGTTATTACCTATTCCTGGAATGCTCTTTCCATGGTCTCCCAGTGGCACTTTTTATACTTCAGAACTGAGCTTAAATGTCACTGCATGAGAAAAGACTTTCCTACCACATACTAAAGTATTACTTTAGCCTCCAATGTGGGATATGTATACATTTTGTCCTCCACAGGGAGGACAAAATAGATGAGCCATTAGGATACAGGACGAAAATACCACACTGTTGATTTGTATTTATTTTTACTACATCCTTTCAATTATCTGCAGTGTGTATATTTTATATAATTTATAATATAAAATAAATGTATACACTCACATATGTACATGCATATATATATTTAAACAAATATGCTTCTACAAGGGTTGTACAAAAATTTTAGTTACTATGTGTATTTAATAATGTATGTTTAAAAACCATTCTTGTGGCCCCTGTGACTCTTGATCTTGGGGTAGTGAGTCCAAGCCCCACATTGGGTGTAGAGATTACTTAAATAAATAAACCTTAAAAAAATTCTAATAAAAACCCCCAAATGCTACTCTTCATTACTCTATTTATATCCTTTGTGACTTGATTATGAGCTATAATTATTTTGAGTGCATTTATTATGTTTTGTTTCCCAACTAGAAAACTCCATTAAGAGCAGAAATCATAATTGTCTTACTCACTATTGTATCCTCAATACCTAGTATTACTTGAGTGATTAAATGAATGAATGGAATGTATATATATTTATAAAAAATACATATATAACATTTATAATTTATTTATTTGGTATGGTATAGCATATATAATATCAACTGTAATAAATATTATGCAATTGTATATGTAATATAATTTTTACATTAGCAACAAAGGTTTTAAAATTATTATGAGTTTAACACAAAATTTACAATGCCTATAAGATGAAAAAAACTAAACTTTTATTATTTAAAGACCTAACAGAAACCCTGAGTAGATGGAGAGAGATACTGTTTTCCTAGCTAATACAACTTAAAAATTACAAAGTGCCTTTCTTTTATGAGTGTGTGAATTTGGGGCAATTACTATTAGAATCCTATTTTTTCCTCCAAAATGGACAAAATGATTCTGAATTTTATTGGAAAAATTACTATTAAAAAACCTGCTAAGAAAGTTTTAGAAAAAATAGAGGTAAATATGATATTGGGTAAATGAGTAGATAAGAGTTCAATTTAGATTCATACATCATTCATTAAAAGTTCCAAAATATCTACTCAGTTAGATTAGTCTCAAATGGAAAGGAATCAGTTAATAGTACCAAAGGAATGGAAATTGACTACTGCACATACTGCTGCATGCTAAATAATAACACACGTCTCCATCATTGTGGTTTAAAAATGACAATGGGTTTGATCTTCAAAGGGTCTTAATTTTTTTAAAAGATTTTTATTTATTTATTTGCTAGAGAGAGAAGGAGAACACAGAGGGAGAAAGAGGAGAAGCAGAATCCCTGCTGAGCATGATGCGGGGCTCGATCCCAGGACCCTGAGGTCATGACCTGAGCCAAAGGCAGATGCTTAACCGACTGAGCCACCCAGGTGTCCCCACAAAGGGTCTTAATTTAACATGTATCAAGAAAGTAAATATTAATATTGTTTCTAAAATTGTTTGAGTGAATTCCAACTGATAAAGATTTAGGAAAAAGAAGGATAGTATCAAAATTTCTGGATAGGAGTAGGTACATATTCCAAAAGCATATTTATAGTTATATTTTCATATTTGAAATTAGAAGTAAACTATTGCTTTTAAAAAACAAACCACAGACAGTTAAACCTAACAAAATCTTCTTTGCTGGTGGAAATATATTGAAGACGGTTCATTTCTTTTTTTTTTTTTTAAAGATTTTATTTATTTATTTATTTGAGAGAGAGAGAATGAGAGACAGAGAGCATGAGAGGGAGGAGGGTCAGAGGGAGAAGCAGACTCCCTGCCGAGCAGAGAGCCCGATGCAGGACTCGATCCAGGGACTCCAGGATCATGACCTGAGCCGAAGGCAGTCGCTTAACCAACTGAGCCACCCAGGCGCCCCAAAGACAGTTCATTTCTTGTCAGTGAAATAATAAGAGAGCTTACACTCCAACCCAGGGTCAGAGAGAAATATGAAGATACATGTGGATATAGATATATAGAGATAGATAGATAGATATCAAAAGATATATATATATATCTCCAAAGGAGACTTGTGATCAATAATTCACTCATAATGGGAAAGGAAGTTTTGAGTTTTTTAAACATCTTACTTATCTTTTCAAATGTTAGCTTGTGATTAATATATCAAAGCAAACTGCATTGAAGATTTCAGGGCAGAGATACAGGAGAGGTGTTATATACATAGTCCACAGAGAGACTATATTTTTAAAAATCTCTGTTAGATGTCTCCCTTCTCCAAAGTCTCTCCTGGCCATTCTGCTATCTTGGGGGTGGGTGTGTGTGTGTCTCCCAAATATATGTATATATTTATCTATATGTATGTATTTAAACTCATATTTTGCTCAGACCCTGAAGTACAGTGCAGGCTCTCCTGTGTATCATCCAGCCTCAATGGATTGTCTCAACCTCTCTCACTGAATTCCACTCCCACATTCCATTAACTTCCAGTTTTATGCAGAGTAATTTACTCCACTTTAACCTCTAATCTCAAACTTGTACATCCAAATCATCAAAGTGATCAGATTAAACAAGCCTTCAAATTGTTAGGACACATTCTCCTGAGAATATGAATGCACTTGTTCTTTCTTCTCTCTCTCTCTCTCTCTCTCTCTCTCCCTCGAGCCCATTTCCTGAGCATGTACTTGTGCAGTCCACACAGGCCTCTGCTCCAAAGGTCCCTTACTTGGTTTAATGCTCTGCTGTCATCTTGAAATTCTTAGTAACTCTTCAAAAAGGGGTCCTGCATTTTTATTTTGCACTGCGTTCTGCAAATTGTGTAGCCCGTTTTGCTCTCCCTGTTGTCTCTCTCTGGCTCTCTTTCACACACACATGCACTCACACACACTTTCAAGGAGGGTTTGACAGACTAAATACTCATAGGTATAAGCCTGTAAAACTTAAACAACAGTGTTACACCAAGAGGAATACACACATTATACAGAATGATCTTTTATGGAGAAATACTGAATTCATATTCATATTTAATCATGTTTCAGATCCCAGTAAAGCTTGGTATTTGGAAGATGAGGTTTTAAAAAGAACAATAGAACCAGACATGTTTAACAAGACCAGAAGTCTTAATGCAAATTTTCTACCTATAATATCAATCCTTAAGATTTTGAGGGAAATTCCAGTAGGAATTAATTGATAAATGTTCAGAGAGTTTGAGCTCCTTTACTAAATGACAGATTAGTGTTGATTTTATGTCTGGAATCCAGAAATGATTTCTTCTACCTCCATCACTTGCAATTCCATATCATCATATCTCACGTAAGCTAACTATGTGGAATTGAAAGTAATGCATGAAGTATGTGAACTTTAGAGAATCTGAGTCATCTTTTATTGTGCTTGATTTCTAGCTAGTCTTTCATTTTCATGTTGTTGCTGAGTGCTTTTCCATCTAATTGCTTAGGGACTGATTTGTTTAGCAACCTCTGTTTAGAGTTGGGCTTTTTTTTCTCTCCACTGTGGACACCATTCTGGCATTGTTTTCTTGCTTCCATTGTTTCCTAAAGCACATTTCATCATTCAATTTTCCTCCCTTCACCCCTCCCAGATGTGAGTGATATTACCCTTTGGCCTTAAATATATGCTTCTAACAGCTGTTTTGAAACATTCATTGCAGAAGACAAAAGCAGAACACAAACATTCATGTTATTAATATAAGCCCACTTTTCCTTTAGGGGCTTTTGATGATAAAAAGCATGGGACATGGATCATGAAAAGAAAGTAGGTCTCTGGAATTTAGAGTGGCCTCAGTGGGCTAAGGAGACAATTCAAGGCTATGGAAACAGTAAGAATTTGAGGGATTAAGCTTTCCAGAGTACGAGAACTTCAGTGGACTGGTCATGGCCTTCTGTAAAAAAATCTCCCTTGAGGCATTACCTGAGTGATAACATTTGAAGAGCAAAATCATAAGAAAACAAGCAGAAAGCAGCTGCTGAGATATTAAAAATGTAAGCAGATATTTTGGCAGTTTTGTAGTGCAGGGGAGATGAACACTGGAGTTTAGGACCGCTACAAAGGGGGCCTTATAAAAGCCTCAGGTGTTTGTTCAGTTGAGACTCCTGAAGGGGCAACCACTATGGAATAGAAGCAAACCAGAAGTAGATTGTCCTCACCTGAAAACAACGCCATCTGAACATACTTTACTGGCCTGCAAGAAGGAAGGTAACATCATCCAGAGTCTCAACACTTTTATTTACAACCTCTGGCATTCAGTCAAAAATTACCAGATAGGCTAAAAAAACAGGACCAAATGACTGAGAAACCTAAGAGTAAAAAAGTAAAAGTAGACCAACAGAAGTTTTAGATATTTGAGTTATCAGGAATAGACTTTAAAATAATTATGTTTAATATGCTCCAAAAATAAATGTAAAGATGGAATATTTTCACCAGAGAATTGGAATTGGATTTTAAAATCAAATAGAAATCAGGGACCTTAAAAAAAACTGAAATTTAGATATAGAGGAATTTAACAAGAGATTAATCACAGAAGGAGAGAGAAAATATATACCTACAAATTGTCTACATATACACATACAGAGTATATAGTTGAAGTAGGCAAGTAAAAGATGTATGAAAGAAAATAAGAGATATTTGGAACCTAATAAGCCTCACATATCTAACTGGAGTCCAAGGAGGAGAAGAGAGAGAGGGGGAAATAGAAGTATGAGAAGAAATACTGGCTGAGAATTTCCCTAAACTGATGAAAAAAGTCAAGTCATTTGAAATGTTCAGAACATTCCATGAATCACAGCCTAGCTAAATACAGGATTACACCTAGATACATCATGTAAAACTGCTAAAAACTAAGACAAAAGGAAAACTTTAAAGCCTGTAAATAAAAAAGACACATTAGTTTCAAAGGGGTAATTATAAGACTAAAAGCTAACTTTTGAAACAATGGGAGACTGAGACCATTTACATGCTGAATGAAACAACTGAATTGATATTTAGGGGAAAAAATATTCTTCAAAAATGAAGGTTAAATAAAGACCCTTTTGGACAAACAAAAACTCAGAGAAGTTAAAGCCATAGTTGTTGTCCTGAATGAAATATCAAAGATAATTCTTCAGACAAAAAGAAAATAATCCCTGATTAAAGTATAATAATATAGCAAGAACAAAAAGCACTGGAAAGGGGAAAAGTTAGACTATATCAAGAACGAATATTAAATGCTAAAACAATAAGAATAATACACATGCAGTTCAAAATATATATAGAATTAATATTTGCAGAATAGCATGAAAGTTGGGAAGGAAACTTTTTAAAGTACTTTAACAGAAAATGTAAAACTAATAAAGATATATTTTAATCAGTAAAAGATGCCTATTGTAATATATAGGATAAGCATTTAAAGAACTAAAAGAATGAGAAATAATCTATTCTTTAAAAAACTAAGAAATGACATATAGAACAAAGAACAGATGGGGTACAGAATATAAATGATAAGATTATACAAACCCAAATATGTGAGTAACTAAGTGTTATACATATTAAATACTCTAATTCATAGACAAAGAAAGATTGTTATACTGGATAAATAAAAATACAACTATTTCTATTTAGAAAGATATAACACAGGGGCGCCTGGGTGGCTCAGTTGGTTAAGCGACTGCCTTCGGCTCGGGTCATGATCCCAGGGTCCTGGGATCGAGCCCCGCATCGGGCTCCCTGCTCGGCGGGAAGCCTGCTTCTCCCTCTGCCCCTCACCCTGCTTGTGTTCCCTCTCTCGCTGTGTCTGTCAAATAAATAAATAAAATCTTAAAAAAAAAAAAAGAAAGATATAACACATATAAATATATATTATATTATATATGTTCATATATGAGTAGATACAGAAAGGATGAAAACAAGGATATGAAAAGATATCCTAAGGGTGCCTGAGCGGCTCAGTCAGTTAAGGCTTCCACTCTTGATTTCAGTTCAGGTGAGATCAAGACCCACATGGGGCTCTGCCCTCAACATGAGTGTGCTTGAGATTCTCTCTCTCCCTCTCCTCCTCCCCCTGCTCACTCGCACGCTCTCTCTCTCAAAATAAATTAATAAAATCTTAAAATAAAATAAAAAAAAATCTGGCTATAATCAGACAGGGCAGACCATAAGAAAAAAAATTACAAAAGAAAAAAAGGGGAGTTTATAATAATAATCAACTAATAGCATTACATTTTTATGTAATATCCTCAAACATATCCTCAAAATACAAAACAAAATTAAAATATTTGAAATAAAAGCAAAATTCACACATCCAAATAAATAACAGAAGAATTTAAGATATTTTTTCAGTAACTTACATAAACAGGAAAAAAAAAAAAAAAACAGAATAAGCACACAAGAAAACTAGACCTGGCATAAAGCATACCCAACAACTGCAGATGACCGTTCTTTTTGAGCACATTAATTTCAAGTAACAGTTACCAAAATGGATCATATATTAGGCCATAAAGTAGTGCTCAATAAAGTTAAAAGGATTAAAAATATATAAAGGAAATTCTTTGATCACAGTGGAATTAATCAAGAAATTGGTATTAAAAGTAATTCTAAGAAATTGAATGTTTGGCAGTCAACACATCACATTTCAAATAACCAATGGAACAAAGGAGAAATTACAAGGGAAATTAGAAATATTTTGAACTTAATAATACTGAATTTCTGACATATCAAACTGGTGAGATGCACTCAAATCTATGTACTCAGAGAGAACAAAGCTGTGCCCTAAATGCATATGTTGAAAAAAAAAAAAACAAAACACTAAAAATTCTTGACCTTAATTTCAATCTCAAGAAGAAACAAAAAGAAGAGCAATTTAAGCCTGAAAAATTTAAAAAGAGGAAAATAATGAAACAGAAAAATAAAGAAATTCAAAATAGCCAAAAGAACAATAATATTGATACATCCCTTCCAAGACATGGAGACAGAGACAGAGAGTCAGTGACAGACAGAAAAAAAAAAAAAAAAAAATGGAGGAGGAGGAGAAAAATTAGTTTTTTAAGGAAGTTTTTTCACAGGTATGTGCTGGACAGCATCCAGTTAAATACTCGAGTAGGATTCTCCTCATCTCTCCAGTGTTATTTCTGTATGCAGCTCTCTTATCTGGTAATATTTCCTGAAAATTCTACCTGCTCTAGTCTCCACAAACTCTCAGCTCATCTCCTCAATTCTAGGAATCCTTGTCTGGAAACTCTTACAAAGGGCTATCAAAGGGTCTTGCTTCATTTGTTCCCTATTCCCCCAAATCATTTTCTTTCATTGCCTAATGCCCAGTATCATAAATACTGTTGTTTTCTTATAATTTCCCCATTCTTGGTTGTTTGGGGAGCATAGTGTAAATCCAGTATCTGTAATTCCCTTTGACTATAAGCAAAAGTATTAAAAAATATTCAAAAGCAATTGTAGTTATTTTTAAAGGAAAAATACCGAAATACATTAACTTCTAGCTAATAGAATCAAAACCATGTCTAGCATTTAGTGAAAAAACAAGTATCTTTCAAGTTGAGAGGGGGGAAAAAAATCAATCTACTACTATCCTCTTGAGAAATTATGTTTTCTTGTCAAGGCAGCTGTGGAAACCATCTGTGCATATACTCAAGATTTTCAGCTATGTAATATCTTAGTTATGTAAATATGCAGTTATGTAATACCTGGTTAATCTCCTGATCTTTTTGAAAGCAGATCTGTGGAATTAGTGACTGAGTCTGGAAGGTACTCTTATGTAATAAGCTACTTCCCAGACATTAGCAATGAAATGCTTTCCTGATAGACATACAGGTGACAATGTCCTTTGTAGACATGTCAAAATCTGTAAAAGAAAATGCCTGGTTTTTACTGACTTGCATCATAGGAAAGTCCAAATATATTTGCTTGGAATGCATTTTGTTTGCTGACCCAATACAGTGTAGAGTTACGAGACCATGTTTTCCTTTTGATATGATAATAGTGGTTGTACTGTTCAAGTTTGGATCCTTGAGACTTCTCAGAAAATGGGATCACTATTTTGCCTCTCAGGCTACTCCTAGTTTAAGAGATCATGTAATTATGAGAAGGAATATTCAAAATGAAATTGTAATCCTACTCTGTGATAAAACATCAATGCATCCAGCTGTCTTGTTCTAAACAGTGTTTAAACAATGCAGACTAGCTTTATTAGAGTTGAAATAACTAAGGAGAGAAAATAAAAAGGAACCAGGTTCTTAAGTAAAGTATCAAAAACAAGAGGCAGGGGATGATAACTTGATATTCATAGAAAATAAATCTCAATACTCTAAATTCTTTTGGTTTTATTGTAAAAAGTCAATTTAAATTTTATTATTCCACATGTCCTTCCTTACAGAGAACATATTTTGCCAAGTAAAATTTATTCTTTTCTTTAATGACTGTGTTAGATTAGCTTCTTCAAAAGCAGATTTTGAGACTAAGACTTGAGTGTGAGTAGTTCAAGAGATGATTCTAAGAATCACTGGTGGGATAATGGAAAAGTGAGACAGAAAAAGGAAGAAAGTCAGTATAGGGTGTGCAAATGAGCCAATATCTACTGTAAGCAACTAGGGTTTAATTCTGCTGGAGACTTAAAAATTGATAGTAAGATTAAAATTCTAAGAGTTCTTAAAAGTACTAAAGCATTGCCATTTACAACACGGATGGACCTACAGGGCAATATGCTAAGCGAAATAAGTCAGACAGAAAAAGACAAATACCATATGATTTTACTTATACATGAGATCTAAAAAACAAAACAAATGAATAAACAAACAAAAAGTAAAACAGACCCATAAATACAGAGAACAAACTAATGGATGTGGTGGGGGATGGGGGGTGGCGGCGGGGGGATGGTCAAAATAGGTGAAGAAACAGGCATTCCAGTTATAGAATGAATAAGTCATGAGGATAGAAGGCACAGCATAGGGAACATAGTCAATGTTATTGTAAGATGCCTGTGTGGTCACAGATGGTAGCTACACTTGAGGAGAGAACAGCACAACATATAGACCTGTGGAATCACTGAATCATTATGTTGTACACCTGAAACTAATGTAATGTTGGGTGTCCACTATACCTCAATTTAAAAAAAAATATACTGAGTGGAATAATTGTAACATTTGCTACAAAGATTGAGGGTGTTTTTATTACTCAGTTTCTTTAATCTTTAACAATTAATAATTATCCAATAAATCAGCTGATTTAGAAACTTCAGGAAGGTTAATTCTCTAGTGAACACAAACCATAGTTTGAAAGTTTCTGTATTTTTAGGAATGTATATATTGGTGAACTGGGGTTTTCCAGTTAATAAGTGCTCAAAAATATGTAATGATGTAATGAATAATGTAAATCCTTTGAAGGCACAGCTTTATTTCTGACACTGTTAGACAATTATTTTTATTTATAGTACATATATACAGTATAGCCATACTGTACTGGAGATATATTTGAGGCATGAAGTAGAAAAATTAAATAGATCTATAGAGACAAAAATTATAGAGTTTCCTTTATCATCCTTCCATTATTGTCAAGTTGACCTGAACTGATTAAAGTATTCTAAAATTATTGGTTTCTGGTGTGGAATAAGTATTCCATTCTCTTAACTTTTAAGAGAATAGAGCAAAGTCCTTAATGAAGCATTACTCTCCTTTCTAATTACATTTTGTGTTTTCTCAACAAAGACAAAATTAGGGGTGTTTCTCTCCCGTGGCCTTCTGGATGTGAGAAATGGGCATCCAGCTCTCCCTTTTTACTGCAACATCCCAAGGATTTCTGAATTCAGATAGGGTGACACAGAAAAATTTAAGTTCTGTTTGAGTTTTGATTAAAAAAAAAAGCATCAACATCTTTTCTTGAAATAAATAAATAAAAATAATTGTAGAGTCTTTGAGAAAAGATGTAGAATAAAGCGAGATCAAACTGTGCATCTCTAAACCTCCGTAAAAACTGATTAGATTGCCTTTGATCTCTCTCTCTCTTTCCCTCTCAGCAGTTCAATATAGAGATTATCAATATGGATTGCCTTTAATTTTACAAAAATACCTGAAAATGTTCTGAAAAATATATAGCTTCATTCTTTTATAAACAACAAAGAAAACAACTGCTCTAAAAATACTTAGCAAGAACTCATGAAACAGCTCAGGATTCAGGCATCTAAAGTGTTCACACCTTCTTAATGAAAAAGGGAATAAAGCAGTGGTGGGAGAGAATGTAAAACTTAAAACAAGGAGAAGAGAAGAAGTTATTTTAAAAAGAGAAATGTATAAAATAATAGCTGAGAATTATTTTTAAAAATAAAGCAGTTAACTTACTTTACCTATGCCGAAGGATTATTTTCATTCTTTTCTTGCCTTTTTTGCTAACAGGACATAATTCTATTACACCCTAGCAACATCAATGCTACTTTCAGTTGACATAAAATCCATACCCATTGGAACTTTGTGAGCACCTGACACAAGTTTCTGTGGACGATATCTTAAAATATGTGTAGGAAATGGTGACTCTCACACAAAGGAGTTGCTAGATTCTTTCAACAGACATCGATCTCACAGGCAGTTTTCAATGTGGTATTTTAGGTGATTGAAATATTTATGTGTCCTGTTACAAATCATTTCTCAACTGGGAATATAACACTTTCTGATAAACTATTGTTCTATTTTTTCCAGTCTATGTTATCTTCAAAGAACTGTTGTTGAAATAGATATTTTTTTCAATATCAATCAAATCAGATAAAGAGAAGCAAAATTAGCTTAGGATAAAATGCCTTGAAAAGACACGTATTTTCTCAAGCTGTGCAAAATTCTAAGATGCAATCAACAGAAAGGCAATACTTTGCACTTGTATACTGCTTTTTACCAAAGGCTCTCAGAGCATTTTTAAAACATGATCATTAAGCCATATCTATAGATGCGGAAACAATAACACACAAAAATTGTAAAGCAGTCAGGAGGTTGAAAATATCAGCAAATACTAAAACAAAACAAAACAAAAAACAAAAAGCAAAACATCATCAGCCCTTATGACAATCAAAATCTCCTCAACTTCATCAATTATAGTAGAACCTTCACTCTAGACCTCTATACAAAATTTTCAAAGCTCTACTACTTCCATCCCACATGTTCTTACATTTTGATTGCCTCAGGAAGTTCACAGTATAATTAAGGAGTGACAATTGCCTAAGCATATCAACAATGATGGGAAGAAGAAAAAGAAGTATGGAGGTATGAACACATCAAGCTTTAATAATGTAGAGCAGAAGAGTGAGCAGATGGCTAGAGTTTGTGGACATCTGTTGAGACCTGGATACTTATTAGAAGGCAATGAATTATGGAATGGCTTAAAGCTTCAACCTGGAAGATTATTCCAGCAGACATGCTTAAAATGACTTAGAATGGTTGCAGGTTAAACAAGAATATCATCATCATCATCATCATCATCAGAGCATTTTATACTTTTTTTTTAAAGATTTTATTTATTTATTTGAGAGAGAACTGAGAGAGAGAGCACATGAGAGGGGGGAGGGTTGGGAGGGTCAGAGGGAGAAGCAGACTCCCTGACAAGCAGGGAGCCCGATGCGGGACTTGATCCAGGGACTCCAGGATCATGACCTGAGCCGAAGGCAGTCGCTTAACCAACTGAGCCACCCAGGCACCCAAGCATTTTATACTCTTTAAGACATTTCATATACAATGTCTTGCTTCTTCCTTTCAACATCTCAATTTTGCTTTTCAAAAATTGAAACAGTTTAATGTCCCACTCAAGTACAAATTAAGGTGTCAATGATAGGATTAGCTCAAATATCCTCTTCCTTAGACTTGTATTTTGAAAACTTCCAGAGCAGAGTCAAATTAGCTTAGAATCAAAATCAATTTGAAGGCAACTAAAGAAATTATTTTGGAAGTATACATAAGCTGTTTAGATGTTTGCTAAACTTACAGTTAAAAAAATGGTAGTGTTTTTTGTATGTGTCAAATGAAATACTCCAAACCAATATGCAAAGAATCCCAATGGACCACTAATATAATTTGGTTAATTAATTTCAGTTTCCTCCAGTGGGATTTTAATGTGCATGGTATTACCATTATTATTTTATACAAGAAATATATAAGAAGATCCAAGTTTTTAGTATATGTGCTGCCGAAGCGAGCACAGAAGATCCAAGTTTTAAACACATGTTTTGTCCTTCAAAATTCTGCTCATGATTCACATCTCCTACCCTATATAAAAAATGGATGGTAGACATAAATGCAATACCTTTAGGTATTATATAGTTTTAACTATAACGCTTCTTGAAGAAAATAAGAAAATGCTTTTGTGATCTTTTTTGTTAGGCAAAACTTTCATTGAAAAAGACATAAAAAACACTAATAATAAAAAATAATAATTGGACCTCATCAAAATTAAAATCTCTGCTCTTCAAAAGATGCTGTTAAGAAGTGAAAAGAAAAATCCCGATTGGAAGAAAATACTCACAAATATTATATATGACCATGACTAGGACTGAGAATATATAACAAACTCTCAAAATTCAAAAAACAAAACAACCCAATAAAAAATGGGCAAAAAAACTTGAATAGATACATTACCAAAAAAGACAAATGAATTGTAATTAAGTACATAAAAAGACACTTGACATTTTTACTCATTAAAACTGAGACACCACTACATGTCCATTAGAAGAGAGAGAAAAAAAAAAATCTTTGACAATGCAAAGTGCTGACAAGGAGGTGAAACAACTAGAACGCCTACATTTCTGGTGGGAACGTAACATAGTACAGTCTCTCTGGAAAATAGTTTGGCAGTTCTCATGAATTTAAATATACATTTAGTGTATGACCCAGTATTCTCACAAGAAGAGTGAAAACGTATCCACCTAACAACAACAACAAAAACTGTATATGAATCCCTTCAGCAGCTTTATTCATAATCACCAAAAACTGGAAACAACCAAAATTTCCATCAACTACTGAATGGATAAACATATCATTGTATATTCATCCAATGAACTACTACTCAGCAATGACAGACACAACACAAGCATTATGCTAAGTGAAACAATCCAGTCCCAAATATCTACAAACTGTATGATTCTATTTAAATGACATTCTGCAAAAGGTAAACTAAAGGACAGAAATCAGATCACTAATTGTCCACTGATGAAGTGAGGAGAGGAGATTGACTCCAAAGGGATACAAGGTAACAGGGTGATGGACAGCTTACATTTGTTTGTACATCTTGTTTACATCTTGTTTGTAGTGGTGGTTCCATGACTGTATATGTTTGTCAAAATTCAGAACTGTTCATTTTAAAAAGATAGATTATAACTTTAGTAATCTGATTTTAAGAGTAGGCAAATGGGATTTCATGACTAGGTTGCTAAATATTCCCATGTCTAAAGATGGTTTCCAATAAATGATGAACCTCGTATTTACTCCCTTGTGTATCTCCTCCCATATTGAATATGGGCTGCCTCTTAACAAAGAAAATGAAGTTATGCCAGACCAAATGAGCTTCTAGGACTGCATCCCCAGCTGTCATCATGTGAAACAAAGACCTACCGAGTCAATCCACAGAGTCATGAGAAATAATGATTGATAATTACTCAGAGCTCACCTTCCAACTGAAATTTCCTAAACTGGCCATCCTTTCCATTTGGGACAGTATATCACTAGTGCTTGAATAAATATACAGGTTATGCCAATGACAGCTAACATTTATTGAGCGCCAGGCACTGCTCCAACTCATTATATGCATTGACTCACTTAATTCTCACAATAGCTATTTGAGGTAGGATTCATAGCCAGCCTTCCAAACCAGTGTGACATAGAGACAATATAGCATGGTGTTTGAGGCATGGGCTTAGGAATCACTATCTGAATCTAAATCACGTCTTTGCCACTTACTAGCTCTATGGTGATGAACAAGTCATTTAACTTCTATGCCTCGGATTTATCATCTCTAAAATTGGGATAATCGAAGTACTGCCTCCTAGATTTGTTGTAACAGTTAACTGATTTAATATATAAATACTACACAAGGAAAGCACTCCAAACATGCTAATTATCATTGCTAGGGTACTTTTCCTATATTCAATATGGTGTAATAAAAAAAAAAATCACAGAGTTTGGAGTAAGAACAACTAAGTTTGAATTCTCATCGCAATACTTCTCATCTGTTACAGGTTAGGCAAGTCACCAAAATTGTGCAGTTCTCAATGTTAGCACCGATAAAATGGGACTAAAAAAATACTAATACCATTTTAACATAATTGCTTTGGGGTTAAAATGTGAAAATTTTGTGAAAGAGCTGTATTAATTTTAAAGCCTATAAACAATTAACAGACATATCTATTTCATGTTTTTTTTCAACATTTACATATCATATCTCACCATTAAATGCAGTTCCTTCCATATCAGGAATTACAGCATCTACGTTGTTGGTAGAGTACAGGGTTCTGCACACTGTCATCCAACTGTCATTAGACTCTTTTCTTTCTCACTCTCAGGGTTTATGAATAGGACCTGACCATTTAGGCACTGCCACTCTGAATAGAGCTGTTAACAGAAAGCAATGTCAGTTGATAGAAGTAAATGTCCTCATTGGCAAAATGGGATGAAAATGCCTTCCCTGCATAGCTGAAATGAGCATTACTGAAAATCTATATTCATGCCTAATACAGTGCTTGGTATATGACAGATACTCAGTTAACGTTAGTGCCTACCCTACCTTAGCTAAACTTTGAAATAATCTTTTCATCTCACAAAAGCAAATAAAATATAGTTTGTATCAGTTGCTAATACTCCTCTAAAAATAATTCCCTTTACCACTAAAATTTATGCCCCTGTTTACCATGTTGTAACTTTATTCTCAAAGATTATAGTCACTGCCAGCATAATCCTTTGGGAGTTTTTTCATGGCAGATGCATGGAAATAATATGTTTTCCTTCTGCTTTGTCAATCTGTGGCCTCCCTTCCTATCCCTCTGTTACAATGAAAGGCTGAGAAGGCCATTTCTATGCCAGGGATTTGCTGCAGGTAAGCCATTATACAGGACAAGTGACAGTGCTGATGGTGAGCCAAAGAACCATATTGTCATGGAAATAGTTGTACCCAGGGGTGTTTTATTGGATGACCATCATGAAAGCAAATGCTGATAAATTGAAAGGTGGGTCCATGCAGGGAACAGTCCAGAAAATTGTGCACAGCAGCATTATAGGTCATGTTAAAATTCAGTTTCCCAGTTAATAATTTTCATGATCCTACACTTTACCTAGTAAGCATGTCAACAAGCTACCCATCTCCTATGTAATTCTACTGACTTTTCTCCATATTGAATTATCTTGTCGTCAGGAATCTCACAAATATCAACATAAAAGGCTTTGCTATTTTAATAATATACAATGCATTTTGAATACAATAAGCCTGTGAAAATCACACTTTAGTCTGTAGTTTCATTGAAGCTTACAGTACATAGTGCTACAGTAATTCTCCAAGGTACTTTTCAAAGACTGCCAAGAATAAATGCATTTTATCTATTGTTAACCATTCTACAGGCAGCAAGATCCTGGAGTGTGATATTGGCTTTTCATTGTTGCTCAAACCAACAGTATCCCACATGCATATGATAAAACATCAGGAAAACAATAAGGAGTCTTTCAACAAATTATAACTAAACATAAATGCTACTGAGCCAGCTTTATGCATGAGGTGATTTGTTATTTTAACATAATAGAACAAAATGAAGAATCCTGACTAGATGAATACCAAATAATGTTTATCTGAGGAACAATGGTAAATTTTCTGGATTGCAAAGATAAAATGGAATTCCCATTATAGTTATCATTTCAGTCTCATTTATTCACTGGTAATTCTATGGATCTTAGCAAAAGTATATATACATAGTCTTGCCTTAAGTAAGCAGAAGACTTTTGAGAGGAGGGAGAAAAGGCATATACCATTTATATTAAATTAATTAATTTAAATTCCTATTGATGTGTTTAAATTTAAACAATTATAATCAAGGAATTATCATGCCACTTTGTAAAGTCATTTACTGTACCTTATTACAATTTTGACAATGCCTATACCTAAAATTTTTAAACTGATTATCTGATTCCAAAGGTAGCATCCAGTTTGCTAATTGCACAGATATTTTTTGGAAGCAAAATCAACATCTGAAAGTGCCTACCATAGCAATGGTGTAACCAGTTGTTGCTATGTGCATTGAGTACTCTGAAAAGTGATGAATAATTCTGGGTCTCTGGAAATCATGTTAATGTGGAGAAACATTATGGTTAATCCATATGGTTTTATTGCCACTCCTCCAGCTAGCACAAAGATCATCAACACATGCCCTGTGAGATCTGCTGAATAATGCCGACCAAATTCATGGATGAGCCACATTTACAGATTGAATGGGAGTGAATATCTGAAGTACAGTCAGACAGTGACATACATCATTTAGTCATTTGAAATATTCCTTGTTCAAAGTCAAAAGTGGTCTAATGAAGCCAAAGAGTAAGGTGCCATCTGGCTCTATAGTTAGAGGATCTTCTGGAAAGAATCTGAAAATTGAAATAAAGTGAGACACAGAGAAAAAATATGCTCCAGAAGAATGAAACTTAAATGATATGTGTGATTAAATGATTATAAATAAAATATATTTAGTCATGCTTCTATTTAAATCTCTTGGCCCTTGAAGTAGAATTCTATTTAAATAAACAATTAGTTGATTTGAATAAACCCACACTAACTTCTGATATGGTAATATTAATAAATAATATGAATGTGATCTTAATATATGTATTTTATATATGTATTTCATATATACATATACATTTGTAATATCTAGTGAAATACTAAGACCGGGGTGCGCCTGGGTGGCTCAGTTGGTTAAGCATCTGCCTTCGGCTGGGATCAGGATCCCAGGGTCCTGGGGTGGAGGCCCGCATTGGGCTCCCTGCTCAGCGGTGAGCCTGCTTCTCCCTCTCCCTCTGTCTGTCACTTTGCCTACTTGTGCTCTCTCTCTTTGTCAAATAAATAAATAAAATCTTAAAAAAAAAAAAAAAAGAAATACTAAGACCAAGAAAAATAATGCTAAGAGATTTTTTTTTTTTTAAAGATTTTATTTATTTATTTGTCAGAGAGAGAGAATGTGAGTACAAGCGGGGAGCGGCAGGCAGAGGGAGAGGGAGAAGCAGGCTCCCTGCTGAGCAAGGAGCCCGATGTGGGGCTCGATCACAGGACCCTGGGATCATGACCTGAGCCGAAGGCAGATGCTTAACTGACTGAGCCACCCAGGCATCCCAATGCTAAGAAATTTAGATCAAACTAAAAAAACATACAGATAAGCAAATTTTTTCTCTTCTTTTCCCCAATAAAGTTATTTCTATAGTTCAAATACCCTATTAATAAATCTCAAGGAATTGCCAATTTCCTTGTACAGTGTAATTTTGTTTCAAAGAATATTATACCACAAATTGGGGCATGGTACATTTTTAATTGGGCAGAGTTGCCATGACAACAGACTTTGTGGTCACAGTTTGAACTATACTAATATAAACTTCTCATCACTTTTTAATGTTATTTTGAGGAAGTTATAAACAACAGGAATGAAATATAATTAAATATATTACCTGAATTAGAGTTGCACTATCACACAAATAGCAGTATTTCTGTTGCAAAACAGTGCAGGTGTTAATATAAAATATATTTTTGCCTGTAAAAATATCTGCCCTATTTTGCCCTAATGAAACACAGACACTTTGTACCACTTCTTTTGAATTTACCCTGAAGTGTGCAGATAGATCATCTAACTTACGGAAGAAATGTTAAAGCAGTATTGGGAAATCACAAAACATAATTGCTCATCTTCACTTCTTTTAAAAGAATCTTTTGCTTAATACTGATTGAAAGGAATTCTCAAAGCGTACTAAATTTCATCGAATATTACAAGAGGTAAGCATTTATATTCATTCTGAATAGAGTTGGGGTTTCCAGTGAGTGGTGGTGTCATTTTGTAAAAGCTTACTTTAGATGGCTGTTTATTGCATTGTCAATTAAATTTCTGCTCTTCAATCCCTAAATCTTATTACCTCATTTATAGAAAGAAATAAAATCCAAACAAACAATTAGAGATGGAAAGCAGATCAGTAGATTATTGCTGCATCAGGGGAATATACTCCCCCAAACAACAATCATTCATACTTCTGAGATTTGCTTGAGTACATATTCAAGATTGGCCTGTTCAATTTTAATGACACATTTGGGAAAATTTAGTTTTTATGATAGCTTTCTTTCTTTTCATGGAAAAAAAAAAGTTAAATAGGTAGATATAAATATAGGTGTGTGTGTGTGTGTTTCTATACAGAAGGAAAGGAGAGAGCATGTACATAATATGAGCCCCACTGGGCCTTTTTAAGCAGAAATAGATACTGAAATACTTTAGACTCTATGGATATGATATATAATATCAAAACATTCACTGGTAATTGGGAGATCTAATCCTCATGGTATATTAAAAAGCACTAGTATGTACTTACTAAACAAGAAAATGATGAGGAATTATTATCTAGGGATATAATAAGTACATTATAAGTATTATGAGCAGGAAGAAGAAAAAAATGTTGCAGAGAGAAGACTAGAAAATGTATACAACCTAAACATGGTTTGAAAACTTTGACTCTTTTAATATGATAAATGAAGAGAGTTCGTACCTTTGTATTACAAAAGCTGCCTCAGGGAGAGTAGATTCTGATTATACAAATCTAGACAATTTTGTCAAAACTATTTACTTTGAGGGCGGAGCAAGATGGCGCAGGAGTAGGAGACCTGGATTTCGTCTCCTCTCAGGAATTCAGATGGATAGGGATCAAACCATTCTGAACACCTACAAACTCAACAGGAGATCAAAGAAAAGAATAGCAACAACTCTCTGAACAGAAAAGCGACCACATTCTGGAAGGTAGGATGTGCGGAGAAGTGAATCCGAGGCGATATTCGGGAGGATAGACAGCAGGGGAGGGGCCTCCGTTGGCCACTTCTGGCAAGTGATAGAACCACGGAGCATAAAATCGGAACTTTTAGAAGTCGGCTCTGCTAAGGGGCATCACTCCGGTGGCTAAGCTGAGGGTGGAAACCTCGCGGGACAGTGTGGTCTCAGGACCCTCGGGATCACAGAAAGACCGGGGGTGCTGAGTGTGGCAGAGCTCCCAGGTAACAGAGCAGGGAAGCCGGCTGCAGGGGCGGAGCCCAGCCGCGGGCTCTCAGCTCGGAGTTGCCATAAACCGTGATCCGCGGCACAGTCAGGCCACTGCTCCTCCAGCAGGGACCCAACAAGCAGCATATCCAGGGAGACTCACCTTCCTCCCCCGGGAGGAGTGGCACGGGAGTGCACCGCAGGGATCTGCTGGGTTTGGAGACTCCACACCGGGGTCGAGGGCCGGAGATAGAAACGCGCGGTCACAGGCCGGGTGAGCACAGAGTGCGGCTGGAGACCGGGAAGACGGGAGTGACTGACTGCTTTTCTCTGGGGGCTCACTGAGGAGCGGGCCCCGAGTTCTCGGCTCTTCCGGGGTGGAGATTGGGAGGCCGCCATTTTCACTCTCCGCCTCCAAAGTTGTACAAAAAGCTCTGGAGAGCAAACCTGAGCAGATTACTTAGCCCGGCCGGGGCAAGGGCGGGGCAATTCCGCCTCCAGCAGAGACATTTGGAAACCACGGCAACAGGCCCCTCCCCAGAAGATCAGCAAGAACAGCCAGCCAAGACCAAGTTTACTGATCAATGAGAACGGCAGAACTCCAGCGCTACGGGAATACTACACATAGAATTCATGGCTTTTTTACCATAATTCTTTAGTCTTTCAAAGTTAATTTTTTTTAACAGTCTTTTTTCTTTTTTTTTTTTTAATTTTTCTGTTTCCCTTTCTCAACCAACATCTTATCAATCCCTTTTTTAAAAACAACATTTTTATTTTTCATTTTTAGAGTCATATTCTATCCCTTCATAGTAGTTACCCGTATTTTTGGCATATATATATAAGTTGTTCTCTCCTTAAAATTTTGAGATAGTTTCTTCTAACAGATCAAAATATACCCTAAATCTCTAGTATATGGTTTTTTTCCTACTCCCCTGCCTGATCACATTCTCTCCCTTTTTTTTTCTTTTTTCTTTTTTTAAATCCTCTTCTTTCTTTTTTCAAACAACTTCTTATCAATTCCTTTTATAAAATTTTTTATAACTTCCATCTTTACAGTCATATTCCATCCCTTCATCATATCAACCCTTATTTTTGTACATATATAAGTGTTTCTTTCTTTAAAATTTTGGGAGGCACTTTCTTCTAACAGACCAAAATACACCCAAAATCTAGTGTGTGGCATTGATCTATATACCAGCCTGATCATATTTGATCACATTCTGTTTTTTTGTTGTTTTGTTTTATTTTGTTCTGTTTTTGTTTGTTTTTATCTTTATCTTTATCTTTTTCTTTTTTCTCTCTTTCCCTTTCTTTTCCCACCGCTTCAGGTCTTTTCTGATTTGTATAGAGTATATTTTCTGGGGACGTGGTTACTCTGCTAGCATTTTGTTCTCCCATTAATCTATCTCCTCTGCACAAAATGACAAGATGGAAAAAATCACCTCAACAAAAAGAACAACAGGTAGTACCGACTGCCAGGGACCTACTCAATACGGACATTAGTACGATGTCAGATCTAGAGTTCAGAATCATCACTTTAAAAATACTAGCTGGGCTTGAGAAAAACATGGAAGTTATTAGTGAAACCCTTTCTGGAGAAGTAAAAGAACTAAAATCTAACCAAGTCGAAATCAAAAAGGCTATTAATGAGGTGCAATCAAATATGGGGGTGCTAACTGCTAGGATAAATGAGGCAGAAGAGAGAATTAGTGATATAGAAGACCAAATGATGGAAAATAAAGAAGCTGAGAAAAAGAGAGATAAACAACTACTGGATCATGAGGGCAGAATTCGAGAGATAAGCGATACCATAAGACAAAACAACATTAGAATAATTGGAATCCCAGAAGAAGAAGAAGAAAGAGAGAGAGGGGCAGAAGGTATATTGGAGCAAATTATAGCAGAGAACTTCCCTAATTTGGGGAAGGAAACAGGCATCAAAATCCAGGAAGCACAGAGAACCTCTCTCAAAATCAATAAAAATAGGTCAATAACCTGACATCTAATAGTAAAACTTACAAGTCTCAGAGACAAAGAGAAAATCCTGAAAGCAGCTTGGGAGAAGAGATGTGTAACCTACAATGGTAGAAACATTAGATTGGCAACAGACCTATCCACAGAGACCTGGCAGGCCAGAAAGGACTGGCAGGATATATTCAGAGCACTAAATGAGAAAAATATGCAGCCAAGAATACTCTATCCAGCTAGGCTGTCATTGAAAATTGAAGGAGAGGAGTGCCTGGGTGGCTCAGTTGTTAAGCGTCTGCCTTCGGCTCAGGTCATGATCCCAGGGTCCTGGGATCGAGCCCCACATCGGGTTCCCTGCTCAGCAGGAGCCCGCTTCTCCCTCTTCCACTCCCCCTGCTTGTGTTCCCTCTCTCACTGTGTCTCTCTCTGTCAAAATAAATAAATAAAATCTTTAAAAAAAAAAAAAAGAAAATTGAAGGAGAGATAAAAACTTCCAGGACAAACAAAAACTAAAGGAATCTGTAAACACGAAACCAGCCCTACAAAAAATCTTGAAAGGGGTCCTCTAAGCAAAGAGAGAGCCTAAAAGCAACATTGACCAGAAAGGAACACAGACAATATACAGTAACAGTCACCTTCCAGGCAATACAATGGCACTAAATTCCTATCTTTCAATAGTTACCCTGAATGTAAATGGGCTAAATGCCCCAATCAAAAGACACAGGCTAACAGACTAGATTAAAAAACAAGACCCATCGATATGCTGTCTGCAAGAGACTCATTTTAGAACCAAAGACACCCCCAGATTGAAAGTGAGGGGGTGGAAAACCATTTACCATGCTAATGGACACCAAAAGAAAGCTGGGGTGGCAATCCTTCTATCAGGCAAATTAGATTTTAAACCAAAGACTGTAATAAGAGATGAGGAAGGACACTCTATCCTACTTAAAGGGTCTATCCAACAAGAAGATCTAACAATTGTAAATATCTATGCCCCTAACATGGGAGCAGCCCAATTATATAAGGCAATTAATAACAAAAGCAAAGAAACACATTGACAACCATACAATAATAGTGGGGGACATTAACACCCCCCTCACTGAAATGGACAAATCATCTAAGCAAAAGATCAACAAGGAAATAAAGACTTTAAATGACACACTGGACCAAATGGACTTCACAGACATATTCAGAACATTCCATCCCAAAGCAACAGAATACGCATTCTTCTCTAGTGCCCATGGAACATTCTCCAGAATAGATCACATCCTAGGTCATAAATCAGGTCTCAACCAGTACCAAAAGATTGGGATCATTCCCTGCCTATTTTCAGACCACAGTGCTTTGAAACTAGAACTTAATCACAAGAGGAAAGTCAGAAAGAACTCAAATACATGGAGGCTAAAGAACATCCTACTGAAGAATGAATGGGTCAACCAGGAAATTAAAGAGGAATTATAAAAATTCATGGAAACCAATGAAAATGAAAACACAACTGTTCAAAATCTTTGGGATGCAGCAAAAGCAGTCCTAAGAGGAAAGTATATAGCAATACAAGCCTTTCTCAAGAAACAAGAAAGGTCTCAAGTACACAACCTAACCCTACACCTAAAGGAGATGGAGAAAGAACAGCAAATAAAGCCTAAACCCAGCAGGAGAAGAGAAATAATAAAGATCAGAGCAGAAATCAATGAAATAGAAACTAAAAGAACAGTAGAACAGATCAACGAAACTAGGAGCTGGTTCTTTGAAAGAATTAACAAGATTGATAAACCCCTGGCCAGAGTTATCAAAAAGAAAAGAGAAAGGACCCAAATCAACAAAATCATGAATGAAAGAGGAGAGATCACAACCAACACCAAAGAAATACAAACAATTATAAGAACATATTATGAGCAACTCTATGCCAGCAAATTAGATAACCTGGAAGAAATGGATGCATTCCTAGAGATGTATCAACTACCAAAACTGAACCAGGAGGAAATAGAAAACCTGAACAGACCTATAACCACTAAGGAAATTGAAGCAGTCATCAAAAATCTCCCAAAAAACAAAAGCCCAGGGTCAGATGGCTTCCCAGGGGAATTCTACCAATCATTTCAAGAAGAATTAATACCTATTCTTCTGAAACTGTTCCAAAAAATAGAAACGGAAGGAAAACTTCCAAACTCATTTTCTGAGGCTACCATTACCTTGATCCCAAAACCAGACCAAGACCCCATCAAAAGGAGAATTACAGACCAATATCCCTGATGAACATGGATGCAAAAATTCTCACCAAAATACTAGCCAATAGGATCCAACAGTACATTAAAAGGATTATTCACCATGACCAAGTGGGATTTATCCCTGGGCTGCAAGGTTGGTTCAACATCCGCAAATCAATCAACGTGATACAATACATTAACAAAAGGAAGAACAAGAATCATATGATCCTCTCAATAGATGCAGAAAAAGCTTTTGACAAAGTACAGCATCCTTTCTTGATCAAAACTCTTCAGAGTATAGGCATAGAGGGTACATACCTCAATATCATAAAAGCCATCTATGAAAAACCTACAGCGAATATCATTCTCAATGGGGAAAAACTGAGAGCTTTCCCCCTAAGGTCAGGAACGCGGCAGGGATGTCCACTATCACCACTGCTATTCAACATAGTATTGGAATTCCTAGCCACAGCAATCAGACAACAAAAAGAAATCAAAGGCATCCAAATCGGCAAAGAAGAAGTCAAACTCTCACTCTTTGCAGATGATATGATACTTTATGTGGAAAACCCCAAAGACTCCACCCCAAAACTGCTAGAACTCGTACAGGAATTCAGTAAAGAGGCAGGATATAATATCAATGCACAGAAGTCAGTGACATTCCTATACACCAACAACAAGACAGAAGAAAGAGAAATTAAGGAGTCGATCCCATTTACAATTGCACCCAAAACCATGATACCTAGGAATAAATCTAACCAAAGCGGCAAAGGATCTGTACTCAGAAAACTATAAAATACTCATGAAAGAAATTGAGGAAGACACAAAGAAATGGAAAAACGTTCCATGCTCATGGATTGGAAGAACAAATATTGTGAAGATGTCAATGCTACCTAGAGCAATCTACACATTCAATGCAATCCCCATCAAAATACCATCCACTTTTTTCAAAGAAATGGAACAAATATTCCTAAAATTTGTATGGAACCAGAAAAGACCCCGCGTAGCCAGAGGAATGTTGAAAAAGAAAAGCAAAGCTGGCGGCATCACAATTCCAGACTTCCAGCTCTATTACAAAGCTGTCATCATCAAGACAGTATGGTACTGGCACAAAAACAGACACATAGATCAATGGAACAGAATAGAGAGCCCAGAAATGGACCCTCAACTCTATGGTCAACTCATCTTTGACAAAGCAGGAAAGAATGTCCAATGGAAAAAAGACAGTCTCTTCAACAAATGGTGTTGGGAAAATTGGATAGCCACATGCAGAAGAATGAAACTGGACCATTTCCTTACACCACACACAAAAATAGACTCCAAATGGTTGAAAGACCTCAATGTGAGACAGGAGTCCATCAAAATCCTAAAGGAGAACACAGGCAGCAACCTCTTCGACCTCAGCCGAAGCAACTTCTTCCTAGAAACATCGCCAAAGGCAAGGGAAGCAAGGGCAAAAATGAACTATTGGGACTTCATCAAGATAAAAACTTTTGCAAAGCAAAGGAAACAGTCAACAAAACCAAAAAACAACCGACAGAATGGGAGAAGATATTTGCAAATGATATATCAGATAAGGACTGGTATCCAAAATCTAGAAAGAACTCATCAAACTCAACACCCAAAGAACAAAGAATCCAATCAAGAAATGGGCAGAAGACATGAACAGACATTTTCCCAAAGAAGACACCCAAATGGCCAACAGACACATGAAAAAGTGCTCAGTATCGCTCGGCATGAGGGAAATCCAAATCAAAACCTTAATGAGATACCACCTCACACCAGTCAGAATGGCTAAAATTAACAAGTCAGGAAATGACAGATGTTGGCGGGGATGTGGAGAAAGGGGAACCCTCCTACACTGTTGGTGGGAATGCAAGCTGGTGTAGCCACTCTGGAAAACAGTATGGAGGTTCCTCAAAAAGTTGAAAACAGCGCTACCATACAATCCAGGAATTGCACTACTGGGTATTTACCCCAAAGATACAAAAGTAGGGATCCGAAGGGCTACGTGCACCCCGATGTTTATAGCAGCAATGTCCACAATAGCCAAACTGTGGAAAGAGCCAAGATGTCCATCGACAGATGAATGGATAAAGAAGAGGTGGTATATATATACAATGGAATATTATGCAGCCATCAAAAGGAATGAGAGCTTGTCATTTGCAATGACGTGGATGGAACTGGAGGGTATTATGTTGAGCGAAATAAGTCAAACAGAGAAAGACATGTATCATATGACCTCACTGATATGAGGAATTCTTAATCACAGGAAGCAAACTGAGGGTTGCTGGAGTGGGGGGTGGGGTGGGAGGGATGGGGTAACTGGGTGATAGACACTGGGGAGGGTATGTGCTCTGGTAAGTGCTGTGAATTGTGCAAGACTGTTGAATCTCAGATCTGTACCTCTGAAACAAATAATGCAATATATGTTAAGGAAAAAAAGAAGAAGAAGAAGAAGAAGGTAGCAGGAGGGGAAGAATGAAGGGGGGGAATCGGAGGGGTAGAGGAACCATGAGAGACGATGGACTCTGAAAAACAAACTGAGGGTTCTAGAGGGGAGGGGGGTGGGAGGATGGGTTAGCCTGGTGATGGGTATTGAGGAGGGCACATTCTGCATGGAGCACTGGGTATTATGCACAAACAATGAATCATGGAACACTACATCTAAAACTAATGATGTAATGTATGGGGATAATATAAGAATAAAAAAATTTTTTAAAAAAGTGATTTTTTACTCCCTAAAATTTGTTAAACTCAATTTTAGCTTTCAGAATAAAAAATTAACTTTGAAAACAATCAATGTAGATTCCATTGATCCAGCTAATAGTTTAAAATGTCTGCTTTATGTGGTTTCCTACCTAGTAGAGATAAATGAGATACAGCTTTGCTTTCAAAAATCTCAAAGTCTAGTAAGGGATACAACTATGTAAACAGACAATATTATAACTGCATTACAAGTATATTACAAAACTTGTAAGTGCTGACATACAAAGAAATTTGTAAATTCTTTTTTGGACTTCAGGAAATTTTTCACAGAAGATGAAATTCTTCATTTGTTTCTGGAAGTGTCATTTTTGCTAGGTGTATGTGGTGGTAGAAAATTTTAGACAAAATAAACATCTATTAAAGCACAGAATTTTCAAACAAAAAGGTATAGTTAGAAGCCTAATTAGAGGATATATTTTGATGGTAGGACTGAAAGGGTTTAGTGACAATGAATTTATGTTCTATTTCTTGAATCTACTAATATACAAAAACTATTTCCCAAATCTCAACCACAGACCTAAGTGTTTTTCCTAAAATGTCAGTCAGTACTTAACATCCTAAATTCTTGCTACTCCAAAATGCAATCCAAATCTGAATAAGAATGGTAGGAAGAATAAAGTAAAAGATTTTACAATATTTTACTTCTTTAATTTTAACAACCCATAATTTCTCTTTGAAGCTAAATCTATCCCTTTACATGAGACAATTTTAAGAAACATGTGTTATTTTATTTTATAAATATTTAATTGCCAAATTAGGATTAGAAAAAGAAAGATTAAAGAAGAAGTCTTAATTCCAGAATCTGCTTTTCAGTTGTCCTGCATTTATTCAATCTTGTTCCTTCACCTTTGTATATCCAAACACTGCCTCTCCATGAGATATATGGTAATATGGCTTGCCCCGTACTATAATGGATTCATTCCCTTTAAAATTTTTATTACTTTCTTCACCCTGGCATTCTTGCCCCACCTTCCTTAAAGATCTCCCTATAAATTTTCCTTGCTCCATGAATAAAATTGGTGCTTTGAAAAGATGATTATTTCCTATGCTTTAGATTCACAAGCCCTGTAAATGTAGTTACAGGCAATTTTATTTCAGTTTCTTATATTACTATTAATTTAAACTCATTTAAATATGTTTAAAGAAATATGCTTAGAAGTTCAGATCCAACTGTGGAGGAATATGTCCTGAATGCTGGTTTTCAATTTAAAAAGTGTTAAATATTTTAATGAAGTAAAATCAATGTCATCGAAAGTAAACAAGGATGATACAAATATTTGAACAAACATAACCTTTTCTTGTTGGCAAGATTTTCCCTTCCAAAAAGAGTTAAGTTTGTAGAATGCTAAAAAAGCAGATAAGGGGGAGAGGGTGGAAGCTACTTGAAAGGTGTTCGAAAAGACTTTGAGATGCCTTGAATCACCTATAGGAATCTGATCTTGAGGAAAGAAAATGAGGAGGAGGAATAAAGTAATAAAGTTTTCTTTTTTGTTTTGGGGGCTTTTTTTTTTTGTTTTTATTTTGAAAGACAGAAGAATTAGTCTAGTTACATGGGGAAAACTATCGGGAAGATATTGTTCAGCATATTTATAAAATATTTTGTTTGAGTGAAATGTCTAAGTGCACAGGGGATGCACATTAGTCTTACCTGGCATCAGTAAAAGACAATGGCCTGGAACAAGCCCAGGGTCCCTTTGAAACCAACCCTCCACCCGCATACCCAGCTTATGATTCCATGCTCTACATTTGACAAACTCTGCTCGACATTTTCCAAGGTCTGAGGGGACATTCAAAGGCTTCAGCATTTCATGACAAAGACAGGAATTCTACAGTAAGAATAGGAAATTACACAACATATGAATAAGATAAATTTGTATTCCCAAATGTGGTATTAAAAAGCTCTAAAGTCCTAACTAAATAGAGATGTTAGATCTGTTTCCTTCTACTCTTAAAGCAATTCAGTGTAATTAAAAGTGTAACTTAATTCTTAGGCTTGCTAAGATGACTAAAAAGGCAGAAGGTAAAGGATTTATATTAAAATTTTGTAAGTTTGACTATGAATATCATGAGGCAGAAAGTTGTAGCTCTTTCTCACTGAGGTATCCCAAGAGAGTTTGGCACAAAATGAGTGTGCTATAAATATTTGTTGAGTGAAAGGAACACTAATATTTTCTTTAAGTAGGCAAACGTCGATTTAAATAGTTCTGCTCAATTCAAAGCAAGTATTTCTAAATGAGTGGATTCTAATATTTTGTAATAATTTTTTGTTTTGTTTTAATGTACCTTAGAATAATAAGCTACAGTGCTGTGCTGTGTCCATGTCTTATTTCAGCTCCAGAGCAACTCTGTTAAGCAGATACTTTAACTACTTTAGCCCAGGCAGATATAAAGAGCAGAGAAAAAAGTTAATGTGCCCACAGGGAGATAACTGGAAATTTACAAAGTCATGATTTGAACCCCTCTCTGACTCCGAAATTCAGAGTCTCGATGCCTGTGCTAGATTGATAGGAATACCAGATAAAATACTGATTGACTAGAAACCAATCCGGACATGTAGATTTTCATTATAAAAAGGACAAACCCACTAGGGTGTAGTTGTCTAGTACTGCATTTATCAGAGATTGAATTAAAACACTTGGATGAGTTTCTCTTCATTCTATTTTTTTACTTCCTTTTCTACAGTAGAGTAATAGAATTATTAGGTGAAGTTTCCTCATCCTGTTTGAAAATATTTAAACAATACGTAGTGACAGGTAAGATTGGACACTGGCACAGTTTAAAGAACTCCAATTTATCTGGTAGTAGGGAAAGGATAATTGTACATATTTGTATTAATTTTTCTCACATAAAAAAACTTGGATTATAATCTGTGAGGCAAGGAATACAGGAGATATTTTATAATTCAGGATGAGAAAGGATTTACTTTTCTGGATTTTGCCTCTGGTCAAAGTCCTACTTATAGTTGCAGTGACTTCATTAGTCTGTGTGGAAGATGTACAGTTTTCTCTCTTTGCATTCAGAAGCTCTGCTTATCAGCTTTTCTTCACTAGCTCACAAACAATAATGCTTGAAAAGAAAGGTATAAGAAGTATTTGTATCCTGGCATTTCTGAAATGAGTACCTTGGATAATGCCTTTTTTTCTCAAACTCAGAATAAACCAAAATACAGAAATAAGCTGCCCCGAGAGGTAGCAGCATTTCAAAAGGCCTTTTTAGGATTGAGTAACCTGTGGTTGATGAAATGGAAGTATACTTTCAATGCCACCATTTATTTCTAAAAAGAATTCCGTTAAGCGTCAACAAAAGTGAGGCTGAATAACTTCATTTGAAATTATAACCACTGTTCCTTCATCAAAAAAGAAACTCACTGCCCAAAGGGGAGTGATAAAATTTAGCTATTATAGGAAAGAAAAGGTAACCATTGTTACCCAAAACTTGTTTGGTCAAGTTAAAGTAGTAATTCAAAGAAAAAGTGTTTTTATAGCATGTGGAGTTCGGTTCCTTTGACTGGGCTATGGATTGCAGGCCGTCACTGCCAGAGGAGAAGACAAGTGATCTGCTGGCAGTTTCTGTGAAGGTTACATTAATTTAAAACCTGAGGGTCTGAGTCACTTGAGGAAGGATCACTTTTCTATGTGAACAAGTGGCAGTGACTATCATGTCATTTCCATCTCTTGTGCTCGTGTAAGCTCTCTCCCTTCACTCCCTCTCTCCCTCCCTCCCTCTCTCACCTGTGCTCAGGGGGGTGCCCAGCCCTCCTCCCACCCAGGTTCCACACAGGAGTTCAGCATTTTCCAGGAAAAAGCATGGGAGTCTGGGGCTCGAGTAAGGTGCCAACAGTTGGAACCTTGCCACCTGCAGGGGTTTTTTATTCTTCAGTGAAGTGAGTACCTGCTTTTGATCTTTCCAATGAGCTGTAGAGCAAAAATGGCCCACATATCATTCATGCAAGGCTGAGCTCATTTCACTGTAGTATTTCTTCCTGGAAATTGTTTTTTCTTTTTTCTGGAGTTCAGGTGAATAGACAGAAGGCCACCCCAATCACCAACATTTTGACTACTTCTTACTTTACTTCTATGCTACAGATTGCATCCCAGCCACCTCACACAGGTTCCACTTCAAGGAAGGCAAACACAAATGTATTTGAGGATCTGAAATTCACTCTACATGAATGAACTAGATGGATGTAAGAATAAGGGAATGGGAAGTTCTCGTCACTTGGACAATGCATGTTCCACAAACAGATTGTCCAATACAACTTCTACAAAAACAGAGAAATATGCATGCTCTGCAACAATTTGCAAACCCTGCTTTATCTCTAAGTTTCACTGTAAATACCCCATTTGACCAATATTTCTTTTTTGTTTGTTTGTTTAAGTAGGCTCCATGTCCAGTGTGGAGCCCAATGTGGGATTTGAACTCATGACCCTGAGATCAAGACCTGAGCTGAGATCAAGAGTTGGATGCTTAACCAGCTGAGCCACCCAGACAACTCAACCGGTATTTCTTAATTCAAATTACTTAAAGAACAAAACTAATTGGTCAATACTGCATTATGACAAGGAAGCCCTTGAGGCATGTGCCTATTCTTGCCCAGTCGGTTAGCACAGAAGGATTATGGTCACCTGCTATTTAAAATATCAACTTGATCACTGTACATTCATTGGTTAAGGGATATTCCTTCCAACAGGGCTATGGGAGAACCAAGCATTCTAACAGTTGACCTCTCCAGTGCAATGGTGTTACCTATGGATTTAGAAACAGAAACATCTAAAACTGCAAGAGGCCTTAAGAATGGTATAAATCAGCATTTCCTAAGCAGATAATCTATAAAACACTGTAGTATCACATTTAGTTTTCACGGCATTATTATAAAGTGGAAATCATTATAATCCCCATTTTGGAAAACAGAAGAATATAGCTTTGAAAGTTTAAGAAACTCCCTAAGATTACTCATCTAGTAAATGCAGAGCCAGGATTCCACCCAGACCAGTCTGAAATTAGGGCACTAAGTCAAAAGAAGACCAGCAGCAAATGGGGCATCTCATGGACTGAAAATACTGCTTGAATAATTTTTATATTTCCCAAGTCTCATCTCTCAGTAGTCGTGGACTGAACCTGTTAGTGGACTTTAAGAACCCAAAGCCACAAAGCTTGAAAATTGAAAAGAAAAGAAATTCAACTGGGTGATTAAATAAGAACTAAAAAAAAAAATCTGTATTTGTTAAAACCTGAAACAGAAAGAGGCTGTTGATAGAACACCAGGTCTTCTGGAAAGAGCTGCATTGTTAGAGGGTCTGGATTATCTTTAGAGCTCAAGGGAGATCCAACACAGTCTTCAATTCCAATCCTCACCAACTTTATATTTTCTTTGTTCAACTCTGGTTCAAGATTTTTTAAAAATTCTAAACACATTACTAAAATAATCCTTTCTAAAATCAAGGGATAAAAGCTTACATACAAAAACTGGTTATTTTCTTATCTGTCTAGATTATTTCATGAATATTTATCACTAGCTTTAGAGCAGTCCGATTCCTCCTTCATAGCAGTTGTGCATACCAAATTTTGTTTTCACCAAAGAGTAAAATCTATTGCATCTCTATTCCTATCAAAGTTGCTCATTTCTAATATGCTGAGTAGAGATACTCTATTTGAAATAAGGGCCTTAATTGACAGGAAATGCATTTTTTTTTTACTTAATGACAACAATACACATACTGAATATGTGCTTTTGTTTTCACTTATACAGGTTAGTTGATCCAGTTCTAACAGTACAAATTTTATGTACAAATTTTATACATTTTATACTGGTTTAATCTCATCAGCCTAAATTCATTCTTATTTTTATTCTCTCCCCACTCTCTCTGTTTAAATATGATCTCAAACCCCTAGAGCAGCACATTGCATTGGGAGATACAAAAACTCCTGGTAGCAAAAATATAGGAATTTGATGTGATAACAAAGTGCTTTAGGGAAGCATGTGGTATTAAAATCCAATCCAGCCTCATTGTTTATTTATGAGGATGGGACCGTGATTTTGCAACAAGTTCTCAAAGGATATGCAGAGCATTATTTTTTTTCTACAATAATAATTTAGTGGGTACAATGAAATAAAATATTTTAAAATATTATAATCAAGTTTTTGTCTGAAAATTTTTCTTAAATCTGGATGGGGTTGTATATTAATGATCTATTGTTATATAACAAATTACCACAAACTTAAAAGATTAAAGCAATACACATTTATTATCTCTAAGTTTCTCTGGGCCAGGAGTCCAGAAATAAGTTAGTGGATCCTCTGCTCAGGCTCTCACAGGGCTGCAAAAAAGGTGCCTGCTGGGCTCTGTTCTTAGCTGGAAGTTCTGATTAGAGAAGTATCAGCTTCCAAGATCACTTAGGTGCTGGGCAGAAGGTATTATCTTGCGGGCTAAGAACCTAAGCTTCTTGCTAGCTGTCACCTACAAGTTGCCCTCTATTCTTTGCCATGTGGTCCTGCCAACATGGCTATTTATTTCTTCTAGAAAAGTAAGAGTTTGTTGAGTGAGTCAGCTAGCAAAAATTATTGTCCCAGAATTTTTAATATAATTTTAACTCAATGATTTCCCTAAACTTCGAGTTTTCTTTGGGATAACAATAGCAGCAATATAATAAAACAAATTTTCAAAACACATTAACAAACTAAAGATCTTTCCAGCAATCTAAAATTTAGAAATTTGGGAAGCCTCTCTTTTAGTCATTAATTTACTGGATTAAAAACCACAGGTTATAGTCATAATCTGGATGCCAAAAATAAGTACTTTAGAATGTTAAAGGGATCATTGTTAACATATAAAGAAATGTTTCAAAGAATAAGGTAAGGAAAAAGAAGTTTAAGAATTTCACCAGGCAATATCCTTTTGAAAAGAAAAGCCAGCACCAGGGAGAATCAAAGATTTTTTTACATCAAAAGAGGCCAAACAAGGTGCCTTCCTTTTTATTAAACCATGTGATAATATGTAACATGAGGTTCATAATTTTGTCAACCACTGACCTTTTTTCTTCTAACACCAAGCTTACAAATGCTTTAAAGAATACTTTTACCCTTAAAGGTGAATCCAGTTGATTATTACTATTTCAAAGGAACTGCTTCAAGCAATCTTTTACGTTCACAACTTTAAAGAAGTCTAAGATCTTTGACTACTTTCCTGATTTGAGTATCATTTTCACTATATAATTTTATCCATCCTTTAGAATTTTCTTCTTATTTTATAACTAAGTAGAAAAAAAATGATAGATTTCCCCCTCCCAAAATTAGACTTTCCTATCTTCTCATCAGACTCATCTGATCATTTCAAGGGTCATCCTTTAAAAATCTTTTCCATTTCCTTTTTTTTTTTTTTTAATTTACTTTCTAGTCCCCAGAATGTCTACTTACAGACTAAAGATAAAAAAAAAAAAAAAACCCTAAGCCTCTTTGAAATAATATGTTTTTAAAACTAAGCTCTCTCTGATTTGAATATGTAAACAGAGCTTGTATATGTTGGTTTCATCACACAGACTTGCACTGTATTGGAAAAAGGAGTAATATTTCGTATTCCAAAACATCCAATATAGATTAGAAGACTTGGAAGTGGGCACAGCTCAGGAGAGTTAGAGAGGCCAAGGTGTGGAAGGGACAGGAAGAGAGAACTGAGGATGAGATAAGCCAACTCAGCTTTTATCCCACTTCTTAGACTGCAGTGAAATCTTCATTTACTAAACCACTCAGTTTTGTCCAGGACAGCAAAGCAAGGAAAATGCTCTGGGACTATCAGTACAGCTATTTAGGAATGATTGGGATATTCTCCTCATGATTATAACCAAAGTAGGAATTATCATTGTTCTCTTTTAATTTAGATTCAGTTGAGCAGATTTATTAATCACTGTGAGAATTATTTTAGCTACTGTCTAGTTTTCTCTATATCTAACATGTACCTGTACATGTTATTTTACTATATACAACCTATTCAAACCTATTCACAGTTAAGCATCTATATAGCAGTAAGTGATTACTTTGACCATTTGGTTAAGTTAATGTTTTAGCTACTAGAAAACAACAAAAGTATCTGGGTTATGAGCTTCACTGGCTCACTTCTTTGGGACAGCTGTTCTAAAACCTTTTGGTTTCAAAATCTGTTATTATGAAAAAACAATAAATTTGGGTCATCACTTCAGATATTTACCAAATTAGAAATTAAGGGAGAATTTTGATTGATTGATTGATTGATTGATTAAAACAACAATAATAAACTTTATATAGTAACATAAATAACATATTTGGAACATTTGGGGAGAAGAATGTTATTGTTTTACATTTTTGCAAACATCTTTAATATCTGGCTTATAGAAGTTACCTGGATTCTCTTATCTCTTTTTATACTCAAACAAGTGTAATATCATACATCATATAGCCTCTAAAAACTCCACTGTATATTCATGAAAGAATGAGAGTAAAGAAGGCAAATGACATCTTAGTGTTATTTATAACCTCAAAGACCTCTTAAAAGACTCTTAGGGCCCACCAGGGATTTCTATTCCACACTTCGAAAACTTCTGTTCTAGGATGATAAAGACAAAACACAACTTTTATTCAGAGGTGGAATAGGTATGACATTACATGAGCACCTCAACAACAGTAGTAAACATGCCCCAACTCTGTCCCCATAACACATGCACATACAAAACCACAGATTAAGCACCAACCTCACTTTTTTTTTAAAGATTTTATTTATTTATTTGAGAGAGAGAATGAGAGACAAAGAGCACGAGAGGGAAGAGGGTCAGAGGGAGAAGCAGACCCCCCGCTGAGCAGGGAGCCCGATGCAGGACTCGATCCTGGGACTCCAGGATCATGACCTGAGCCGAAGGCAGTCACTTAACCAACTGAGCCACCCAGGCGCCCCCAACCTCACTCTTTATATCATTTATTATTAATGAATACAAAGGTATGGAAAGAAAAAAGAGTTTCCAACGATGTCTTATGAAAGAAACAAAAACATTTTTGTAAGATTTTTGAAAGAGATAGCTCTATCTTTAAATTTAATAAATTCCTTTACTAAACAAAAATAAATATCTTATTGCACTAGGAAATAGGTATTTGATTTTTCATGCGAGAAAGTAGAAGATACATAAATTGTAGAAGCATTAGAAAGTTAGATTATGAAAGATTTTCAAAACAGTTGCAAGTAGTTCTTTGTGTTACTGTTAAGTTTATCTCATAATAATTATTAGTGGGAGGTCCATTTTGATGTGACAAAACCATTTTACTTTAGTTTCATATTAATCTAGTTTTTCCTCTAATTTAAGAACTAATTTAAGGGGATAGGACCATTGACTTTAGTTAAAGTCATCCCATTTCCATTTCTCAGAGCACCCTTTGGCTAGAGCAACAAAAGTTAACAAAGGTTGCCTATATTTAAGAAAGAAACAGACAAGGAACAATGACAAAGATTTCTGGCTTTTCTTAACATAAAGAAGTAGTTAGTTTATAATTTTTTGTTGTTGGTCATACATAAAAGATGCTATCCTTAACAGATTGGTGTATAATGCTCTCTAATTGAGTTTCATTTTACTTCAAGAAATATAGAGTTCAATTATAGGAAAAGATATGATGGGCACACAAACTGAAAAAGAAAGAGTTAAAATATTTACTAAATTAGCCTTAATATTCCAGAACATCAAAGGCTAAAATTATGATTATGAGCCCATAAGAGTATCAACTCTCAAAAAACTATTTTTTGCACAAATATTGATTAATGTCAATTTATAGAGGTCCCCCATCTCTTATTCTCCTAAAGGTATCTTTTCAACCTTTTATTATAATATTATTTAATTGAGATTGCTTATATATGTGTCTGGAAGTTCTAATAGAGCAGGGGCCATTTTTATTCATCTTTATAATACAACAATCTAGAAGAGCGATTGGTGTGGAATTGATTATCAATAACTATTTATAAATAAATGAATAAGTACATTCACATTTTGCTGAAGAGGAACTACTTTCCCTAAACTCATCCACCTAGCAGGTAGTGAAAATAAAATTTTCAACCCCTGTAACAGAATCCTTTGCTGTTTTGTCTCTATCAGACTCTACCAATGACCAGATATTTATTCTTGGAAAAGTCACTCTCTCTTTTTGGCTATTTATTTTTCATATATAAAAATAAGTGATAGATGGCCAACAGACACATGAGAAGATGCTCATCACTAATCATTAGGGAAATGCAAATAAAAACCAAAATGAGATAACACCTCACACCAGTCAGAATGACTAGTATCAAAAAGACAATAACAAATGTTGGCAAGAATGTGAAGAAGAAGGAAACCTTGTGCACCGTTGGGGGGAATGTAAATTAGTGCAGCCATTAGAAAACAGTATGGAGATTTGTCAAAATATTAAAACTAGAAATACCATAGAATCCAATAATTCCACTGCTGGGTATTTATCTGAAGAAAATGAAAACACTAATTTGACAAGATATATGCACCCTTATGTTTATTGCAGCATTTTACAATGGTTAAGGTATGGCAGGAACCTAAGTGTCTATTGATAGATGAGTCAATAAAGATGTGGTATGTATACACAATGAAATATTACAGGCATAAAAAAGAATGACATCTTGCCATTTGCAACAGTATAGATGGACCTAGAGGATATTATGCTAAGTGAAATAAGTCAGACAGAGAGAGACAAATACCATATGATTTCACTTATATGTGGAATTCAAAAAAAACAACACAGAAACAGATTCATAAATGTAGGGAACAAGCTTGTGTTTGCCAAAGGGGAGGAGGATGGGGGGATAGGAGGTGAAATAGGTGAAGGAGATTAAAAGGTACAAATTTCCAATTATAAAATAAGTCCCAGGGAGGAAAAGTACAGCATAGGAAATATAGTCAATAATACTGTAATAATGTTGTATGGTGACTACACTTATGATGGTGAGCATTTCATAATATTTATAATTGTTGAATCACTAGGTTGTACACCTCAAACTAATGTAATATTGCATGTCAACTACACTGCAACTAAAAAAAAAATAGAAACTATTAAAAATAACACAGTAAGGGGCGCCTGGGTGGCTCAGTCGTTGGGCGTCTGCCTTCAGCTCAGGTCATGGTCCCGGGGTCCTGGGATCGAGTCCCACATCGGGCTCCCTGCTCCGCGGGAAGCCTGCTTTTCCCTCTCCCACTCCCCCTGCTTGTGTTCCTGTTCTCGCTGTGTCTCTCTCTGTCATATAAATAAATAAAATCTTAAAAAATAAATAAATAAATAACACAGTAAGTGGTAAACCACCTGGTTTGTAAGTTCTCTTCTAGTTCTAACATTTTGATGTTAATATTTATCCTGTTCCCAATTGGATGTATAGTGCTGTATTTGTTACAATAGGTCATGGAAAGTAGTGGTTTTCGCCATGCAGGATTTTCATCAAATGGATAACATATACCATTATGGAAAAAAGATAAAAATACAAAATAATCTGACTATAAATTGGTAGTTATTTAAGAGATAATTAGTATCAAAACATCCCATTTTATTCAATGGCTTCATTACTTCACTTGCTGGTGATTAACTTTCAGGTAATATAAAAACTAAGATCCTTAAAATTTTAGGTTAACCAACAATGTTATTTAGTGACATTATATTTCTCTTCTTTCCTGCCACAGGCTGCTTTGAGTTGTCCTCTATATATTCTGAAGCTATTTACCAAGACAATTATCTTCTCTAAACATTTCCTCTGCTTGTGGAGCATTGAAATATTTCCACAATTTCAAAAAAAATCAATTCAATGAGCATTTTCTTACTATTTAAAATGTGCACTATTCAATAAGAAAAGGGATAGGTATTCATAAATAAAGTGGGGAAATTGCTAATAACAAAGGGAGTCATGTGGTCTGGCATTCATTCCTTTTAAAAGCAATGCTTTGGGTTTCATGTAAGAGAGGAGATAAGTCATGCTTGGACAAAACACATGGAATTCCAAAACCCATGGAATTTCCATTATTTCAGAGACTTTTTATCAGAATTCGTATTGATGTATTTTAGGAAAGTATCTTGAAAAAGCAGTATAAAGGAGTGGTTAAGAACCTGGGTTATGGAACCAGACAGCCTGAGCTCAAGTCTCAGCTCTGCCATTACTAGCCTGCCTTTTAGTTAGTTACTTGATTTTTTTTCTCTACTTTCGTTTCTCTGTATTTAAAACAGGGTTTAATAATAGTACCTACCTCATAGTCCTGTTATAGGAATCAATGTTAATAATAGTAAAGGGTTTATAAAATTTCTAGGCATAGAGTTGGCACACTTTGAGTGTTTGATTCATAGTAAATCTGATTATAATGGCTTTCTATGGATAACATGGGTATACCACAAAAAACTTCAACCTATAACAGAAACTGAAGAGATTATGTAAAGTAAAGAGTATGATGGCCAAGTAGCTAAGCCAATGGGGGATGATGAAAGCTACACAGGCAAAAACAATGAGGCAAAAAAGGAAGATGGGGAAAATGAACCACTCAATATACAGTTAATATCCAAAACATGTAAGCAAACCATCTGACTTTCTATAATATGCAAGAGCAGCAATGGATGTTTACAACTTGTTTTAAAGTATAAAATTTTAAACTGCTCTAAGAAGATCTAAAGCATTCTTTTTGAAAAGAAAATGAGCTATTCTATGTTCCAAATGAAATGTCAAATAAAATGTTGAAAAGGCTTCCTATCAAACAAATGCTTTGTGCTACATTTTATACCTGGGCAAGAAAATAAAGAAGCATCTTTGTGTTTGAAACACTAAGAAATTTAGGTTTGTATTGAGATAGGATAATTTTATAACAAAGTACAAAATGGCAAGCTCAGACAGTTTGCCACCTACTATAATTAGTTTTAGAAGAACACATTAAAAGAACATTTTGATAAACACAATTCCATGCAAAAGACCATAAACATAGACAAAGTATTTTAAAAAGAAAACAGAGGGGGTGATACTGAACAAGGAAGAATAATCATGGGTTCTAAAAGCAATTTGGGTAGAAAATGGATCAAAGAGGGTGAAAATAAATCCTGGAAAATCTGAGAAAAAGAAAGGTTTCAGATTCCGGAAGAAAAAGAAAAGGAAGAAGGGTTAAAAGGACATTAAGATATCAAAGCTTACCATATATAGCAGGGAGAAGTTGGGAGGAGGGAGATATATATATCACAGAGATGAGATAAATATGTATAATTAGAAAGACATAAGAAATGACAAGAAGATATGCCCGGGATATAAGTTCACACTAGTTTTTAGGCAAAGGTTTGAATTATTGTTAAAAGATAACAGTATCCTAGCAAAGATTAAAAATAGGATCTTAAACCTGAAAGAAATTTAAGTATTGTCCAACACAATCTTATCATTTTAGAGATTAGGCAAATAAAGCTCAGAAAAATATGATGACTTGCTTAAAGTCACAGAACTGGTTAGTAGCAGAATCAGAGCTTAGATCCAATTATTTGATTCATTGGGTCAGCGCTCTATACAATAAACCTACTCAGCCTATTATGGCAGAGGGCTGATATTTTTCCTCGCCCAATCACCCTAAATAATGTTATTCTCAATAATCTGGAGAAATTAACAGATTGAAAACCACTGTGGATATGTATCAAAAAAATATCCTCTTTAATACATAGTATAAAAAATACTTATAAGAAAAATATAAATGCTGTGTTTTTTAGTTACCTGTTCATGTGAAATGAAAATTAACAGTCATAAACTTGATAAATGAGATTCATAGAAACTAAGAACAGTAAATATGTTGCAGTTGAAAAGAATTGCAACCCCCTCAATCTATTGTGCATGCATTCACATGTATTTATTGAGCAATACTACATGCCAGCCACTGTGCAGGGACCCAAGAATACAGCAATCAATACCGACCTTTTCCTTACCACGGATGTGCTGGTAAACGATTAACAATGAACTCTCTGGAGAAAAGAAAGTCCTGTTTTGTAGCACTTGCCAGTTTCCATTGTATATGTACTCCACCGTGGCTCCACATCACTGAACATAAAGTGGGAGGAGATGCGAAATAACACACCATTATATGGTGTTTCCAGAATAACTATTGGACTTTACAAACCAGTATGATCTGACTCTACCATACCACTGGACCTTCTGCGAGTACTTTCTGTTGGGAGAGACAGACAGTTAACAAGAAAACTAGAAGTTGCACAGGATACTACATACTGTAGTATAAGTGCTATGAAGAGACAAGGTGATACAGCTCACTGGGAGAGAATTACTTCAGGTAGAGGGGATATTGGCTTTCTGAGGTGGCGACAAAGGAATGAAGGGATGAAAGTGAACTGGAGGAAAAGCGTTCCACGCAGAAGGGAAGAAATATAGGGGAAGGCAATCAGGAAAATTACATTCCTGGAAGCAACCAAACATTCTGTCAGTTGGTTACTAACAGATGCGAAGTCCAGTAGATGGTGTAAAACATTTATTTACTTTTCTTTCTCATTCACCTTTTAAATCAAAGTACACTGGGGGTTTCTCCCCTCTTCTCTTTCCCCCACCCCCAACATCACTGTTCTTTTTCTACTTTTCTGTCCTCCTCCTGGGTTTCCAAAGAAGTAGCACAACATTCTTAAAATTCCAAGTGCCTTCCAGATGCCTTTCGGTGAGGCAGGACCCAACAATGTGTTATAGAAGGAGGCTTTAAGTTTTTCATATCAGAATGAAATGTCTACAAGTCAAACCATCCTTTGTAACACTGACAACTTCATGGCAAATTGACCATGGATTAACCACACATACAATTTATGTTTTTACACTTTCTTACTTATGTTTTACTCTTTGAAAGATCTCTTTCAAAGATCTTTTTCCCCCCACACAGTCAATGGATGAGGAAGACAAAGGAGAGTAATAAGCAATAAAATCATTTCCTGCCAGACAGATCTTTTAATTATTTCAAAATTTCATCTTATGTAAATGAATAAGAACTTTATATTCTGTAGGTAGTCTTCTAGTTTCCTGTACATGATTTGACATCAGGAGAAACTGAGAATATATTGGTAAAAAAGCAATAGATTTTATAGTACTGCATGTTTCAAAATCCTTTAAGGATGCCTTATTTAATATTTTCATTAGAGGGGTGCCTGGGTGGCACAGTTGGTTAGGCATCAGAATCTTGGTTTAGGCTTGGGTCATGATCTGAGCATCCTGGGATAGAGCCCTGGGTCTGGCTCCACGCTCAGCGTGGAGCCAGCTTGAGATTCTCTTGCCCTCTCCCTCTCCCCCCGCCCAACTCATGTACTCTCTCTCTCTCTAAAATAAATAAATTTAAAAAAAATATTTTTTCATTTGAAATGCACACATTGGTAATTCAGCCTCATGTCCTCATCCTCCTGTTTCATCTGCACCCAAAGCTTTGACATATATCCCTTTGAACTTGGACAATATCTTAAAAATTCTAACTGAGTGAAATGCCAGGAATACCAGATTCCTTTGCTGCTAATAGAAATAATACAGCACGGATCCAATTGCTGTAAGATTATGAGAATTTCTACAGCAAATAAAGCCAAGGTAGTAGTGAAACTATATCAAAGAAAATTGGAAACATGGAAGATTTTTATTACAGATTTCCATGCTTTTTTAAAAAAAAAAGGATCCTGACAAAAGGATCCAAATTTTTATTGAAATTATTCCTATGGTTTTTGCCAGCGATATCCTGTTTAAGCCCCATTCATTTCCACATCTAAATGAATAAAAATAAAGAATTATTTTATCAATTTGGTACTGAAAAAGATGTTACAAGCAGGGCTTTGGTTTTTAGGAATAAGAATCTTAAAGTTATACTTTGAGGGAGGGAAAAAAAATCAGTTTAGTGTGTACTGAAAATTAGGGAAAAGTGTCCCCATGCTTCTAGAAAAAGACTGTCAGTCATTAAAGCAGACCTGGCAGATCAAGTTTTAATCCTGTTTAATCAATCAATGTCAGTTCTATAACCCAGAACTGGTATTTAACTCATGTAATCAATCAAGGACACCTAGCTTTAGTGAACATGCTTCTGTAAGTCCACAATCAGTATTGGCCTCATGCTTTGAAGGTCAGCCAATAGGTGGCAGATTCACTCCAATGAACACTCTTAAGGTTGTGTTAACCCACTCTCTCTGCTGTAAACAATACAACTTTAAAAGAATGCTTCCTAAAAAGCCCATGTAAAATAAGTTATTTTGTTCAGAGACTATGTCTGATCAACATAGTTCTTTATTACTAAGGAACTAATTAATTCAGTTGTTTTTCAGATATGTGGTTGTCTCATCTTTCTATAGGGTTGGCTGAAAGTCATTTTTTGTTATACTATTGAAATTCAAATATATAAACATTTTATGAGAATATAATAGAGAGATACAATCCAAAACTATTAGGACCCTATGCATTTCAAAAACTCTTCAAATTTGAAGAGGTAATAATATAGTACATATACCATATGTACTAATATCCTTAATTAAGTCTGGATTAGTACTTGGTAATCAAATACATTTCTACAGCAAAACAATGGTACAAATAAAGACTATTAATAGTCTCTCCTCAGTTCAGGTATTCAGATAGGATTTTGCTGCCACAGAAGGTCATGCCAGGTCAAGTTCTGCCACCATATAAGTAAGAAAAAAGGTTTTGGTTTTAATCACTCTCATGGAATTCTTGGACTTTGAAATCAGAGATGGACTATGGAGTTATATATACCTATTAACATAGGGATAGAGGAACTATGAAAACATATCTATTCTCTGGATGTTCTCATATTTATTAAAAGACAGCATAAGTAAAACAATGATTTAAAATATATTTAAAAAGTGTTAAAAAAGAAATCCATGAGAGTGATAAAAATGTTCCAAGCAGGACCATGGATGTAGAAGGTGTCAGGGATGGCTTCCCAGGGATGCTGAGTTGAGTCCACAGGAATAGGTAGAAATCAAACAACTGAATACAAAAGGGAAGAATATCCCAGGCAAAGTAAAGAGAATATGCTAAGACAGAGGGGACAGATAATTTGGCTGCTTTGGGCATTTCATATAATTCTATTAAGTTGATGAGTAAAGGAGGTAGGAAAGAGGCTGGAGAAATAAACAAAGACCAGCACAGGAAAATATTTATATCCCACACATTTAGAAAAATAGGATATGAACTATGAAAATATGGTAAAAAAATACCAATGTTGTATTATTGGATTGTAACCCAAAGTACAAAATAAATATCCATGAGTCCATACTGATATAAATAAATACTTGGATTTTTTAAAATGAGGGAGAATACCCAATCTACTGTGCAGAAGAATTCCAAATAGTTTATGTGATATTGCCCCCTGAATAAAGTAGAACATTAACCCACAGCCCTTAAGTATGAGTTGTACACAGTGATTTTTTTTCTGAGTATAGTATAGGAAGAGGAAGAAAAAGAATAACTTTACAGTGGAGAAACCTAACAGACACTACTTCAGTGAGGTGATCAAGGTTCACATCAACACTGATGTAATTTTGATAGCAGGGACCCCTGATATGGTATGATATGATCAAAAGAACACTTCTGTGAACTTTCTCCCCAAACCTATAGTCCCGGGCTAATTTTGAGGAAAACATTAGCAAATCCCAACTGAGGTGCATGTTACAAAATTTCTGACCACTACTCCTCAAAACTCTCAAAGTCATCAAAATAAGGAACATCTGAGAAACTGTTAGAGCCAAGAGGAGCCTAACAAGGCACAATGACCAAACATAATGTAGTATCTTGAGTGGGATCCTTGAGAAAAAATGGACATTAGGTAAAAAAGTAAGAAAATCTGAATAAAATAGACTTTTGTTAATAATGTTGTATTGATACTGATTCATTAGTTGTGACAAATGTGCCATTCAAATATAAGATGTTACCAATAGGGGAAACTGAGTGTGGAGTATATGGGAACTCTTTGTATCATCTTTGCAACTTTTCTTTGCCTTATTATATCATGGTATTTTCTCAGTCCCTCTCATGTAAAAATATCTACCTCAAATCAGGCTGGCCAAGTTTTGGAAATATTCTGCCTTTGAAGTTCCCCTTTGGAGATGCTACTATGGTTCTGTCAATATAGGATCCTCCCTTTCTGCAGTAAGCAATTAATTTGTCTTTGCTTGGGCATTGGGTTATATGATGATTTCTTCAGTAAATCTGTAATCGACATTTTGGAAAACTTATGTAAGTAATAATTTTGACCTATAACTCTTTTGGTATAGGAGGATCTAATATATTTTGGTAAATGGGATTATATATACCTACCAGATACTTTCCCCTATTCTGATCAGTAATGTAGGTGTCATCAGAGATTTTAATCATACAAACCAGTCATGGTTCTTTCCTGAACTTTAATATAAAACTTCACTCTTTATTGCTCCCAGGCCACTATACCCCTGAAATTATGCAAATAAGAAGGAAAAAAAACCCAAGGGTTTTATGGATTATATTCCTACTATGAAAGACAATCATGACAGTTAAATTATAGTGGCCATTAACTACTCTATTATTTTGTTCTTAAAAATGATATAGTATATTTGTGAGGGAATACACAAATACAAAAGAGCAAGGAAACAGAAGGCAAAAAGAAGACACTTTCAATTACTATTCATCTAGAAGTGAAAATGGGAAAATCATAACTAATTATTAAATCAAACCACGTTAAATCAGAACTAGATATTAGTAACTGCTTTGTAATTTGATAGCCTAGCAAAGCAGCCATTACCTAATGATGACAGCTATTTACCCAGATGGAAAGTCACAGGAAATTGGAATGACTGCCACACCACACAGCATTAATCAGAACAGCCATCAGGAATGGCCCCTCCAGACCACCAAATCAGTCATGATTAGTAGAGGTGGTTCAAGTTCAAAGAGTTGAGAAGTTAGACAGTATGCCTCTTGATCCCAGAACCAGGACTCTTCTGTTCTCCATTCTGTTTGCCTCAGTTTTATGAGCTGGTTAGAACATGGTTCAAAGGATACAAAGCTCTATATGGGCTAGGTGACTTGTTGTAACTCAGCCATCTTAAGTCATAGTAGAAACATAAAATTTTTTTATGTTTTAAATTTTATTATGTTATGTTAGTCACCATACAATACATCATTAGTTTTTGATGTGGTGATCCACGATCCATTGTTTTTGTATAACACCCAGTGCTCCATGCAGTACGTGCCCTCCTTAATACCCATCACTGGGCTAACCAATCCCCCCACTCCTCTCCCCTCTAAAACCCTGTTTGTCTCTCAGAGTCCATAGTCTCTCATGGTTCATCTCTTCCTCCAATCCTCCCCCCATTTTTCCCTTCCTTCTCCTAATGTCCTCCATGCTATTCCTTATGTTCCACAAGTGAAACCATATGATAATTGACTTTCTCTGCTTGACTTATTTCACTTAGCATAATCTCCTCCAGTCCCATCCATGTTGATGTAAAAGTTGGGTATTCATCCTTTCTGATGGCGGAGTAATATTCCATTGTATATATGGACCACATCTTCTTTATCCATTCATCTGGTTGAAGGGCATCTGGGCTCTTTTCAGTTTGGCTACTGCGGACATTGCTGCTAAGAACATTGGGGTGCATATGGCCCTTCTTTTCACTACATCTGTGTCTTTGGGGTAAATACCCAGGAGTGCAATTGCTGGGTCATAGGGTAGCTCTATTTTTAAATTTTTGAGGAACCTCCACACTGTTTTCCAAAGTGGCTGTACCAACTTGCATTCCCACCAACAGTGTAAGAGGGTTCCCCTTTCTCCACAACCTCTCCAACATTTGTTGTTTCTTGCCCTGTCCATTTTTGCCATTCTAACTAGTGTAAGGTGGTATCTCAATGTGGTTTTGATTTGGATTTCCCTGATGGCTAATGATGATGAACATTTCTTCATGTGTCTGTTAGCCATTTGTATGTCTTCTTCAGAGAAGTGTCTTTTCATATCTTCTGCCCACTTTTTGACTTGATTATTTGTTTTTTGGGTGTTGAGCTTGAGAAGTTCTTTATAGATCTTGGATACCAGCCCTTTATCATAGTAGAAAAATTTTAAATGGCTATTTTTTAACTCAGCTAATCCAAAATGCCTGTTCAAAATATAAAACACACCACCCCTCACTCTCGCCTCACCCTTTACCCGAACCCTGACACTCAACTCATTCCTGAACCACAAGTCTTTTCTGATTCTTACTCCATCCTCAAACATGATATCAACTATGAATGTAATGTGTTCCTTTTTTTTAAAGATTTATTTACTTAATTGAGAGAGAGCAAGTGGGGGGGGGGCGCTGAGGGAGAGGGAGAGAAGCAGAGCATGGAGTCCAACACAGGGCTCTATCTCTGGAACCTGAGATCATGACCTGAGCCAAAACCAAGAGTCAGACGCTTAACCAACTGAGCCACACAGGCACCCTTATAATGTATTTCTTATCTCATCTTTCCATTTCTTGAATCTCAGAGACTGAGAAATAAACTGTTACACATACTAAAATATTGTAGGAATAAAAATGCTAAAGTCTAAAAATTTATTTTCAAGTTCATGTGAAAATGTTCCTGAATGCAAATATTCTAGGCCATTAAAATGGTTAAGTAAAGTGACTCATCAAGAAGTGATGTGCCCATTATTATGGTGAACCATTGTTTATAAAGGATCAAGTGAAATAGAGAATAGTGTAATACAAAACACAGAATACTGCTTCTATTCTTGGTGCTTCCAAATGATTTTATTCTATGAAAGATGGCACTTTTTTTTATTAGAAAGGACATGAGCAGGTCTCTAAATGGGTTGCTATGACTACAGAAGTGATCCCAGTGGTCTGTGGCATAGGCAGATACTGTAAATTAGTATTTGTAATATTTTATCTAGAAGACTGGGAATACTCACTGAGAGAAATGGGAAAAGGTATAAAACAGGACAGTTAGAAATGGTTCATTGATTCTTTTCAATGAGAGGAAATCTCAGCAAATAGAAGAACTTCTGAAGATATAGGTAAGAGGAAACTACAATCCAAGACAAAAATTTTTATTTTTATTTATTTTTTAAAGATTTTATTTATTTATTTGACAGAGAAAGACACAGCGAGAGAGGGAACACAAATGGGGAGTGGGAGAGGGAGAAGCAGACTCCCCGCCGAGCAGGGAGCCCGATGCGGGACTCGATCCCAGGACTCCAGGATCATGAACTGAGCCGAAGGCAGTCGCTTAACCAACTGAGCCACCCAGGCGCCCCCAAGACAAAAATTTTTAGAAGAGCTGGTTCCAAGTAACAAATATTCCATAGCTACTGGTGGTCTAGATATAAGTAAGGAAGCAAAGAACCAAAAGAACTTTAAGCATATTAATCCAAAAACAGAAATCAAGGAAGCTTTAAGCATCCCTTTATTGTATTTTTTCTCCAGAAAACTGAATTTTTACAAATATAATTTATACTTGATACAGAAAGACTAGAACATTAACATATGAAAAAAATATGTATATAAAAGTCTCCCAGGGGTATCTGGGTGGCTCAGTCAGTTAAATGCCCCACTCTTGATTTCTGCTCAGGTCATGATCTCAGGATTGTGAGATTGAGCCCCAAGTCGGACTCTGTGCTCAGCAGGGAGTCTGTTGGAGATTCTCGCTCTCTCTCTCTCCCTCTCTGCCCCTCCCCTGCTCATGCTCTCTCTCTCTGTCAAATAAATGAATAAATCTTTAAAAATATCCCATAATCTAATTACTAGAAATAAATATTTTGGTATATATATTAGTATCATGTACTACACATAATTAATATTTATTTAAAAAATAATACTTTTATTTCAGGTATAGAGGGTGTTAGGTATTGAGAGACTCTCTCACTGTAGAACCTATTGAATAATAAGTAGAACAAAACAAAACTCATGAACTGATTATAGTGGGTAATCATGATTTCTCCAGCTTTACTGAGATATATTTGGCAATTTAAAATCATACATATTTAAGGTATACAACTGATGACTTAATATACATATACAGTGAGAAATATTTAACACAATTAAGGTACTTAACATTAGCATATCCATCACTGCACAGTTACATTTTATTTTCTTTTATTTTTTATTTAATTTAATTTTATTTTTGATGAGGACACTTAAGATCTACTACTCTCTTAGCAAATTTCAACTATACAATACCATAGTGTTAACTATATTTACGTTGTGGTACATTAGATCTCCAGATCTTATTCATCTTGCATAATGGAAATTTCTCTTTTTTTTGTTTTTTAGAGAGAGAGGGGCAGAGAGACAGAATCTTAAGCAGGCTCCATGCCCAGTGTGGAGCCCAATGCAGGGCTTGATCTCACAACCCTGAGATGATAACCCAAGCCAAAATCAAGAGTCAGACACTTAACTGCCTGAGCCACCCCAATGCCCCTAACTGAAATTTTATACCCTTGGACCAACATCTTCCCATTTCCACCTACCCTCAGCCCCTGGCAACCACCATTCTACCTATGCTTCTATGAGTTTGACTATTTTTAGATTTTACATATAAGTGCAACCATGTAGTATTTGTCTTAATGCTTCTGGCTTATTCCACCTAGAATAATGTCTTCCAGCTTCATCCATGTTATCACAAATGGCAGAATTTTCCTTCATTTTTAAGGCTGACTAATATTCCATTGTGTGTATAAATGTAAATATACATATTTTTTTCCTTTATCTATTCATCCATCAAAGGATATGGGTTGTTTATATATTTTGGCTATTGCGAATAATCCTACAATTAACATGGGAGTGCAGATACCTCTTAGAGATACTGATTTCATTTCCTTGAATACATAGCTAGAAATGGAATTGCTGGATCATAATGTAGTTCTATTTTTATTTTTTTTTAGGGACCTCCATACTGTCTTCTATAATGGTTGTACCAATTTACATTTCCTTGATAATTGGTGAAGATGAACACCTTTCCATCTAGCTCTTGGCCAATTATATGTCTTCTTTTGAGAAGGGTTTATTCAGATCCTTTGCTCATTTTTTTATTGGGTTATTTGTTTTCAATTGAGTTGTATGAGTTCCTTATATTTTGGATACTAATCCCGTATCATATATATGGTTTGCAAATTTTTTCCCTTTTTATTTTTGATCATTGCTTTTTCACTGTGTTGACTGTTTCCTTTGCTATGCAGAAGCTTTTTGTTGGACACAATCCCATTCATCTATTTTTGCTTTTGCAGCCTGTGCTTTGGTGTCATATCCAAAAAAAAAATCATTACCCAGACCAATGTCCAGAAGCTTTTCCTCTACATTTCCTTCTGGTAGCTTCATGGCTTCAGGTCTTATTTTTAACTTCTTAATCCATTTTGAGTTCATTTTTTTATATGGTACAAGATAAGGGCCCAATATGAATTGTGGTTCTATACACAAACAACAAACTATCCAAAAAGGAAATTAAGAAAACAATTTCATTCACAATAGCAAAAAAAGAATAAAATAGGAATAAACTTAACCAAAGAGGTGAAAGACTTGTACACTAAAAATTACAAAGTATTAATGAAGAAAATTAAAGAAGACAAAAAATGAAGACAAATAAACAGGAAGACATTCCATGTTCATGATTTAGAACAAAACAATATTGTTAAAATGTCCATACTACACAAAGTGATCTACAGATTCAGTGTAAACCCTCTCAAAATCCCAATGACATCCTTGACAGAAATAGGAAAAAAAAAAAAAAAAAAAACAACCTTAAAATTCACACAGAACCACAAAAGACCTTGAATAACCAAAGCAACTTTGAGTAAAGAACAAAACTGGAAGCATCACATTTTCTGACTTCCAAATATATTATGAAGCTACAGTAATCAAAACCTTATGGTACTAGCTTTAAAACAGACATATAGACCAATAGAACAAAACAGAGAGCCCAGAAATCAACCCACATATCAATGGTCAATTGATCTTTGACCTTTGACAAGTATGCCAAAAACACACAATGGGTTAATAAAGGGCTTTGGGAAAATGGAGTAGTCACGGTTTTGAGCAAACAGGAGCATACAGAGTGGCTAAATTCCTAAAAACAGTACTATACTGGGGATACAGAATCTTAAGTTAGCATCAAAGTGTTGTTGCTTTAACTGTAACTCTTAATTTAAGCCAGGATGTTCAATGATGGGTGAAGTTGTCCCAGGGCAGAGATAAATTGTGGATCTCAGTAGAAGTAGACAAAAATCACCTCTGCAAGAAGAATCCTCTAACTTAAGCCCATATGGTTCATACAGATGAAGATCAAGTACTGATCCCACAACCACAGGTAATCTAACACATTAGGAGGCAAGTCAGCATGACAATAACAACAATATTTAGAAATTTAGAGCCCAAGTATAGCTGTTTGACACTGAATATAAATTACTGTCTGTGCTGTTTAAATTAAATAAATTAAAATTAAATAAAACGCAAAATTTAGTTCCTCAGTCATACTAACCATATTTCAAGTGCTTACTAGCCATATGTAGCTAGTGACTATCATATTGGGCAGCACAGATACAAAGCATTTTTATTATGACAGAAAATTCAATTGAACAGTGCTGGTTTCGAATGTTTATATAAGAATCAAAAAGATGAGCAAACAATAACAGATTGTCAGAAATTATTAGATTTTGGTCCACTGATTATTAAGTATACATTTTAATGTGATTTGGCAAATATACGTTATGTTACTAACATAAAAATCAATATATAAAACATTTCTTTCTCCTACAAGTGCTCTTATGCCCATTTAAAGTTTATCTCTTAACCCACAACCCCATGGTAACCACTGATCTGCTTTCTGTTACAATAATTTTGTGGGTTTTTTCCTACTAGAAATTCACATTAATGGAATCACATAGTAAAGGGTCCTTTGTGTCTGACTGTTTTTATCTGCCATAATGCTTTTGAGATGCTTCTCTGTTGCTCCATGTATCAGTACTTCATTCTGTTTTATTGCTGAATTGTACTCCATTGCATGAAAATACCATAATTTGTTTATTCATTCACTAATTGATGGAAATTTGAGTTGTTTCCAGCTCAGGGCAACTACTAATATATCTGCAATGAACATTCACATATATATCTTTGTGAGACATATATCATTTCTCTTGTGTAAATACACAGAACTAGAATAGCTGAAAAGGTAAATATATGCATAACTTGATAAGAAACTGCCAAACTACTTTCCAAAGTGGCTGCACCATTTCACAAGCACCAGCAATATATGACATTTGGAGTTTCTCCACACCATTGACAGCACTTTGTATTGTCAGTCTTCATTTTATCCATTCTAGTGGATGTGTGGTGGCAACTTGTATGGTATTAATTTGCATTTCTCTAATGAATAATGATATTGAGCCTCATTTCCTGTGCTTATTTGCCGCTCACATATCTTCTTTGGAGACGTTTCTGTTCAAAATTGTTTCCAGTTTTAAAAAGAAAAAAAATGAGCTGTTCATTTTCATCTTATTCAGTTGCAGGAGTTATTTATATGGTCTAGATACAGGTCCTTTATCAGATTTATGTTCTGAAAGTATTTTCTCCCAATCTATGGCTTATCTTTTTTGTTTCTTAACTATAGCTTTCACAAACCAGAGATTTTAATTACACTTAATTTCAGCTTATTAACTTTTTTCTTCTGTGATTCATGCTTTTACTGGTTCTTTAAGAAATCTTCAACTAATCAAAAGTAGTAAAAATATTTTTTCCTATATTTTTTCAAGAAGTTCTATAGTTTTAACTCCTCTGTTCATGTATATGATAAATTTTGAGTTAATTTTGTGAGATGAAGATAAAGGATAATTTTCCCATAGATATTGTTTCTGAATTCTGAATCACTTGTCTTATGTGCTGAACTATATATTTACTCCACTACCACGTTGTTTTGATTACTGTGGCTACTTAGCAACTATTAAAATATGGTGGTCCAAATCCTTCAACTTATTTTTCAAAAATTTTTAGTTTTTCTAAGTTCTTTACATTGTCATAGAATTTTAGAATCAACTTGTAAATTTTACATCAACAAAAATAAGCCTGCTAGGATTTTTAAAGAAGCCGTGTTGGATTTATAGACCAATTTGGGGAGAAGAGCCAACTTAAGTTTTTCATTCAATGAACATCGCTTATCAATACATTTATTAGGTATTTTTACATTTATTTCAGCAATAATTTATAAGTTTTAGTGAACAGCTTTTGTTAAGTGTATCCCTAATTACAATCTCAGTTACCATGGAGCTGTGCAAAGCGAGGGTATGCTTCCTATTTGCATGAATTTCAGTGAAGATGACACCATACAACTGACTGTCCATATTTCATATGCCTTTATGTTATTGTAAAAGGTATTTTTTATTTTAATTTCCAGGTTCTTGTTGCCTTCTATAAAAATTCACTTGATTTCTTAAACTGACCTTATGTCCTACAGCCATGGCAAACTGACTCACTAGTTATTTATTTATTTATTTTTGTATATTCTTTTCAAGTTCTCTGCATACATGATATATTTTCTGTGAATAAAAATAATTTTACTTGTTTATATTCAAGTTTATGCCTTTTGTTTCTTTTTCTTCCCTTATTCCACTAGCTGGAACATCCAGTAGAATTTTGAATATAGGTGATGAGAAGAGAGATCCTTGCAATAGTATGGAAAAAACATTCCATTTTTATTACGATGTGTAATGTTAGCTATAAATTTTTCATATTCTCTTTTGGTCAAATTGAGGAAATTCCCTTCGATTTTTAGTTTGCTAAGGTTATACTGAAATCTAAATAGCTTATTGTTTTCATGTGTTTCTATTTTTTGTTTCCTTTTCTTGTCTTATTCTGGATTATTAGAATTTTTTTATAAATTCCATTTCAGTGTTATCTATTTTTAGCTACACATTTTTTCTTACGTCAATTATTTTTTGAAAAGACTAAAGATTAGAAAAAAATATCCTCTATGTTATTCACATACTTACCATTCCTGGCATTTCTCATTCACTCTTGTTTTTTCTCTTGCTCTCTCTCTCCCTCTCCTTCTCCAGATCCCTCCAATCTGTCACTCTCATTCCAAATTTCAAATTCTAGCCCCCTCAGCCTTCCAGAATTTTTTTTTAATTTATTTGACAGAGAAAGAGACAGCAAGAGAGGGAACACAAGCAGGGGGAGTGGGAGAGGGGGAAGTAGGCTTCCCACAGAGCAAGGAGCCCGATGCGGGGCTCGATCCCAGGACCCTGGGATCATGACCTGAGCTGAAGGCAGATGCTTAACACCTGAGCCACCCAGGCACCCTAGCCTCCCAGAATTCTGATCTTTGTTCTTTCAATTCATCTGTCTATGCTTTGTGTCAGTTCCTCTCCTTGCACTGTAATCAGGACATCACCTCCAGTTCACGTCATTGGTTTCTCTTTTCTTAGAGATCACAGTCCTGTCCTTCCTCCTACTGTCCATTGTCTGAAAACCATTATTTCACTTGTTTTCCAGTTATTTGTCCACTTACTGACAGTGGACAGCAATTGCCATGGCAATTAATCCTTCAGAGGCAGAAGCTGATATTCATTTATTGCTTTTAGACCTGACTTCTACCTTGATATTAAGATCATGACCATTGCTCTCACTTTGTCTTAGATAGTTCTCTGGTACACAGTCCAGAATTGCCTTTTCATTGTGATCCTTTCTGAAGTTGTCATTTAATAGATGTATTGAGACAATTTTCGTTTGTTAAAATGACAAACACATTTGATTTTAGCAGTTCGGTTTTTGTTTTATTTGCTTGTTTTTTAAAGTCTTTTTCATGTTTGGTCTGTTTCTCTGTTCTTGATATTTGTGTGTATGCATAATTCTTATACTTATGAAGTGTTGTTGCTATTGTTCTATTATGACTAGCTTTACAATTTTACATGGTACGTTTAGTCTCAATGTATAGAATATTAATTTTGTATTGTAAGCAACATTAAAATTAACTTATTTCCTCTCCCTTTCTTCCCCTACACTCTCTTCTTCATCATTGTCTATTAGTAAGATATTCTTCCTAATTTAGTACCTTTGCAATGATGAAGATATTTGTATTTGATCTGTTAGATTAAATAATATACTTTGAATCCCAGCTACTAGAAATGAGGCCATCTAAAAAACTACTTAATCCCTTACCTTACTTACTCCTGTTACATTAATTATATAAGGAGGTCATCAGACTGAGGTGGCTCTAATGTTGTGGCAGACTACTTAAACAAACAAAATCCAAGCCTATAAATACCTCAAAGTTATGATATCAAAACCTAAAGACAATGGATCACCAACAGCCAACTAAGCTCTTAGCTACAGCCAATCAAATAATTTTGTCTTTAATTCCACAATTTCTCTATATGTCTTTCCCCTAGCTGCTGTCAGCAGAACGCTCCTAATGAGTTCTGGTTTGGCATTGCCCCATTCTAATCCATTTTTGCTCAAATAAACTCAAAATTTTCAATATGCCTCAGCTTATCTTTTAATACCTCACTCCCTACCAAATACAGTTAGACATGCCATCTCTACTTGGCCATGACATGCAACATTTACATTCTATTTTATTCTCCTAATCCACCCATTATAGATGTAATTCTACAGTTAAATATTTTCAATTCTTGTTGCCAGCCCTTTACTCATGGTATCCCCAGTCATGTCTTAGCCATGTAGTTTGTCCTCTAGCAGTTTCTCAAGCAAGGCTCATGTAAAAACACTTTTTCCTAAGTCCTGCATGTTCAGTAGAGCATGACTATGACCTTTATAGCTGACAAGCAATTTCACATGTTTATACTCTTCAGAACATACTTTTTTCTTTTTGTGTATATGTTTCTTCATTGTCTGCTGATGTTGAATGTTGGTGAAATGAAATGTGAAGCCAATCTGACGTTTTGCCCTTACAAGAGATTTGGTATTTCTCCTTAGAAGCTCAAAGTTTCCACTTACCCTGGTGTCCATAATTTTATTGGGCTGTGTCATGCTGTTAACCTGGGTGATTTTTCCTGACACACACCCTTTCTCAATGTGTAAATTTAGCTCTTGTATTTCAGTGAAGTCTTTTCTTGAACAATGTATTTGCTATTTGTTCTATTTCATTATTTTGCAATTCTTCTTTGAGGTATTCTCCAGGATACATTTGGTTTCTTGAGGGACATAACTGATAAATCAAATGGAGGTATTGTGGGGATGACCCCTAACACATCCTTTAAATCTTTGAACATGGCACTAGTTTCTATGCCCACCCCCACCCTCCAGTGTAATTTTATATTTTGACTTACTACCTTGGACACAGGTTACTTAGTTCCACAGGCTTTTACTTGGCCTCTCACACTGTGATAGCTCTTACCACACAAGCCTGAGGACCAATGTAGGGTCTGCACAACTACCAATGTCTGTCTGTCCCAATTATATATTCAGGTACTAAGGAAATGATCAGAGAATATGTCTGCAATAGCCCTACTGTGAATAGGATCATGGCCAGGACCCTATCCATTACCTAGCCCCCACATGCTCCTATTTTAACAAGGAGACCATGACAACTATTTGGATCTCTGAGTATGAATGTCAACATGAACAAGAGTCCTCAAAACTTTCCCCTTTCCCAAGTGTATAGTTACTCAAGTGAATAACTGTAGGTTCCTTTGTGGAAGAACATGAAGATTTCTGACCACATACGTGTGGTATTGCATATACCTTTCCCTGGGGATATAGCCTTTTCTTCAATTTATAGATTACAGGTCTGAAATTGGTTGAAGTCTGAAAACTGGGAAGGGATTTTGACTTTTTATTGGGACAACTGCCCTTAACCTCCTGATCATCCTTCCTTTAATTCTTCAGAGAGTTCAAGTTGATTGGTATTCTTTCTGATTACCCATCTATTTGCCCCCAGTGACACCATTCTCTATGGGTGAGGCCCTCTTGGCTGTCATTTGGACTTTGCCCCCCATTATATTCATTACAGCTATCACACTTTGGACAGTTAAGCTCCACCTATCATCCCACAAATTCTGTATCTGGATCATATTGTCCTTATCGTTATCAGTGAGATTAGTTAGGTAATGGACTCTCCTACAATAAAACTTGAGCAACAGAGGAAAACAATCATTGAACTTCTTAATGATTCCAATGCCTTTCTTACCAGTGCTAGCCTTATGACCTTGGTAAATGGTGTATGCCCTGAACATTCCCATAAAACACAATGACTGGTGGGTCTTCCAACATTCGATAGCATATTCACGTCAGCATGCATACTACTGAGTTTTTTTATCCCTTCTTCCATTGTCTGACATAGATATTTTAGCATTTTAGTCTCACTTAAGATAGCCACAGCATGTTTGCACATATCTCTTGTGATCTTTGGCAGAATGTGAAATCCTGCATTTCAAAAAAATACCCCCAAATCAATAAATTTCCCCTTATTTGATTTGTGTCCTGACCCCGTTGACAAAGCATCTTCAGGATCCAGTCTGCGTGCATCCCCCAATTCCTGAGGCTAGGACTTGTATTCCTGTGTGGTAGAGATACTTTCCTTCCTTATTGTTCTTTATACTTGGCTCTGATTCAGTTATGCTATGAATTAGTCCTAGGTATAGTAATAGAAGAAGTAGGAATATATCCCCAAAATGGCTCAGATGTCTTGTTGAGGAAAGAAATCTGCATGACTTTTTGAATAAAGTTGCTGCACTCCTGAGAATTCTCTCAGCAACTTGTGTTTGCCACTGTATGGCTCATGCCCTATTTATGCTACTTTTGACTACCTTTATAGATAAAGAATTTTGTCTATTTTATTTTTCATTCTTTTTTTTGCTCTCAATATTTTCCATGGAGAGAAACTGAAGATTCTGGTTTATGCAAATATATCCAACTCAAAGTTCACATACTTTTAATATAATAACTTGGTTTCAGGCAATTGAGTAGAATTTGAAAAACATGCATTTTTATGAATATTTGTATATGTCCATGTATTGCCTATGATTATTGATATTAGGACCTTTTTTTAAGATTTGGAAATTATAGCTAAATCATCTGGAATTCATAATAAAACAGCAGGAAGTCTAGCAGTATCTAGACAATATTTGCAAATTTAAAGGAAGATAAATATTTTATTTTACAATCTTTTGGGAAGATAATCCCTCATTATCTTTTAAAATTAGGAGTACACAAAACCTTTGATCTAGTAATCCCCCTTTTGGGAATCTACCATACACAAAATATATATTGGCACAAAGTATTTACTAAAGCATATTTATGATGGCAAAAATCTGGAATCAACTATAATATCCATCCATAAGAGAATTGTTTAATAAACGACTATATATCCATGAGAAATAACATGTAGCTTTTAATAGGATATAGTTTTATATCCCTAAATTGGAAGGATTACCATGATATGTCATTAAATGAAAAAAGCAAATTATAGTGTGCAGTATAATTCCATTTTTGTAAATATATGTACAGAATAAAGAGAAGCACACTAGGTTACATTATAAAATGATATTGGAGCATAAGTGGATAAAATAAATGGATACAATTACTCATTTCTTCTTTATACATTTTTTAATTAGTGTACTTGTTGCAACAAGTATGCATTACTTATCCAACTAAAAAACAATAAAGAAAATGTGAAAGATAAAAAAAAAGAAGGATGAGAAGTAGTCTCAGAACATTCAAAGAATATACAAGTACCAAGTTCTGGGAGTTTAAAGGGTACTAATGATATTAGAGGAAAAAACAATAAGTTGGCTTTAAATCTCAACCTATTTTGTCCACATTTTCTTTTTCTGCTTTTGTTTGCATCTATTAATAGCCATCAGTTAACTTGTTCAGCAATCTGTCATGATTATTTGGAATGGCACAAAACCAAAGGATGAGATTGGTACACTCGATGTTCTGACTAGGCTGGTATATTTGAGTTATTTGTCTCTTGTTCGTATAAGACATTTAAACAAGAAACATGTTAATTCAGTCATTGTTTGGTCGTGAATGAAGTCTTCCTCTCCTTTATGATCCTTGAGGGACATTCCAATTCTAATATCCTCTCTTTGATATGGCATCGATGTATACAATTTATACAACCAATCCTCTCCCCACCCCTCAAGTTTTATGCACTGTAAACAGAGGGCAGCAACAACAAAAAGTCTCTCTTCTTACGGAGTGTATGTTCTTGTAGGGAAATACACACATAAATACAGAGTATAAATGTCAAGAGAAGATGAGTGCAGTGACAGAAAATAGACCAAAGTAAGAGGACAGAGAATAAACCAGGTATATTCTTTGACAGGGTTGTCAGGAAAGATCTCCCTCCAAGGAATTCACATTTGAGAAGAGCCCCAGAGGAAAAATTATAGCAATTCATAGAACTATCTGTGGGAATAACTTTTGGAGAAAAGTTAGCATCAAGTGCAAAGGCCCTAACAGGAATGGATGAACCACTATAATCATATGGAAACCTTACCCTTCATAGGCCTGGAGAGATGGCAGGAATTAGCATGTTAAAAGTACCACTGCCAAACTGATGAAAATGGTGGCCAGAGCAGGACCTGAGGCAAGGTGAGGGATGGTCAAGATATTGACACAAAGCAGCTTCTCTCAAGTTTAGCCCTGGCTCAGAAGTCAACCAAGGTCTGGGTTCTAATTCAACCAGCACCACCACTCTGGGAAATATATTTAATGTTTCCTACTTGTAAAATAGAAATGATAATACCAGTATTCTGACTGCTTCATAGACATATTTAAAGAGTTAGAACAAAGCACTTAGAAGTCACCGGAGTGCACCCAACATTAGGGTACCTAAATATATAAAGCAAATGCTAATAGAACTATAAGAAGAAATAAACAGCAATACAATAATAGTTGGAAACTTTAATATCCCACTCTCAACAATGGATGTATCATCCACACAGAGAATCAATAAGGAAACAGTGTATTTGAAATACCACCATAAACCAAATGGACCTAATGGACATACACAGAACATTCCATCCAACAGCAATTGAATACATATTCTTCTCAAGCACACACAGAACATTTCCTAGGCTAGGTAATATGCTAGGCCATAAGACAAGTCTCAACAAATTTGAGAAGATATAAATTATATTAAGTATTTTTGCCAACTACAGTGGTATAAAATTAGAAATCAACAATAAATAGGTGGAAAGCTGAGAAATTCACAAATATGGAAATTAAATACACTCCTGAACAATCATGAGTCAAAGAAGAAATCAAGAGGGAAATCAGGAAGTATCTTGAAACAAATGAAATGGAAACACAACATACCAAATGTTGTGGGATGTAACAAAAGCAGTTCTAAGAGGAAAACTTAGAGCAATGCATGGTTTCATTAACAACAACAAAATCTATACACTAAAAATTATATGACATTGATGAAAGAAATTGAAGAAGACACAAATAAACCACCCCTGTCAGACACAAATTCCTTCATACTTCCCCAGTTTCTATGACTCCAAATATTTTCTCTGCATCTCAGAGGAAAAAATTCTGACTTAGGCACTGGCTTTTAAAAAAATGGAGGTAGTTGCTCAATTTACAACAATTTCCATAACGGATGTTAGTGTCACCCATCTTTCTCTTGGAAAACTGTCCTCTTCTTTTTATCCATCTAAATGATACTGATGAAGACTGCCAATCACAGTATTTCACTGCTTCTAAAGAGATGGGGATATGACCTTTGATGGAGCAAATCACAACACCTCTATAGTATTTTTCCAAACTGGAAGAAGGAAAAAGGTTTCTTGTATTTCAGTTTCCAAGTCTGTGATTCCATGAACTCCTTAACTTCCCTAGTCATGATTTTAGCCTAATGGAAATAGCTAGTTAGAGACCCTGAAGTTGACAGACATACAGAAGCAGGGGACAGGAGAAAGAGAATAAAATCTTGATGAAATTGAGTCACTGCTTTTATCTTTATCCCAATGTTTCCCATTTTGTTAGTTTGGTTACAACCAAAAGCTCATAAATAGGCTTTTAAACTTAAGCTACCTCAAATGTAACTTTCTTCTAAGCAACAGAATATGGCAAACAATGTTTCAATATCACTATTATGATTAAATTATAAAACAAAGTTCAAAGGATTTTGCAGATGCAGTTGAGGTTCCTGATCAATTTATTTTAAGTTAATCAAAGAGGAGATTATCCTGAATGGGCTTAACCTAATCAGAGGAGCCCTTTGAAGAGGGTCTAGAGGAGAAAGAGAAAGAAAAAGAAAGAAAGAAAGAAAGAAAGAAAGAAAGAAAGAAAGAAAGAAAGAAAGAAAGAAAGAAAGAAAGAGAAAGAAAGAAAGAAAGAAAGAAAGAAAGAAAGAAAGAAAGAAAGA
>NW_023270451.1:27731893-27841952 GCF_011800145.1 Mirounga leonina
AGAAAGAAAGAAAGAAAGAAAGAAAGAAAGAAAGAAAGAAAGAAAGAAAGAAAGAAAGAAAGAAAGAAAGAAAGAAAGAGAAAGGAAGGAGGGAGGGAGGTAGGGAGGAAGGAAGGAAGGAAGGGAGAGGAGGGAGGAAGCCTCAAAGAAGCAGGGAACCATGAGTTCTACAGTTACAAGGACCTGAATTCTGCCAGCAACCACATGAACTTGGAAGAGAATCCAGAGCTCCAGTAAGGAACTCAGTTTGGCTGACATCTTGAGTGCAGCTTTGTGAACTCTGAGTGGAGAAGCCAGGTAAACTGGCTGGGTTATTGGTAACTGGTGGGCTTGGGTTATTCCCAGGTCATTAGAGCCCTGGGGCTGGAGCATAGAATAAAATAGCCTAATTAATTGTAAGGAAAACAAGTACTTACTAAGATGTACTAGTCTCTATGCTTCTTAGGAATTCTTTCTTCTTTCCTCGTCAAATTTTGGGAGGAAAATATTACCAGATCTATTTTAAACACACAGAAAACTAATTCTCTTCAGGTCATGTACCGTAACACGACAAAACGAGGACTGAAAGATGGGCTTGTTGAGTATTTACTTTTAGTCTCCGCAATACTGTCTCATATAGGATGAAAGAATGTAATAAGTGGTACTCTCAAACCATGCTGAGAAAAATAGGAAACTCAGGCAAGGTTCTTTTATGTGAAGGCTGTTAAATTTCCTTCTCAGAAGAAACATTTCCAAAGCTGGAGAAGTCATATTGCATTTCTTTCCATTATGATGATCACCCAGGTAATGTTATTGGAGGATATGTGGTAAAGATATGATACAGCCACCTCAAGAAATGGACACTCATTCTTTAAAGAGGAATGGAGTGGAAACCTTTAGGAGAAACTGATTGAGAGTGTTTAAAAATCACTGCCCGGGGCGCCTGGGTGGCTCAGATGGTTGGGCATCTGCCTTTGGCTCAGGTCGTGATCCCAGGGTCCTGGGATCAAGCCCCGCATCGGGCTCCCTGCTCCACAGGAAGCCTGCTTCTCCCTCTTCCACTCCCCCTGCTTGTGTTCCCTCTCTGGCTGTGTCTCTCTCTGTCAAATAAATAAAATCTTTAAAAAATAAATAAATAAATAAATAAATAAATAAATAAATAAAAATCACTGCCCAATACATTCGTATCAAAGACAGCACCTAACTGTTAAAAGTTGCTATTCACTCACTATCTTTTCCTTTAAGTTCCTCAGAATGTCCATGTCTCTACCTGAAGAATTTAAAGATCCTTCAGAATTATTTGCCCTTCACTCTGGGAGAGTTTTTATTTTATTTTATAAGATTTTATTTATTTATTTGACAGAGAGAGTGAGAGAGCACAAGCAGAGGGAGCAGCAGAGGGAGAAGCAGGCTCCCCGCTGAGCAGGGAGCGCTGCTCGGGACTTGATCCCAGGACCCTGGGATCATGACCTGAGCCAAAGGCAAACGCTTAACTGACTGAGACACCCAGGCGTCACACTAGGAGAGGTTTTTTTTTTTTTTTTTTTTTAAAGATTTTATTTATTTATTTACTTGAGAGAGAGAGAGAGAGAGACAGCATGGGAGGGGATAGGGTCCGAGGGAGAAGCAGGCTCCCCGCTGAGCTGGGAGCCCGATGTGGGACTCGATCCCAGGACTCCGGGATCATGACCTGAGCTGAAGGCAGTCGTTAACCAACTGAGCCACCCAGGCGCCCTAGGAGAGTTTTTAAAGACCTTCTTCCCACTCTCAATTTCAAACTTGTTGTCAATCTTAGTGAATCAATTGCTAATTCATTTGGCTTGTGAATGTAGCCACTTTCAATTTAGGTAGGCTGTTTAGACTGAAGGTATTACCTATAGGTAGATGACTTTTAATCTGTACCTTCAGTTCCAATTTATCTCCAAGACCTAGCACCACAATACCTAACAGTTTTCTGGGCATTGTCTCCTAATACCATTAGTCATCTGACTGAGGCCTCTCATCTCTCTCTGATGTACTTTCTTCAGAATGTTTTCCATTGGATTAAAATTCAAGCTTGAAAACTGAGAAATGTTTACTCCCTCATATCAATAGTCTATAATGTCATTATTTATAACCTCCCTCATACTCATCTTTCTCAATTTCTACTGTCACTTTTTCAATATAACCCTTTATTAATGGATCGCCTTTTTTTATTCTTATGTTAATCCCCATACATTACATCATTAGTTTTAGATGAAGTGTTCCATGATTCATTGTTTGTGCATAACACCCAGTGCTCCATGCAGAATGTGCCCTCCTCAGTACCCACCACCAGGCTAACCCATCCTCCCACCCCCCTCCCCTCTAGAACCCTGTTTGTTTTTCAGAGTCCATCGTCTCTCATGGTTCGTCTACCCCTCCAATTTCCCCCGCTTCATTCTTCCCCTCCCACTACCTTCTTCTTCTTCTTCTTCTTCTTCTTCTTCTTCTTCTTCTTCTTCTTCTTCTTCTTCTTCTTCTTCTTCTTCTTCTTCTTTCCTCTTCTTCTTCTTCTTCTTCTTCTTCTTCTTCTTCTTCTTCTTCTTTTCTTATTGCATTATTTGTTTCAGAGGTACAGATCTGAGATTCAACAGTCTTGCACAATTCACAGCACTTACCAGAGCACATACCCTCCCCAGTGTCTATCACCCAGTCACCCCATCTCTCCCACCCCACCCCCCACTCCAGCAACCCTCAGTTTGCTTCCTGCAATTAAGAATTCCTAATTGCACCCAAAACCATAAGATACCTACGAATAAATCTAACCAAAGAGACAAAGGATGTGTACTCAGAAAACTATAAAATACTCATGAAAGAAATTGAGGAAGACACAAAGAAATGGAAAAACGTTCCATGCTCATGGGTTGGAAGAACAAATATTGTGAAGATGTCAATGCTACCTAGAGCAATCTACACATTCAATGCAATCCCCATCAAAATACCATTCACTTTTTTCAAAGAAATGGAACAAATAATCCTAAAATTTGTATGGAATCAGAAAAGACCCCCGCATGGCCAATGGATCGCTTTTAATAGCTTTGAAGTAGGTATCCTAGCTCCAGGCATTCGTTCATGTATAATCATCTTGTACCTCACTTCTAGATTAATTTTCCAAGCAACATTTTGATCATAACACACATTCTTTAGGGCTTAAAACTTTATACTATTTTCTGAATGTCATTTCAAAACCAGAAAGTGTCCTTACCATTCACAATCCATCCTGAAACTGTCATTTAGTTTTTTACCACTTTCTTACTCATATGCTAAGTTTCATGCAAATTAAACTATCCTATAAACTTTCACTATCCTATAAACGTACTTTCTATATAACAAATTCTCCAGGATCTCTTTTGGCATGTTTAGTAATGAATTGACAGGAACTGATATTCTCTCCTCTTCTAGCATGAGGGAAGACACCCAAACATCAACTTCCCATGGTGTAGTCACTTCCTCCCACCAGTAGGAGGGAATGTAATATCCCAGAGCCTCCATGTCTCAAGTTTGCACACATGGCTTTCCCAGTACTCACAAAAATTGCTGGCATCTAATCTCAGCTGAGTTCTAAATACTTATTTTCCTACTCAAAAGGTTATTCTCAGGCTTGTACTAAAATAAAGTCAAACAATAGAGGGGATAGGAACCCTTTCCTGAAGCACAATCATCGTATATTCACCGATGTTTGACTAGGGGGCTACATGCATCCTCTGGGACATTTTTCCCACCAATAACTAATTTCTCAGCACATATGTGTTATAATAAACTTTGCCCTCACTCACCTCTCTACACACACCTACTTTGCTTCTGTAGTGTCCTTAAGCCTGGGGCATCTGGGTAGCTTAGTCTTTTAAGCCTCTGACTCTTGGTTTTGGCTCAGGTCATGATCTCAGGGTCCTGAGATTGAGCCCCAAGTTGGGCTCCACACTCAGCATGGAGTCTGCTTGAGATTCTCTCTCTCCTCCCCTTCTCCTTCCCCTTATGCTCCTTCCCTCACTCACACACACACTCTCTCTCTCAAATTAAAAATTAATTAAAATCTTACAGTGTCCTCAAGCCTGTATGTGGCTCTTCTAATACCTTAGCAAAGTTCTGCCTTATCTTACTCTATTCTCAAAAGTTACTAACTCCGTGTTTTATTTCCCTTGTGTTCTACTCAGAAAAAAAGTTTTTCTTTTTGAATTCCAATGCATTAAGCAAACTTACCCCACGCTGCCTATTATTATTATTACTATTATTATGATAGTATTGTTTCTTACCAGATTCAGAAACACTGGTAAGAATTTCCTATCTTTCCTAAATTTGTACCTATCACACCATCTTCTATCATAGGAGCTTAAGTAGAGTTCTCAATATTCTCAATATTACAAATGATAACCAAAGAAAATTACAGAAATAATTTATTTCCTGTGGTTTACTTATTTTGTGGTTGTTCCACAAAAAATTGACTGATGATTTTTCATAACCTGACTGAATCCACATGCTTCAGTTCTGTCTGGGTTGGTCAAGAAGATAAAACTGTAATTTAATATAACTGCCACTTTTATGCTTGTGAGAACAAAGGCCCATTTTATCAAATGCTAAATTCATTGTAATATTCTTATTATTCTTAAACCCTTAGGGTATTTAGGGTTAAATTTTATAACTCAGAAGTCTAAATATATAAGGAAATATTGACTGAGACTCAAAAATATGATAAAGCAAATACAGTCATATTATTTTTATGATTCCATTCATTTACATAAATACATGAATAGGCTTCCAAAGTCTTTGATTATTTTAATAGAAATATGATGAATTTTATCCCATCTGGTTCTATACATATAGGAATCAACACAAAATCCAAGAGCTGACCGATTTTACAGAGAGAAGAGCATAAAAGGCCATTTCTTATGATTTTTCAGGAGGAAATGCACTTGAAATACTGTGAGAAAGTCAGTCTTGTAATATTTTCTCATTATAAAAGGTCACTGCTCTACTCATTTATCACTATTGTATGGAGGAAGCAGAGTGGATTGTGTCTAGGTGGGAGCAATGTTGCTGAGAAGAGTTTAAAAAATTACCTGGTGTTAAGAGGGACAGAGAAATTACTTGGTATATTGCAAAGCAGAGTTTGGAAATATATTGCAGTGCTAAAAATCAGAAGTACTGCAAGGTATGAGAGGAGAAAGAGAAATCTACATTAAAGAGACTATTCTCTTAATATTCCTCTTACCATAAAGAGGAACTATTCACGAGTTGCTGTTGTTGTTTTTAAGTGTATCCTCAATGAATTTAGATTTCAGTTCTCCATTAAGGCTCATAATGGACAGTAATAGAGAAATAACATACATAGAAGAATTTCAACACTTCAGATAAAGTAAAATCAATGTTTTGTTTTTTTTTTACAGTACATCAATGTTAACATATATAATGTTCCATAATCTCATGTTGTTGCCTCATGTAGAAGTCCATAATACATAGAATCGGTGCATAATTCTATGGCACACCTTCTATGTAGTAGGTGCCTCTCTGAAACCTCTACAGGGAATCTCACTTCCTCCTTTAATCCTCTTAAATCCATGTGGAAAGTACTGACATTTAGTAGACAAGAAAGCTGAGGTAGTTGCTCATGGGTGCATAATTAATAAGTGATGAAACTGGAATGCAAATCTAGGCAGTGAGTACTATCAAACTATGCTCTGTTTTCTTACTTAAAACATCTTCTTTAAAGAAATAACAAACAATCACCAGAAAAGTAACTTTAGGCAGGACCTAAACTGGAATTCAAATTTACCAAAAACTGAATTCCCTTTAAAACATAATGTTACTGTCAATCAATCTTATAAAACTTCACTTGGAAAAATTATAGCCTGAATTTTTGGGGAAAGGTAAACTGATCTTTCCTTCACTTAGACGAAGTCTCTAAGTTTAAATAAGTGTTTTAGAAGAATACACTTTTGCTAATAAAGGCTGGGTTCTATTATGAAAAGAAAAAAAAAAAAAAGAGTCTTGACAATGTTCACATTGAGTGCCCCTGGCAAGGGAGCCACACATTTAACTTCTGAGTTTTCTAAGGTAATACTATTCATGAACAGGACTTTTGTTGGATAACAAAAATACACATGATGAACAGACAATCATGAATTTTCCTTCTTTCATAGCTAGAAAATAAAATAGAGAAAATTCACAATAAAATTTTATTTTTTATATATTTCTATTCATAAAATCCTACTATTGTTATAATTTGAAATTTTTACCATGTATATTCTACATATTAATGATTCACATTATTAAGGAGTTTATGGAGTTTATGGAGCAAAAATAAGCTTATAGTCATTCCTTTAAGTCTTAAATCTTCTTATTTAAGTACATATTTTTTCCCACTAATATATTTTTATTAGAAAACTTATAGTCTACTATTTCGAAGAACCAGAGGAGTCAAATCTTATGAATGGAGAGAGTCATGAAGGTGTAGTCTCAATTCTACACATAAACTCTGCCCAAATGATAGCTCCCTAAACCACACATGCATAAAGCAGGCCCCAAGCAGACACAGACAAGGCTCAAAAACAACTGAGGTTTAAGGTTCTGCCCGATGCAAGAAATGCAAAACTTCCAACTTGAATCTAGATAAGTTGAATTATAGGTTTGAAAAACAGAGAGAAAAGAGAAAAATAAATCAAAATTCTCAAAGGAATATAACAGAATCTAGATCCTCTACAATAAGCCACTCACAATGTCCAGGACACAATTTAAAGCAGACTAGTGCATGAAAAATGCAGAAAAATGTGATCCTTTCTCAAGAGAAATATAGTCAACAGAAACAAACCTCAACACAATCTAGATGTTGGAGATAGCAAATAAGAATTTTAAAGTAGCCATAAGAACTATGCTCAAGGAAATAAAGAAAAAGGAAAAGGAAAATATGCTTGAAATGAATAAATAAATATGAAATCTCACTAGGGAAATACAAGCTATAAAAAAATAAACTAAGTGGAAGTCTGGATGGAGAAAATTCTCTGTATAAAATCTGACCAGGGGGCACCTGGGTGGTTCAGATGGTTAAGTGTCTGCCTTCAGCTCAGGTCATGATCCCAGGGTCCTGGGATCGAGCCCCACATCAGGCTCCTGGCTCAGCGGGGAGCCTGCTTCTCCCTCTCCCTCTGCCTCTCCCCCTGCTCATTCTCTCTCTCTCTATCTATCTCTATCTCTGTGTCTCAAATGAATAAATAAAATCTTAAAAAAAAAAAATTCTGACCACATCTGGAAAGAGAAAGGCTTAACAGAAAAATGAAAAGGACAGAGAGTCAGAAAACTTGGGAATAAATGAATACAATTTATCTAATATGAAGAAATGGAGAAAAAAAAATGAAAAAAATAAATACCACCTAGTGTCCACATCTTGTTTTCTAAATACTATTCTCCAATAAATGGATCCAAATCTTCTTGGAGAAATGGCTGATTCCAAGGCTGAACCAAGGAGGATATAAGATGGGTTGGAGCATCTTACAACACCAAAAAGTAAGAAAGTGGTTAAAAAAAAAAACAAAAACAAACAGATGGGGGCACGTCAAAGTGGCACATGAACCAAACTGAAAATACTCCCAATAGTCTATGTTGGAACAGTTTGACCTACAAAGTAAGGTAGTATTGGATTATAACCGAAAGTGTATACTAAACACAAATAAATCCCTACTTATATACATAAATTATTGAATAAATGTGAAAGAAGAGAAAAATGTTTCTTATAGAAGAATCCCAAGTAATATTTATAGCTATGCCCCATACAAGAGATGAAGTTTAATCTCCAACCCCTGAGGGTGAGCTAGACTTACAGATTCACTTTTAAAGGTAAAGGGAAAATTGGAGCTTTCCTGTGTAGAGATGTGGGAAACACTCCCTTGTCCAATTGATGAAGTTAACATCATAGGGATATCATATGAATACCATATACCTTCTGATATGATCTGATGAGAAGGGCACTTCATCTCTATAGTTGTCTTTTCATATCCATAACCCCAGGTTAATCATGAGAAAAACACCAGACAAACCTAAATTGGGGTATATTCTACAAAATATTTTACAAGTACAAAACTCTCAAAGTCAGGACACACAGAGAAATTTTCACAGACCAAACAAGACTAAGACTTGACAACTAAATGCAATGTGATATCTACACTGAATTCTGGAACAGAAAGGACATTAATAAAAAATCGATGGAATACAAATAAAGTCTGAAATTTATTTAACAGTAATGTATGAAAATTGATGTCTTAATTTTAACAAATGCACAATGACATTTGTTTAAATGTAAGATATTTGTTAAATGTAAGATATTTCCAATGAAGTATAAACAAGATGAGGAGTATACAGGAAATCTTAGCACTGCCTTGCAACTTTACTGCAAGTCTAAAATTATTCCAAAACACTGGGGTGCCTGGGTGGCTCAGTTGGTTAAGCCTCTGCCTTCGGCTCAGGTCATGATCCCAGGGTCCTGGGATCAAGCCCCACGCTGGGCTCCCTGCTCAGCAGGAAGCCTGCTTCTCCCTCTCCCACTCCCCCTGCTTGTGTTCCCTCTCTCGCTGTGTCTCTCTCTGTCAAATAAATAAATAAAATCTTAAAAAGAAATAAAATAAAATAATTCCAAAATACAAAGTCTATTTTAAAAAATAAACAGACTCTCAAGGACCGCAGGCAGTATGACAAGGTATAACATTACCCTTAGAGTTGTAAAAGAACAGAAGAAAGAGATAGGGAATAAACATCCTTGAGGAAATAATGATTGAAAATTTCCCAAATTTGTTGAAGAATATAAATTTAAAGATTCAAGAAACTCGGAAAACTCTAAGAGTAAATCCATAAAATATCATACTTAGGTACATCATACTCATCGATGAAAATCAAAGAACTGAGAATTTCTAAAAGCATTCACAACCATCTAGTACATATTGAGAGTCCCAGTCATAATACCAGCTGAGTTCTCATTAAAAACACTGTTGACCAGAGTGCCTGGGTGGCTCAGTTGGTTAAGTGACTGCCTTCGGCTCAGGTCATGATCCTGGAGTCCCTGGATCAAGTCCCGCATCGGGCTCCCTGCTTGGCAGGGAGTCTGCTTCTCTCTCTGACCCTCCCAACCCTCCCCCCTCTCATGTGCTCTCTCTCTCAGTTCTCTCTCAAATAAATAAATAAAATCTTTAAAAAAAAAAAAAACAAAAAAAACCCACTGTTGACCAGAAGACACTGTAACAAGATTTTTTAATAGCTGGAAAAAAAAGTAAAATAAATTGTCAACCTAGAATTCTATATTAACCAAAAATATTCTTTAAAAATGAGGAGAAAACAAACACATTTTCAGAAAAAGACAACTAGGAGAAAGGGAAATTAAGGGAAATAAAGATAAATTGTCAGATGATAATTTATATCTGTAGAATGGAATGAAGGCCATTAGAAATTACATGAATAAGCTCTTAATTTCTTTAAAATATATATGGTAATTCAAAGCAAACATTCTAACATAGTGTACGGTTTTATCATATGCAGATATATATGATGACGACAAAAGGGATAGGGATGAAGGTAGATGAACATATGTAATTGCAAAGCTTCTACATTTTAGGTGAATTGATAAAATAACTTTCAATAGACTGTGAAAAGTAAGGACTATATACCATCTTCTCTAGAGTAAACATATAAAAACCAATATAATAAAACAAGTAGATATATCTAAATAGCCACAAATCAAAATGGATGTCTAAAACATATTTGATTAATCCCCTAAAAGAAAGCAGAAAAGAGAAAAAATTGCAGGGGTAAATGGAAAATAAATAACAAAAGGGTATATATAAGTTCCAATTATATCAATAATTATAGTAAACACTCCAATTAAAAGGCAGAGATTCTCATTCTCTCTCCTCTCACTCGCTCTGCCTGTCCCTCCCTCCCTGTCTTCTTTCCTTACCCCACAACCCCCACTGATAGAGAAGTCTGAGCTGTTGTCTCCACTATATTTTTTACTTTGACTTCTCAAAGAGCACTCACTCCCTAATCCTCAATAGACTCCTCTCCTCACCACTTTATTGGAATTTATATTTTAAAACATAGCAGCTTCCTTCCATTCAGTTGTAAATTCTCAGGCTCAATTTCATTTAACTGAAACATGTATAACTATTGATCATCCTATTCTTGATTCATTCTTGTGTTCTCTCTTCTCTAAATGTCCATAATGATTGATTCTTCTACTCCTTAGTTCTCTTTTTTATATTTTCTCTAGCTCATTCAGACCCCTAAATATAGGTGTTTCCCAAGGTTTTTGTTTTTTTCTCCCTTGGCTGCCCTTCTTCATTTTACTCTTCATTTTCCTCTCCATTGGCCATCACTTCCTCTGCCCAGACTCAATTATCTCTTCAATTTAGTGACTAAAATTGAAATCTCTAGACTCGTTCTTCATTCAGTACATTTTTATGTCAAGTATGCTATGTATTCACTTGACATCTGAACCCTACATAATTCATGTTAGTGAGAAACATGAAATAAATGATCAGAAAGTCATTTTTTCATCTACCACATCAATACTTCCAAAGCCCCATCTTTAATATGTTCCTCCTTCACTTGAAAACCTGTGATGGTCAATGGACACAAAGCAAAGCCCAATATGTTTAATGTTACCATCTAAGACATCTTTAAGAGAGATGACAGATTGGCTAACTCAATGCTTCTCCAACAACTTTCAGTGTGATTTCCTGTCAGACTTCAGAAAAGAAAGATCACATGCCTCAAACTGTCTTGCAGCTGAGGTCTCTCTGCATTTAACTTAGCTTTGAGAAACACACACGTTTTCAGGACTTGGAAAGAGAAAGTGGTAAGAGCAAATGGTAGACATATGGCTCTTTGATAAATGTGGAGATAGCTACATGTTGTAGCTATGTAAGAATCTCTTCTGTCTGGTCAATTCCTATTTGGGGATGCTGAGCTAAAGTGGCAGCTCCTCTCCTTTTGAACCAGTCTCTTAGCCAATTATGCCGAAAAAAGGGAGGTTGCTTCCTGCCGTGGCCACTGTGGCAGTTATTCCTTTTCTAAGCCAATTTTGCAATATGATTCTGAACTATGAAGTAATTTTGGCAGCTCAGCCCAGAGCCCCTTCCCCAGACTTTCCACTTATGCTGTAAGATGTGTAATCATCTGCTTAATTCCCTTTTGGCTAGCTAGAGTGGATTATGCCACCTAAAACTAAATTCTGGCTAATATACCCTACAAAATTAATACCTAACCTACCCTCGGGACCATATACCCTGCTACAAGCCCATATGTAACACATACTCCAGGAAAATTTAGCAACTTGTTATTCCTCTTTTTAACCCTTCCATTCCTACTCCTGTTTGTTCAAACTGTTCCTTCTATACGTCATGAGCTAACTTTCCTCCTCCCTTCAACTTTCATATATTCCAAAGCTCCCCATGCTATAAAACTTAATTGTTACCTCCTCTATAAGGCTTTACTAATATCCCCAACTAGAATAGTACCCTCCTTTCTATTTTCCTTTCTATTTTCTATATTATTTAACCCTCTCTTTTAAGAATGTCTTATCTGCACTTAACTATAAATGTGTCAAAGGCAGTAAAATCTAATTCCTGCTTGTATTATTATTTTTTAACACACAGCAAACCACACCAATGGTTTTAGCAAGCAACATTCTAAATGGCCCCTGTAAATCCAAACCTTTCCCTCCAAGTTAAAGTCCTGATGATAGATAACTATGCTTCTTTCTTCATTTAATAGCAATTGAAAGAGTCATTGTAGCATTATTTGAACCACTTAATGAATAATTATCTTGGATTATTTTGGATAACAGCCTTTCAACTCTGCATAAACTACAAAGTTGTCCTAATAAAAAAAATAATCAGTATCATAGAAGTTGGAGGTCAAAGATATTTCAGCTCACCATCCATTTTTAGCTCTTTCTGGTTATTGGATGCCACATCCTTTGATAATCATGCAGCAAATGTCACAATGGGAGTTTAATTGGAACACTGACAATGTGCAGAAATCTGAATTCATTTTTGCTGAGGGATATGGTTTTTCTGGTATAATAAATATCTTTTTGCTTAAGCAATATATTTTCTTGTTTAAGTGACAGATGGTTGGGCTCGTTACTTATGTTTTCTAAGAAAAAGTGAATCCACTGAAGGTTCTGTAGGGTCAAACGCTAAGAATTAGACCCAATATTGTATCTATCCCATAACTGAAAATAGAGTAAATTGTGTTAAATTAGATTTCAGTAAATATTTGAAGTTTGAATACATGAGTAAATTTTTTTAAATGATTTTCCAAGGATGAAACAGGCCAGTGAAGGAGATTTTAGGAAGCAAATGTACCATGCAAAGCAGGGCATTAAAGAGACTATTTGATCCACTCTACATTGAATTGACCCTTTATCAGGATCATTCAATGCAAAAAAGCACATTTTGATGATTTTTATTCTGGACTAGTTTTGATATATGGAAACAAAACAGATCAAATGAGAGAATCAAAGGACATGAAGTCTGTGAGAGCACAATGAATGTTATTGAACACAATACAAATGTAAAGGAGTCTATGATTGAAATAAAAGAAGCTAGAAATGCCAGAAAGCAATTTCCAATTGGTTTCATTGTGTCACTAGCCATTATGAGTCAGCATTGAGTACAATTTTGTGGCAAGTCTTACCTTCTTTGGGAGTCTATTCATAAATTTCCAACAATTTGATGACTTTTTTTCATACACATTGATAGAAAGCTTTCTCCATTTATTTGTGCTTTTAAGAAACTCTCCTTATATCTAAGTAAACTTTTTTGTTCACTTGAAAATTTCCATTTTGAAAAAAGTTGGTATAGATAGCAAGAGTACTGACACTTTCTTTCTACAAAAATAGTACTGATACCTGGGGCAGTATATGTTATGCAAAGTATTCGCTTTACCAGCCAAAATGATAATCCTCATTTTAATATAGTTTCCAGAAGCTTAGACCATGGATTGAACTATACTCACCTGCAGGGGGAAATTTAAAGATCAAAAATGTCCATTTGCTTCCTTAACCAAAATCTAGTATTTCCTCTGCTGGAAATTGACTTTGATTTCTCCCAAAAAGTTTTGTTACAGTGTATTGCTTAGATTTGCCAAGGAGAGTAAGATATTATAAAATGTTAAGACCATGCAATTTTACCTAAACAGCAGTTTATGTATAGGTGAACTTAAAATTCTTATGAATTAATGAATAATTGTAAGTCATATTTTTTGGAATTCTTATTAAAATGTCTTACTGGAAAATATGATTTCAAGTGATTTTATTATATATACAATATGTGAGACTGAGAAATTCTGGGTTGTTAGTTTTGGTGTGCGTCAACAACATTTTATATTTACTTGTTTTAGAAGTGTCCCTGTGAACCCAAAATACTCAGAATCTCTACAAAGATCATCTAATATGTAGCTCAATAGATAAACTATTCACATCTGAGCATATGTTATTACTGAATATATAATCTGGGTTGCTCTAAGCCATTTGACAGAAAAGTAACTTCTTCTAATTCTGATTCTTTTTTTTAAAGATTTATTTATTTATTTGAGAGAGAGAGAGACAGAGATAGCAACAGAGAGAGTGAGAGGGAGAGCAGGAGCTGGGAGGAGAGGCAAGGGGAGAAGAGGGAGAAGCAGGCTCCCCGCTGAGCAAGGAGACTGATGATGGACTGGATCCCAGCACCCTGGGATCATGACGTGAGCTGAAGGCAGACGCTTAACCGACAGAGCCACCCAGACGCCCCTAATTCTGATTCTTTTTTTTTTTTTTCACAAGTAGGGGGAGTTGGAGAGGGAGAAGCAGGCTTCCGGCCGAGCAGGGAGCCCGATGTGGGGCTCGATCCCAGGACCCCAGGATCATGACCTGAGCCAAAGGCAGCTGCCCAACCAACTGAGCCACCAAGGCGCCCCCCTAATTCTGATTCTTATCTTATTCTATCTCTAACCAAAACTGAGATTGAGGTAATAGGATGATGGGAAATTAAATAAATAACAATAAATAATAAATTAAATAAATCCTTCTTGAAAAACATTACTCTTCTTGATTAAACATGTCTTGCTTCTCCACTTACCTTGGTCTCCTTGGTCTTTGCTAGGTTAATCTTTTTCTTTTATTAAATCCTTCAGTTAGCTTTCTAACCTAATATTAAAAAGTCTAGATATAAGATCCTAGGAGCAATATAGCATTAATATTTATATGTTTCATTTATAGCTTTTTCATGCTAAGTCTTAGCAAAACCGTTTGGTTCTAAAATAATTTTTGTATTATTAACAAAAAATAATTACATTATTAAAGTTTGATTTTAGATGTCTAAGTCATTTAACTAATAAGAAAAAAAGCCTTTGATTAGTGTGTATATATATATACATATACACACTATGTAGAATGTCAATCAATTACATAGCCATTTAAAGGTAGTATAGTCAGTAAATGATTAGAAAGCATAAAGTAAAGATGAATTAAACTGATAATAAATAACTGTGTTATAGTTGAAACTATTTTACTAAGGGATAGATAACAGTCTGAGGGGAGAAACTTAATACCAAAAAATAGTAATAAAATTACATGAATGGTAAAAAAAAAAAAAAGAGCTAGTTTGATTTTACAATTACTGATGTCTACAAGATACAATAAAAAGTAGAAAATTCTTTACAGGGATCCATAACATTTTTTGCATATCTTACTGTCAAGAAGGACTCTGTAGGTGCTACAGTGGTATTACAAGACACCAAAATAGTCACCATAATCTGATCATCAAAAGATTTATAAATACAGGCTTGAAATGGGTTCAAATAGTTGGCATTTGAGGAATGCAGATGAAGTTCATAGAGAATATAATGAAAAAAGAGTCTTTGCATTTTGTATACATTTGTCAATCTAAGGATGTATGTTTAGAACATCTGGTGTGGAGTAGCATGGAGTCTCTCTGCTGACACAGACAGTGTGATAGTAAATGAAAAGCTGTACATCCAACTTTCCTCTCCTGTTTTAATTGCCAGTCTCTATCTCTGCTGGAGAAAATGCACCAAGAAAAGGCTGAGGCCTGGGTCCACACCCACCCAGGCAGCAGGCAGTGTAGAAGGTCCTCTTTGACCTTACCATTGCCAGGAGGAGGTTTATACCCTGGGGGTAAAAACAGAGAGTCACCAGCAACCCAACCTAAATTTTATACACTAAAAATCTGGCAGATATCTTAAAAGTCATCCCTTTCTATCTATGCGCAAAAAAGTTTAAAAGTGAATGAATTAGAAAATTACCTCTAGTATTAGGAAATACCAAAAAGCTTTTTTTTTTTTTTTTCTAGTAATGAACATTTTAAAGCTCAAGTCCATTTGGTAATAGTGTGGAATGACAGAAGTATTTTTTAAAATTATTTATTTATTTATATTTAATTTTATTATGTTATGTTAGTCACCATACAATACATCATTGGTTTTTGATGTGGTGATCCACGATCCATTGTTTTCGTATAACACCCAGTGCTCCATGCAGTACGTGCCCTCCTTAATACCCATCACCGGGCTAACCAATCCCCCCTCCCCTCTAAAACCCTGTTTGTTTCTCAGAGTCCATAGTCTCTCATGGTTCATCTTTCCCTCCAATTCCTGCCCCCCATTTTTCCCTTCCTTCTCCTAATGTCCTCCATGCCATTCCATACGTTCCACAAGTAAGTGAAACCATATGATAATTGACTTTCTCTGCTTGACTTATTTCACTTAGCATAATCTCCTCCAGTCCCAGCCATGTTGATGTAAAGTTGGGTATTCATCCTTTCTGATGGCGGAGTAATATTCCATTGTATATATGGACCACATCTTCTTTATCCATTCATTTGGTTCAAGGGCATCTCGGCTCTTTCCACAGTTTGGCTATTGAGGACATTTCTGCTATGAACATTGGGGTGCATATGGCCCTTCTTTTCACTACATCTGTGTCTTTGGGGTAAATACCCAGGCGTGCAATTGCTGGGTCATAGGGTACTTCTTTGCCAATTTGAATATGTTTTATTTCTTTTTGTTGTCTGATTGCTGTTGCTAGGACTTCTAGTACTATGTTGAACAATAGTGGCGAGAGTGGGCATCCTTGACGTGTTCCTGATCTTAAGGGAAATACTCTCATAGGGTACCTCTATTTTTAAATTTTTGAGGGACCTCCACACTGTTATCCAAAGTGGCTCTACCAACTTGCATCCCCACCAACAGTGTAAGAGGGTTCCCCTTTCTCCACAACCTCTCCAACATTTGTTGTTTCTTGCCCTGTCCATTTTTGCCATTCTAACTAGTGTAAGGTGGTATCTCAATGTGGTTTTGATTTGGATTTCCCTGATGGCTAATGATGATGAACATTTTTTCATGTGTCTGTTAGCCATGTATGTCTTCTTCAGAGAAGTGTCTTTTCATATCTTCTGCCCACTTTTTGACTTGATTATTTGTTTTTTGGGTGTTGAGTTTGGGAAGTTCTTCATAGATCTTGGATACCAGCCCTTTATCTGTAGTGCCATTTGCAAATATCTTCTCCCATTCTGTGCATTGCCTCTTTGTTTTGTTGACTGCTTCCTTTGCTGTGCAGAAGCTTTTTATCTTGATGAAGTCCCAAAAGTTCATTTTTACTTTTGTTTCACTAGCTTTTGGAGATGTATCTTGAAAGAAGTTGCTGTGGGCAGTGTCAAAGAGGTTACTGCCTATGTTCTCCTCTAGGATTTTGATGGATTCCTGTCTCACATTGAGGTCTTTCATCCACTTTGAGTTTCTTTGTGAATGGTGTTAGAGAATGGTCAAGTTTCATTCTTCTGCATGTGGCTGTCCAATTTTCCCAGCACCATTTATTGAAGAGACTGTCTTTTTCCATTGCATGTTTTTTCCTGCTTTGTCAAAGATTATTTGACCATAGAGTTGAGGGTCCATACCTGGGTTCTCTATTCCATTCCATTGGTCTATATGTCTGTTTTTGTGCCAGTACCATGCTGTCTTGGTGATCACAACTTTGTAATATAGCTTGAAATTGGGCAACGTGATGCCCCCAGCTTTGTTTTTCTTTTTCAACATTTCCTTGGCGATTCGGGGTCTTTTCTGATTCCATACAAATTTTAGGATTGTTTGTTCCAGCACTTTGAAAAAGGTCATTGGAATTTTGATCGGGATGGCACTGAAGGTATAGATTGCTCTGGGTAGCGTAGACATTTTAACAATGTTTATTCTTCCAATCCATGAGCATGGAATATTTTTCCATCTTTTTGTGTCTTCTTCAATTTCTTTCATGAGTGTTTTGTAGTTCCTAGAGTATAGATCCTTTACCTCTTTGGTTAGGTTTATTCCGAGGTATCTTATGGTTTTTGGTGCTATTGTAAATGGAATCGTTTCTCTAATTTCTCTTTCTACAGTTGCGTTGTTAGTGTATAAGAAAGCAACTGATTTCTGTGCATTGATTTTGTATCCTGCCACATTACTGAATTGCTGGATGAGTTCTAGTAATATGGGGGTGGAATATTTTGGGTTTTCCACATAAAGTATCATGTCGTCTGCAAAAAGAGAGAGTTTGACTTCTTTGCCAATTTGAATACCTTTTATTTCTTTTTGTTGTCTGATTGCTGTTGCTAGGACTTCTAATACTATGTTGAACAATAGTTGCGAGAGTGGGCATCCTTGACGTGTTCCTGATCTTAAGGGAAAGGCTCTCAGCTTTTCCCCATTGAGGATGATATTTGCTGTGGGTTTTTCATAGATGGATTTTATGCACTTGAGGAATGTTCCCTCTATCCCTATACTCTGAAGAGTTTTAATCAGGAAAGGATGTTGTATTTTGTCAATTGCTTTTTCTGCATCAATTGAGAGGACCATATGGTTCTTCTCCCTCCTCTTATTAATGTGTTCTATCACACTGATTGATTTCTGAATGTTGAACAACTCTTGCATCCTAGGGATAAATCCCACTTGGTCATGGTGGATGATCCTTTTAATGTATTGTTGGACCCTATTAGCTAGGATTTTGTTGAGGATTTTGGAATCCATATTCATCAGGGATATTGGTCTGAAATTCTTTTTGATGGGGTCTTTGCCTGGTTTGGGGATTAAGGTAATGCTGGCCTCATAGAATGAGTTTGGAAGTTTTCCTTCTGTTTCTATTTTTTGAAAAAGCTTCAGTAGAATAGGTATTATTTCTTCTTTGAATGTTTGGTAGAATTCCCCAGGGAATCCATCCAGCCCTGGACTCTTGTTTTTTGGGAGGTTTTTGATCACTGCTTCAATCTCGTTACTGGTTATTGGCCTATTCAGGTTGTCAATTTCTTCCTTTTTCAGTCTTGGCAGTTTATAGGTTTCCAGGAAGGCCTCCATTTCATCCAGATTGCTCAGTTTATTGGCATATAGTTGTTGATAATAATTTCTAATAATTGTTTCTATTTCCTTGGTGTTAGTCGTGATCTCTCCCCTTTCATTCATAATTTTATTAATTTGGGTCCTTTCTCTTTTCTTTTTTTTTTTTAAGATTTTATTTATTTATTTGACAGAGAGAGACACAGCGAGAGAGGAAATACAAGCAGGGGGAATGGGAGAGGGAGAAGCAGACTCCCTGCTGAGCAGGGAGCCTGACGCGGGGCTCGATCCCAGGACCCTAGGATCTTGACCTGAGCTGAGGGCAGACGCTTAACGACTGAGCCACCCAGGCGCCCCTCCTTTCTCTTTTCTTTTGGATAAGTCTGGCCAGTGGTTTTTCGATCTTATTAATTCTTTCAGAGAACCAACTTCTAGTTTCATTGATCTGATCTATTGTGTTTCCGGTTTCTAATTTATTGATTTCTGCTCTAATTTTAATTATTTCTCTTCTAATGCATGGCTTAGGCGTCGTTTGTTGCTTTTTCTCTAGTTCTTTAAGGTGTAGAGTTAGTTGGTGAATTCGGGATTTTTCTATTTTTTTGAGTGAGGCTTGGATGGTTATGTATTTCCCCCTTAGGAACGCCTTCACAGTATCCCATAGGTTTTGGACCAATGTATTTTCATTCTCATTGATTTCCATGAATTGTTTAAGTTCTTCTTTGATATCCTGGTGACCCAAGCATTCTTGAGCAGAGTGGTCTTTAGCTTCCAAGTGTTTGAATTTCTTCCAAATTTTTTCTTGTGATTGAGTTCCAGTTTTAGAGCATTGTGGTCTGAGAATATGCAGGATATAATCTCAACCTTTTGGTATCGGTTGAGACCTGATTTGTGACCCAGTATATGGTCTATTCTGGAGAAAGTTCCATGTGCACTCAAGAAGAATGAGTATTCTGTTGTTTTAGGATAGAATGTTCTGTAAATATCTATGAGGTCCATCTGGTCCAATGTATCATTCAAAGCTCTTGTTTCCTTGTTGATTTTCTGCTTAGATGATTTGTCTATTGCTGAGAGTGGAGTATTGAGGTCTCCTACAATTAACGTATTGTTATCAATATGACTCTTTATTTTGGTTAACAGTTGGCTTATGTAGATGGCTACCCCCATGTTGGGGGCATAGATATTTACAATTGTTAGATCTTCTTGTTGGATAGACCCTTTAAGAATGATATAGTGTCCTTCTGTGTCTCTAATTACAGACTTTAGTTTAAAATCTAATTTGTCTGATATAAGAATTGCTACCCAGCTTTCTTTTGAGGTCCGCTGGCATGGAAGATCATCTCCATCCCTTCACTTTCAGTCTGGACGTATCTTTAGGTTCAAAATGAGTCTCTCGTAGACAGCATATGGATGGGTCCTGTCTTTTTATCCAATCTGCAACCCTGTGCCGTTTTATGGGAGCGTTTAGGCCATTCACGTTGAGAGTGATTATTGAAAGATATGAATTAAGTGTCATCATGTTGCCTGTGAAGACATCGTTTTTATAGATTGTCCCTGTAAACTTCTGTTGTAGATCACTCTTGGGGTTTTTTTCCTTTTATAGAACCCCCCTTAATATTTCTTGCAGGGCCGGCTTAGTGGTCACATATTCTTTCAGTTTCTGCCGGTCATGGAAGCTTTGCATCTCTCCATCAACTCTAAATGAAAGCCTTGCTGGATAAAGTATTCTTGGCTGCATGTTCTTCTCACTTAGTACCCTGAATATGTCTTGCCAGGCCTTTCTGGCTTGCCAGGTCTCTGTGGATAGGTCTGACGTTATTCTGATGTTCCTCCCTCTGTACGTAAGGAATCTCTTCCCCCTTAACTCCCCTTAAGATGGTTTCCTTGGTTCTAAGATTTGCAAGTTTTACTATTACATGCCGGGGTGTTTGCCTGTTTTCCTTGATTTGGGAGGGGTCCTCTCTGCCTCTAGGATGTGAATGTTTGTTTCATTCCCCAGATTAGGGAAGTTCTCAGCTACGATTTGCTCAAATACATATTCTAGTCCTCTCTCTCTCTCCACTCCCTCTGGGATTCCAATTATTCTGACATTGGAATGCTTCACGGTGTCACTTATTTCTCTGATTCTATTTTCATGGATTCTGAGTTCTTTTTCCCTGGTCTCCTCTTCTCCCTTTTTATCTATTATATTGTCTTTTGGGTCACTTATTCGTTCTTCTGCCTCAGTTACCCTAGCTTTTAGATTATCTAGATTGGATTGGATCTCATTGATAGCATTTTTAAGTTCTGCCAATTCACCTTTTATTTCTGCCCTGAGAGACTCTATGTTGCCATTAATTGATTTCTCCATTCTAGCCATTGTCTTCACAATTGTTAGCCTGAATTCCATCTCCAACATCTTGATTATATCTGCATCCATTTGTAAATCTGCAGCCTAAGTCATAATCTCTGAGTCTTTTCTGTTTTGGGGGCTCCTCCTCCTAGTCATTCTGTTGATGGGTGTTTGAGGGAATGTATAGAGTCCAAATTATTGACCAGAACCCAAACAAGATGCACCTGTTTTCTTGGGACCTTAGGGTTGCTGGCCTCTTGTTTACCCAGCCTGTCTTCTGCAGGAGGGGCCTGCCACGCTGTTACTCAGGCAACCCTGTTTGGGCAGAGTTGCCCTGCCCCACTGTGGTGGGGGATGGGCTCAGCAGGAATCAGTCTTTGGGGCTTTTGTTCTCTGGCGGCTTTCCCTATAGGCTTTCTGCGTCTCTTCCACGAGTCAGAGCAGAAGAGACCATTTCCAACCCTCTGCCTCAGAGCAGAGAGATCACAGTCTGTTCTTCAGTGAGCTCTCCAGGCCACACCGTCTCCATTTCTGTCCGTGCTGCTATAGACTGCAGCATCCTGGGTTGTGCGCCCCTCCACAGTGCTCCCAGTCCTGCCTCCAGGTCAGCGTGGCACATCTCTGCACTTTGTGCTTCTAAAACCGCCAGCTGCTCCCAGTTCACCCGTGCTACCCTGCCGTTCCAGGTTTCCACCCAGGGGGCTGCCCTAAAGTCCTTTCCCCACTGCTACTGGTCTGCGAGTCTGTGCCCCGTCTGCAGCGTGCAAGGCTGTTGCTCACCAGCGGTGTAGGATCCCCATGGCCAGGCACCCTCCCGCTGCCATTTATCATCCGATATCTGCCCGTAGAATCACGGCTCCCCACTTCGTACCTCAAAACCAACCACCTGCGATATTCTGTTTTTAGAGATCCAGATCTTCTTACATGTCCAGCTGGTTTCGTGGGTGCTCAGAGTGGTCTGGTAGATATCCAGCTCAATTCCAGAGACCAGTTGAAATAAGGTCCTCTACTCCTCCACCATCTTTCCCTGGCTCTCAACAGAAGTATTTTAAATGCAGTATCTGTCACTCAAAGTCATTATCTTACAGGGGCGCCTGAATGGCTCAGTCAGTTAAGCATCTGACTCTTGGTTTTAGCTCAGGTCATGATCTCATGGGTCGTGAGATGCAGCCCCCTCTCCCCCCTCCCCCCCGTGGAGGCTCTGCACTCAGCAGGGAGTTTGTTTGAGATTCTCTCCCTCTGCCCCTTGCCCCACTCTCCCTCTCCCTCTCTCTCCCTCTCTCTCAAATAAATAAATAAATCTTTTTTTTTTTTAAAGGCATCATCTTACAGAAACAAAGAACAACAAGGGTACGGCAAGGCACAGAGCTATGATAAATGACAGTGTATTTGATAAATTAACTACAAGCTGATCATCCTTGTGTGTTAGCTTTACCACCATTAGTAACCTCTAATATATGATGGAAAATTATTGGAGGAGGAAAAGAATGGGATAGGGAAAAAAAGTCTATTAAGAGTCAAGACCGGGTGCCTGGGTGTCTCAGTTGGTTAAACGACTGCCTTCGGCTCAGGTCATGATCCTGGAGTCCCTGGATCGAGTCCTGCATCGGGCTCCCTGCTCGGCAGGGAGCCTGCTTCTCCCTCTGACCCTCCCCCCTCTCATGTGCTCTCTGTCTCTCTCATTCTCTCTGTCTCAAATAAATAAATAAAATCTTAAAAAAAAAAAAAAAGAATCAAGACCAAAGAAGTGGTGGAGGAAGTGTAGAACAGAAATGTGATGGGGTAGGATTCAAGCACTATTTTGGAAGTAGAATGATGTAAACTGGTGGCCATTGAATGTGATGAGTAAGCCTAAGGGATATTAGAAAGAAGATACCAAAAGTTGCTGGTTTGGTGAGTGTGGTCAATAGTGATGTTACCAACTAATATAGGAAAACCACAAGAATGGACCAGTTTTGGGGTGGAAGGAAGATAAAAAAAATCCATTTCAGAAAATTCATTTGGAGAACCCAACTGTCAAGAGTGAAGACATTGTAAATCATTGATATTAGGATAAAGACACTGGAAGGACTGAAATCACTAAGCAGAGATTATTGGAAGAAATGAGAGGAAGGAAAATACCAAGAAAGATTAATGCGTGTGATGTTAGCAAAGGAAAACGGTTCAAGAAGAAAGGATGTTCAACAGCACCACATGATACTAAGAAATGACATGAGATGACATTTGAGAGGCAGTTAGATTTTCCAGTTTGGCAGTTATTGGCAGTAACTTCAAAAAAAGAAAAGAGAAGAAAAGAGAAAGAAAGAAAGGAAAGAAAGAAAGAAAAGAGAAAGAAAGAAAGAAAGAAAGAAAGAAAGAAAGAAAGAAAGAAAGAAAGAAAGAAAGAAAGAGAGAAAGATGTTCATTTGGTTGTGGGGACTGTTCGTTATTGTAAATCAAGAAGCAAATTGGTGGTTAAAGACTTGAGACAGATTTTGTAAACTGCTCCTGCAAGATACCAGAAGAAGATGAGAAGGAAAAAAGTAAAGCTTTTGGGGTGGACAGAACCAACGTAGGAGTCTGTTTTTCTTTGTTTGTTTATTTCCTTCTACTTTTCTTGCTTAGGTATAGTTTGAGGTTTTGTAAAAAATAAGAAACTACCAAAGAGAAAATTACAAATTTAACAAAGAAATGGGATCATAATGTTGGGAGAGAAAAAAAACAAAAAACAAAAACAACAAAAAAAGCGTATGATTTTAGAAAAAATAATATTCTTTTGTTTTCTGGAAAGGGAAAGGATAGGAAAGACTTGGTGGATAAGTTTTAGAAGGCGTCTCAGCTTTGGTTACCCCCAAAGGAGGCCTTAAGGAAGAATTTAGCTGAAGAAAACATAAGTGAGGCATGGGGAGGTAAACCCAGAATGGGAAAAGAGACAATAAAGGATGTATTTACAATCATGCTACAGGGTTCAACCCTCAGAGCACACTAAGAAATCATATAAATCACCCTCAGAATTGCTTCATCACAGGTGGAATATGGGGCGGTTAGCCATCAAATTCTGTCTTGCATTGGCTGAGAGTTGACCTCAAAATTAAATACCTCCCTCCCCCGGCTAGTTTCTGGCTGTCTGAAGCTGGGCTGAGGAAGCTTCCCTGGCTTCTGAGAAAGCCTCCAGGCAGAGAGTGCCTGGAATGGAAGCTGTCACTTCCTTTCAGAATGGTCTTCTGCAGCAGCAGGTAAGCTGAGAGTTGGATGGAGCAGATTTGGTGCCGGACATCAAGGCTTCTACTGCAGATGGAGAGGGAGATGCTTTTCTTTCCGACAACTCAAGTGCATTACTACATGTACCCTAGATTCCAGTAGAATGATAGTGCCCTTCAGCAAATACGCCCCATGTGCAATAAGTTCCCAAGAATCTCTTCCCTTCTACTCTGCCAAGGAATCCTCTACCACTGCTCATTCATTCAAGGGGATCAGGAAGCATGTCCTCCCCCTGCCTCCCACTGTCCATGTCATACACACTTCCCAAGGCCTTTTATTTCTTCCCTTCCAGTGGAGAGATCTTACTAACCTAAGTAAAATAATAACAAAGACTTTATTCCCATAATAGCACACTTGAGTTATGCTTTGAAAGGTGATCAGTAATAGGCAAGAGAAAATTTTATTGACCTTTTGGGATGTTCCATCCTGGAGAACTGGAAAAATTTAAGGCCCCCTTAGGATAAAGGCTGGGCACAAGTATGTGATGTCCCTGTCCTTCCATTATAGAGGAGGGTACTGGAGAGAGAAGAGACCAGGGGATCTGATAGAAAAGGAGGAAGGGATTCTGGAGTGTGAAGGAATCTCCTGGATGCTTATCTGAGATGGACTCTATATGACTACTGGGCACTTGGCATGGGAGTGAAGGTTCCATTTTGCAGCTCACTGGATACTGTGTGCATGAATTACTGACTAGAAGATCATCCCTCCTCACTTTCCTAGACATTATGGGCACAAGAATGGGTTAAAATCAGTTATTAGTACTAATTTTATATAGTGCATGTCCTATGTGCCAGGTGCTACATTGTACGCTAGGACACCCCGCCCTCGTGTCATTTATAGTCAAAAACATTTAGGGGACACCCAGTCTGTGATTCTTTTTCCTGCTTGTCATAGTTCACATCAGTCTTGTTTGCCTCTTAAATCATCTTTTACATCTTGCCTTATAACTACTCGTGAGCACACCTGGCCTCACTTCAGAGATTAAGAGCTCCCTGAGGGCAGAGACTGTTTCTTCTCATACATAACTACTCGCTGACTGACGGCCTAAAGGCATCAGAGATGACTGAATGGGGATCTCATTTGAAGTGTGCAGTAGAAGTCTAGATCTACAGTGTGTCAGACCAATCTGCTCAGCTACATCCAGAACTGTGGGAGAAGTTCTTTGCCCAAAAGAGTTATCCTTCTTCTTCATATCTTCAAAGCAACATATTTAATGATCAAAGCCTTATCTGTTCCACTTTCTCTGGGAACAACACTAAAGGATGAGCTTTAAAAATGATGGGGGAAGTTAATCTTTACATAACTGCCTCTAAGTTTGTGGGATGAATATTCAAAGGGACATTCTTAGCAGAGCATTTCTAACTTTCTGAAACTGTATGATTCCACAAACAGTTATAATATTAAGGAGTAACTTAGGGACTAAAGCAGAGTAGAATGGTGAAAAACACAAGGCTTTGAGCTCAGAACACTATTATGTATTAACTGTATGAATTTGAACAAGTTAATCTATCTGGGCCTCAGTTTCATCTTTAAATTGGGGACTATAATACCTCTTTCAAAAATCTCTAAGGATGGAGATAATTCATGTAGAATACTTCATATACTCTAACAACTGTTGTCATAAATAATCCCTACAATTTATCTTGATCGGAGATACGACAAATATTTGCCAAATGTCCCTGCTTAAACTTATGACCAATTAGGTAATGGAACTTCTCTGAAAAACTAACCTTTTAGAGGAATTGCAAAACTAAATAATTATAGACATAGCAAAGAAACATACATGATAATAGAGAAAAGGACAAAACACAGTTAAAATATTGTTTTACCTGAGGAATAAAGAGGTCAATATGTTTATGAGAAAATGCCAAATTTTAATTAAGATCAATGGAAAAGGCTTAAAAATAAAAACTTAAAACTTTCAAAATGTCTTTGAGGAAGAAAAAGAGTTAACCAAATGAGAGAAATTAATCCATGGAGAATTCCTATAAAATAGTAAGCATATAACTTCTTCCAAGCTCCTCTTGAAAGAAACCAGAAAAAGCAGCATACTAATTTTTCCTCCCTCTGATTCATCATAAAATCAATCAAACCATATTTCTTACTAGATGCATGGGTTTTCAGAGCAAGCAGAAACAAATCAATTCCAGTGTAGTGTTGGGAAGTATCAAGCATACCTTAGAAAAGTTACAGAATTGGTACCTGTAAGTCCAGACATGCATGCATCTACTCAAAAATTACAAAATGAATATGTCAGGATGCTACCAAATGGAAACACACACACATGCTTTTAAGCTTTCATAGTACTTTGCAACCCTCTGATGACACTCATTACAGAAAACATTATATTTCAATCAAGCATGCAATTTTTTGTCTCCCTTTAGACTACACGCTACTTGAAAAACAAGACTGTGCTTTGCTCATTTTTTCACTGTTGTATTTCTTGATATGCTAACACCAGTACCCAGTACCTTGCACAACTCAAGAAAATGTTTAAAAAAATCAGTTTTGTCCCAGACACTAAGCTTGGAGTTTCTTAGAGAATGTCTACTTAAGTACGTTTATTGAATTCAATGTTTCGAAGTGATATACATATCTTTGGCTTCTTACAAAAGTTAAGACGATGCCCTTTCAGCTTTACCTGTGCCAAAGCAAAAGCTTCTTCATAGGCTACAGTTATTGCAGAGCACTAGTTTCAATATACGGCGGGTGGTGGCATAATTCCATGTTCTCCCAAGTCAAGTCTGAACTACAGACCAACTCAGGAGTGAAAATATTCCTTCCAATTAAAGAAGCTTCTTTCCTAAGTTACAAAGCAGAACATTTAACATAAAGGAAATGTCTATGAAATCAATCTCATTAAAATAATGAGTCTATAAGTGTCATCATGTGTCAGCTACCAAATATTGTTTTCCTTTCTAACTCACATGTTATGCGTGATTCTGAAAAAGTAACTGGTGCAATCCTTCGAAATAGTAAGAAAATAAAATTGAAATTAAAGCCTTATAAATGTGCAAAAGTGTCATATAATCCACAAATAAAATGCGGACTCCTCTCTGTTCTTCCCCTTCCAAAGATAATAACAATTAATCAAAAAAATATTCCATTTGTATAAGCCTCACTGAAGTACCTGCCTCATATATTTGCAAATGTATGAGAAACAGTGTTTTTTTATGTTTTTTTTAAAGATTTTTTAAATTTATTTATTTGATAGAGGCACAGCTAGAGAGGGAACACAAGCAGGGGGAGTGGGAGAGGGAGAAGCAGGCTTCCTGCATAGCAGGGAGCCTGATGTGGGGCTTGATCCCAGGACCCTGGGATCATGGCCTGAGCCGAAGGCAGGCACTTAACGACTGAGCCACCCAGGTGCCCTGAGAAATGGTTTTTATTTATTTATTTTTTTAAAGATTTTATTTATTTATTTGACAGAGAGAGACACAGCAAGAGAGGGAATACAAGCAGGGGGAATAGGAGAGGGAGAAGCAGGCTTCCCGCGGAGCAGGGAGCCCGATGCGGGGCTCGATCCCAGGACCCTGGGATCATGACCTGAGCCAAAGGCAGACGCTTAATGACTGAGCCACCCAGGCGCCCCCTGAGAAATGGTTTTTAAAGGAGTCAGAAAATCTCTTTTGTAATCTTACCCATGGTCTCAAAAGGTGAAAAAGTGGTTTCACTTCTATTCAGAGTTGACTCACATGTGATAAACGGAAATTGGAAGGACAAAATCGACACTGGGAAAGGAAAAGTTAAATGCAGGATTCTGAGTTCTGTTCAAATTGGAGAACACGAATGGGGAGACTAAAGCTCTCTCTTTACTGAAGCAGCAGTTTGAAGTACTCTTGTGTAGTATAATAGAATAATTGACCCAATTAGGGTCCTATTCATCAGAAATTAGATTTCTGCAGGTGCCAAGCACAAAGGCTTTTAAGGGCCTTCTCAGCTTCTCACTAGCAACATTGGGAAATTGCAGGCACAACAAAACTGCAAAATCTGCAATTTAATATGTTTCCTCAAGGTATCTGCTGAACCTCACTTTAATTTTAAAGACAGATGAAAAGGACACAGCTTAGGATCTGTTCCCTTGCCAAGACAGCCCCTTTCCTGTAAGCCTATGGCAACTCATCCTCTAACCCAGCTTTAAAGAAACACATTCAAAAGCAACAACTGTAACCTCTGATTGAATATTCACTTTTCACCCAGCATCTCATTCCAAAGTCTGTCCAATTCAGGTCATCTTTTTGGAGACTAATACTGTATTCACCATTTAAGGTTGAAGGACCCAGAATGGCCTCAACCAATTCCTTTATATTTTATTCCTTCAGATGCAATTCATATTACATAAAGATTTTTTTTTAAAAATTGGGCCTGAGATTTGTAAAAGAAGCACTGATAGTACTTTACGTTTTCCTGTGAGTATCGGATAGGAAAGAGGGAAGGAAAAAAAAACCTTCCCTGAAGATCAAGGGATTATTGAATGAATTTCAACCCTTTAGTTTTTTCGAAAATAATATTCCCTTTCACTGACATGATATGAAGGAATTCACTCCCCTGACCTCCCTATCTTTTCCACTTCGAATAGGAACACAAAATCACTCTACTTTTTTATTCTTCCCAATTTTCTTCCTAGCAGTATTATCTGAATTATATGTAGATGTATGTATTTACTTACACTGATTTCTGTATCTCCCATTCAATGCATGTTCTAAGGGAATAAAGATATTGTCTTGCTTATTTAGTGCTGTATTCCCCATTTCTAGTGCCTAGAAAAGTACACAGCATGGCATGGAATCTCAATATATGTTTCTTGAATGAATGAATAAAAGAAATATAAAATCAGCACATTGAAGGTGCACTGATACTAAAGGAACCAACACCCTGGCCTGCTTCACGGGTTTATAAGAAATATTTCAGATCCCATAACTGAACAGTATAGGGTTGGGTTTAGTTTCAAGCAAGATTGTGGCTTCTCCCTATTTCTCAAGTCACTTCCTCAGCACTGTTCCATTTCCAGGATGAACATGGTCACAATATGGCAGAAGCAGCTTCAGTCTACTCTGATTCACACTGACCTAGAAGGTGAAATATGTTTTAATCTTATAGTAAAAACAAAAACAAAGGCCAGGAAATTTTATCCTATTGGCTCTGTTTAGCCTAACTTGTGTTATATGCCTTCCCTAAACTGATCTCAATGACTAGGAGGCTAGAATGTGTTGTTGGCTTCGTTTCGGTCGCGTGTTTCACCTCCACTGCTAGGGTAGAGACAGCTTTACCCAACGCACATGAACTGTAGTGGAGAAGTCAAGGTCCAGTTTCCCTGAAACAAAATCTGAGTACTAATGCTGCAAAGGAGAAGTGAGGCCAGAAGGAAAACTTAAAATGCCAATTACTACCCCTGAACTCAAAATCAGTGGGCATCTTTTAGTTACCTTAATCAAACTCTCTGAAGCATATGCAAAAGTTTATCATTTCTCCCATTTTGCAACTCTTTTTTTGGCTTTCACCTGACTCTTACAACTACTCCATATTTCTGATGGTTGATATTTGGTTTACATATTCAGCTATTTTTACACCACCTTCCCTTTAAATGCTGACATGCTCCAGGGTTTGTTCCTCACACCTTTCTGTCCTTATTCTATACACTAACTCACAGTGATTTAATCTACACACAGAACATTAACTAGGGATGGAAATGCTGATGACCTCTAACTCTTCATCTCCACGTCCAACCCTTCTCTAATGCTACAGGGGCTATAGACCAAAATGTCTACTAGACCTCACCACAACTGAAAGGAAGTATATCCTAAAATAAATATCATATCCTCCCCCCTCCTCCAGGTATACTCTAGTTACAATCCAATTTCTCCCTCTATGTTGGGTACACTTAAATGGACCCAGCAGAGCCAAAAACCTACCTCAACTTCAAACTCTCCATCTGACATACAGACACCAAACCCTACCAGTTCCATTTCTTAAATATCTCCACAATAAATCTATCATTTCTTCTCCATCCACACCATTATTACTACTGTCTTAGAGCAAATCTTTTTTTTTTTTTTTCTTTTTTTTGCTTACTTAGGCAATGGGGAGAATCTAATAACTGGTCTCCTTCACTCTTCCTTTTTCCCTCCCAACCATCTTCCACATTTTTATTCAGAATATTTTTTAAAGGTATAAATTTTATCACATGCCTTCAGTAATTCCTATTGCCTATGCAATACGGTATAAAATTCTTGGTAGAGCATAAAGAACTGTTTGTTCCATTACCTTGCCTGTTTTTCAGCCTCATCTCTTGCTGCTCCCTGTAGACATTCTGTTACCTTCCATTTACCTCTGCTTTTTGGCTATTCATTTAACTCTAATAGTAATGCCCTTCCCTCTCCCGGCTCCTCATCCACGAGGCAAGTCCTGCTTATCCTTAGGACTCAGCTTAAGAGGCAGCTGACTTCTCTTGGGACAGATTTTGGTACGTGGGGAGAAGAAAGTACTCCATGTGCTCTGGTTCAATATCATCTTCTGCCAACTTCTCAAATGCCATTTATCTACTATTGCAAGTGTTTGTGCATTTTCTCTCTCACACTAAGGTGAGACCTCTCTAAAAGCAAATGCTATGTCTTACTCATTTTTGTGTCCTACAACCCGGGAGAGGGCATTGTACAGAGCATAGGCATGGTTATAGAATGAATAATAGAAAGACATCTTCTTACCACATGTCAGTTTCCTTTTCATGATCAGCAAAAGAATCTCTCTGAACTCAAGGAAGGTTCTAGACCCTCTCTTAAAGGACTCATCTAGTTAGGTCAGGCTCACCCAGTATAATAATCTCTCTTTTGATTCACTCAAAATCCACTGATTATGAACCTTAATTATATCTGCAAAAATCCTGTCACATTTGCTATGTAATATAACATAATCGTGAGAGTAGAACCTCATTATATTCACAGATTCCATGAACACTCAAGGAGAGTGGATTATTCAAGGGCATGGGTTATTAGGGGTCATTTTAGAATTCTGTCTACCACAGTTGGGCACTTCTAGACTAACTAATGCTTCTCAGTTCTCAACTCACCTCACTGGGGTAATATCAGAAATTTCAAAACCAAGCTGAAATTGGAGGGAGCAAGTCAAACGAACTCAAGAATCTAGGGTTTTACTAGGCTTATTAGCTGACAAATAGTTTATTATGTTAATTATTTTTTATTTTTTAAAGATTTTTATTCTCTAACTCCTGACTTTTTGTCAAGCCTGTACAAGATGGCTTGAAAACTAGAGATACAAGTTATCTTGTATTTTAAAACCTAACTAACTATGCCTTAAACAAATTGGAGTTTACTTATGTCACATAAATCTTGAGCAAAAATTCTCAAAGTATGCTCCCCAGAACCTCAGCAGTTAGAGATACTCTTTATCTGAAAATATTTTTCTCTTTTTCACAGCTTTGTTAAGATGAACTGACAAATAAAAACTATATATATTTTATATATATATGTATATATATATACATGCACACACATTGTGAAATTATTATCCCAATAAAGTTACCATTACCTCAAAAAATATATTTTTATTTATTTATTTGAGAGGGAGAGAGAGGAAGAGCATGAGCAGGGAGGAGGGGCAAGGAGAGAGGGAGAAGCAGATTCCCTGCTGAGCAGGGAGCCTGACATGGGACTCGATCCCAGGACTCTGGGATCATGACCTGAGCCGAAGGCAAACACTTAACTGACTGAGCCACCCAGGCACCCCTGCTAATTATTTTTTACTTATACTTATATAAAATACTTTTTAAGTCCATGTATGCATGGTCAGGTAAATTATACATGTGCAAGGAAATGTCATTTTTTAAATAAGTAACATATTTTTTTTTTTCCATTTTCAACATGCTTATATCTTTGTACCTATAGTCCTAGCTACAATGCAAACCCTGTGAGGACAGTAAGAATAGCATATTCACTTTTATATTCCAAGTACCTAGATCTCAATATTTAACTAAAACTGACACAAGTAAACAGTTCTTTCCAATTCTGCTTAACTTAAGTCCTTTGCCTTGTTTGACCTTTGGATTGTCTGTCCCTTAAGAGAGAGAAAAATGAGAAGGGCTTTTGATGTATGCCGAAGATATTGTCCAGATGTCTACATATTCCGATCCCTACTCCTTTCTGGCAAGAATGTTCTAGCTCTCTGGGCAACAAAAAGGAAAACATATGTAGGCTTCAGTTCTGACGAACTCAAAAATGTCTTGGAAGCCACTGTTCCTTCAAAACCAGTTGAAGTCAGGGATATCACAGTTATTCCTGAGGATTTCTTTTTCTTCAGCAAAATCAGGCAGGTCAAGGCCTAAGAATTAACACTGGCCTTCGACCATGGAGAAAGCGGGACTGATTCCTGTGTGTGCCGGGGCTTTGCATTCCTTTGGGCAGTAGAGGCAGCCTAACTTTCAAACCTCCCACAGAACATCCCCTGCTGGCGCAGGTACCATGTCAAAGGGAACAGAAAAGTGAAAGCAGAGAACGGACATGACACTGAAGACACACCAGTGCCCTGAGTCTCCATACGCAGTGGCTTCAATAATGAACTCGTGCAGTCTTCAGTGACGCACGAAGGAAAAACAGGGACGTACAAAAGAAACTCACAGATATCCCCAGATTCCTGTACAGTAGAAAGGCAGCTGGTGATGATTGGGGTCACATTTTTGTCATTTGAAGCCAGCTTCATATTAGAGAAGCACTTTTTGCAGTTCAAGGACTAAAGCATGTGGAGTGCTTCAGAGAGTCCGAGAAGCCCTAGACGTTACAGGGGAAAAGTCTCGCCAGTACATGCATGTAGCATCAGTGTTAGTGCGGACCTGCCCTGCCCTTAGAGGCTAGGAAACTTATACCCAAGCTCCAAATTCAGGGCTTGGGGCACTGATAAGTCCCCTCACCCTGTGTGTTGCCTTACTTGTGCTTCTTTCTATTTGATCTGGAATCCTTTGGATCAGGGGTAAAGCTCTGCCCCTCTCACTTGCCTCCATGAGACACACCTACCAGTGACATCAAATGTATCATGAGTGTTATGGACGTAGTATAATTTGTGAAGCCACAAACCAGCAGCTCATAAGATTTCCTGGATTTGATTTGCATCCTTCTTTGCTCTCACAGTTAATATCCATACATTTTGACTTCTCCATAGCTGTGTTTATCACACAGGTCTCTCCTTGTCCTATAAAGATCCCTGGGAAATAGGATCCAGGCCCTACTTCCCTATAGGGCCCTTCCAAAATCATATGCCTTCCTCAGTTCTGCACTTTTGGAAAATAAATATTTTCTATCTGTATTTTTGTCTATGAGTCCTTTCTCCCTCCAAGGAAAGTGAAAAGCTTTCATCCTTTTCAACAAGAGTCCATGATCCAAAATGAGTAAGAACTACTGCTTAGAGCTTATTGCCATAGAGGAAATGTTTAGAAGTCACATTTCATTGTCAAGAAAGATGAATAATATAACACACAAGAGCCCCTGGTAAAAACAGTGTTCTCTCTGTACCCTATAAGCAGTAAGCTCTGACTACAGGTTCTCTTCTCTCCAAAGCAAGGTGACTCTGCACTTTATATCACTAATCAGCATCTTACTCATCTGCCACTTCCTTGCCTTTTCCCATTGCTCCTTGACCCTGTTCAGCATGCCCTCTGGACTCTCCAAATCCATGCTCTATTATTTACTAGTTCCATGAATTTGGGCAACTTCATTTATCATCCATAAATTAGGGTAACAATAGTATTCACTCACAGGGTATTGTGGAGGTTAAATAAGTAAATATATGTAGGGAACTTAGAACACAGCAAGTCTTCAGTGTTCACTCTCCTCTTTATCATTATTACATGTCATTCATCATCATCAACCAGTTCTACCTGAAGGATCTACCATGGAGAAACCACTTCTCATGCAGGCCTCTCTAGGGAAGTCTCTCATCTCCCACAACCAAAAGTGTGGGCAAAAAAAATAGCAGAATGCCAACTCATCAGCACATTTCTACATTCATGTAAATGGCCAATCCAAACCACAATATGGGAAATGGTTAGGATTTATTCTTTGCAATCTTAAAGAGAAAGATGAAGTTTAATAGGTTGATCTTATAGGAATGAGGGTTTAACTGACATTGAAAAGTACTTTATATTATTAAGAACTGCCCAGGAATGAAATGTTATTTGAGGAGTTATCAGGATCCCTGTCCTGGACACATTAATATGAATTGTGTGTCTCCTTTTCCTGGTATTATAAGGATTCCTGCCAGACAAGAGACCTTGGACTTAATTTCAAAAATCCTTTTCTGATCTAAAATCCTTGTATCCTGAGATTCCATGGAATTTGTTCATATTCCAGGGAAAACACATGAAAAACTAGTAATTTTATATACATAACACAGTTGTCATTAATTGGGGTAGAAGAGCACAGCATTATTTGTTAGCAGACATATCCTCTATGCTTGGCTCTGTAACTCATTTGTGTGAAGAGGTCCCTTAATCTCTAACAGTGAAGGGGAAGTAAGAGGTTGCATCCATGGCTTTCAAACACTTTTAAACTGTAAAATTCTTTCTGCTAATGAAAGCCAGTGGATACGTTCAATATGTAACAAATAAATTTCCAGCTGGAAAGATTTCAACAGGAAAGAGAGACCTAACCAATTCCTTGTCTTGGCTCCCCACAACCCCATGTTTCCAGGGTCAGCCCTTTATGTGGCTTCATGGAACTTCAAAGGTTGTTCTGAGTCACCTTGTCAAAACCAACCAGCCTGTACGAATGGCTTCTAGGCTCTTTTCACCTTTACCTGAGATTTGTATGCTATAACAATATCAGTATCAGTATCTATCTATATATATACATATATATATATCTGAAATATATATTTGAAATTAACCATGTTTTATCCCTGTTCAAAAATTTTGTTTGATATTAACAGTCACTTCAGATCAAAGGATTTTAGCATTGAAATGGCATTGTTTTGTGCCTTATTTTTATATTATTCAGGAAGACATGATGAAATAAATTGCTCTCTTGGTCTTTTGCTTCCCTATTTACATTTTAATTAAGTGGATATAAGATATTTTTTGTTATAGTTTTGAAATGTAGCTACTATGCTCTTTGCCATATGAATGTCTGCATTTTCAGATATAGTGTACATTTCATACATAATTGACAGAATGTTATATGTAAGTAGTAGTATATATAGAGAGAGACCATGTCTAAAAAGAATTTAATAGGTGAAATTTGGCTGATTTCAACCTCATTTAAAGATAACATCAGTTTTCAAGTAGTAATATAAGGTGAATATGCAAATAATACTGTGAAAAGGGAAAAGCATATTTTGACTGTGATGAACTTCTAGCATTTAAAGAGACTCCAATATGGGTATCACATATCTCAAAATACAGTTGAGTTGGGAAGAGTTAGGTTCATGAACAAGGATAAAATCTCCAGGTGAAATATTTAAGGGGCTCTGTTAGAAGAAAAGATTTTCCATTTTTTTTTTCTTAGCTGGAAATAAAATTGTAAAACTTAACTTATAACTCAGTAAAAGAAAAGTTAAACTAAAAGAGTCACTAATATAAGTAGAAATAATAAGATGCAGATGAAAACAAGCAATAACAAGAAATAATACGATACTGATGAAAACAAGTAATTACACAATGCTCATCATTTTCCATGCAAAATTGATATTTCTTAAATGTTATCATCATATGTCCATCGACAGAGGAATGGATAAAGAAGATGTGGTATATATATACAATGGAATATTATGCAGCCATCAAAAGGAATGAGATCTTGCCATTTGCAATGACATGGATGGAACTGGAGGGTATTATGCTGAGCGAAATAAGTCAAACAGAGAAAGACATGTATCATATGACCTCACTGATATGAGGAAATCTTAATCTCAGGAAACAAACTGAGGGTTGCTGGAGTGGGGGGTGGGGTGGGAGGGATAGGGTGACTGGGTGATAGACACGTGCTCTGGTAAGCGTTGTGAATTGTGCAAGACTGTTGAATCTCAGATCTGTACCTCTGAAACAAATAATGCAGTATATGTTAAAAAAAAAAAAAGAAGAAGAAGAGATGAGAGACGATGGACTCTGAAAAACAAACAGGGTTCTAGAGGGGAGGGGGGTGGAAAGATGGGTTAGCCTGGTGATGGGTATTAAAGAGGGCACGTTCTGCATGGAGCACTGGGTGTTATGCACAAACAATGAATCATGGAACACTACATCTAAAACTAATGATGTAATGTATGGGGATTAACATAACAATAAAAAAATTTTTTAAATAAATAAAAAATAAAAAACAAAACAAAAAACAAAAAACAAAAAAAAATGTTATTATCATAATGTACTTACCACTAGTCAAGAGTTTATTAAAGTACTCAATCTTGTTTAGGGTGAACAAATCAAGTTATCTACGGGACTATAAAGAAAGCCCTGAAGAAAGTTAGAAATATCTACTACTAGCAAACTAGAATATATCTTAAGACATAGCAGCTACAGGATCTTCCCTCATTTGACCAGATGACCATTATGGTGTTAACATCTGTAAAGCCATAGCATTAAATTCTTGAAAGATCAATCCTAAGAGGAAGTGTAAATATGCAGTATCACTGATGCCGATATTGAGGCATGTGCTACTTTAATAGAAAAGAGTAAACATGGGCTTTCACAGTTATCAAAATCTCCCCTAAAAAATAACCTCAGGCAAGAAGAAAGTAACTCCTCTTCTGTTCCTGTGTCCTTCATTTACCAATGTTTTACAAGAGTGGTTTGCACTCTGCCTGCACTTCCTTAACACCCGTGAATGCCTTAGGTTTCTGTAAACTGGAGTTTTCCTTCATCATTCAACTAAAAAGTCTTCACTTCAAATTACAAATGGTCTTCCAGTGGCAAATTCAATGGGCACTTTTAAATCATAACTTGATCTTGTTCCAGCATTTGGACATAATTTGATTAGATGCATTTTTTTTATGATTTTATTCTCTTCTGGTTCAATTTTTAACCTTCTGGGTATTATTTTTACCATTTTGACTGATTTCCCTTTTGCTATTTGCCTCTTAAGATTAGTGTGCCTGCCCCAAAGTTCCATACTAGGCCCTTATCTTCTCTCTGTGTGTCTATTCTTACCAGGCAAACTTCTCTAGTCTTGTGCTTTCAGCTATCATCCTTATCACAAATACCTCAGACAGCCCTGTGTCCAGCCTTGGTTGTCCATCTTCCTTCCCATCGTGCTTTTCCAACTACCTAAATGATATTTCTCCACTTGGATATTCCAAAGGCAGCCAAAATTCAGAATGTCTAAAATGTAACTCACATTTCAAAATCCTCTTAGTTATTTTTATCCAAGCTTTCACTAGATGCCTCAGGAACTTTAAATCTTTCTCAAGTCTTCCAGCTACCTTGCCCTTTATTTCCCACACTCAGTGGATTACTACACTCTCCTGATCTTCCCAAATTAATGTTTCTACAATTATTCCCTCTGCCCATCTCCCTTACTTTCTTCAGTTGTTTTTGCTCTAAGTCTTACTTTCTCTAATTCATTCTCCCACTGTTAGCTAAAATGATCTTTTAAAAATATAAATAAAATATCTTTGATCTTTTAACTAAAAATACTAATGATCTCCCTATGGCATGCAGGATATAATTCAACTTCTTAACTATGGAATACCAGGGCACTCCAAATTCTTACTACAGTCCTTTCCCCATCCTACCTATATATAGCACACATAACCTGTTTTGCTTCTTCAGGTATTTCCCATTCTCTTTTGCATTTTCAATGTCTCTTTAACAGCTCTTCTCATCAGCATAGATACATGTTTATCATAATGCTTTAAAATTAAAAATGCATATATTTCCTCCATCTCTGTGCCTCTCTCTAGCTATTAGTTCTTCTACATTTTCTCTTCTATTTAATTCTGCAACCAGCTATGTTAAACAATGTTCTTCTAATGAAGAAATTCAGTTGGCATTATTTAGTCTTTATCTTTTATGAATATTAAGCAGGATTTGATACTGCTGGCCACCTTCTCTTTAAACAACTCCATCCCAAAGAGAACCTTTATACATTATTGGTGGGAATGTAAATCGGTCCAACCAGCATGAAAAACAATATGAATGTACCTAAAAAAATTAAAAATAGATCTACTATGCAATCCAATAATTCCATTTCTGGGTATATGCCCAAAATAACTAAAAACAGGATTTTGATGAGATATATGCACTCTCATGTTTATTGCAGCATTATTCACAATAGCCAAAACATGGAAATAACCCAAATGCCCATCAGTGGATGAAAAGATGAAAAAGATGTGGCACACATACACAATGGAATATTATTCAGCCACGAGAAAGGAAGGTATCTTCCCGTTTGTGACAACATGGATGCCCTTGAACACATTGTGCTAAGAGAGATGTCAGACAGAAAAAGGCAAGTACTGCATGATATTACTTATATGTGGAATCTAAAAATGTTAAACCTATAAAAAACAGAATAGAATGGTGGTTACCAGGGGATGGGATGAGGAGTGGGAAAGTGATGGTGTTTAAGGGCAAAAACTTATAAGGAGTAGTAAATAATCTATAGAGATCTAATACACATTATCATAAATATAGATAATAATATGTACTATTAAAAAAAAAAAACAAACTCCACCCCCTTGACTTTCATTCTATGACTCTCCTTGCTCTCTTATTTTGGGAGGAGGAGGGTTCCTTTCTGCATCTGCCTTTTATTTTTTTTATTATTATTTTTTTTCTGGTGAAGGAAAGACTCCATTTTTATTTTATTTTTTAAAGACTTGAACATATGTTTCTTATTTCTTGGTTCCTTCATTTTCTTTCTTTTTTTTTTTAATTTTATTATGTTATGTTAATCACCATACATTACATCATTAGTTTTTGATGTAGTGAATGGAGCACTGGATGTTACATGCAAACAATGAATCATGGAACACTGAATCTGCCTTTTAAATGATCAAATTACTTGGGATTCTTAATAAGCACAAATCTACATACTAGTTCTGGGTGAATTCAATCACCTTTTTGGCTCTAATTCTCAAATTGAGAATTAGTTTAGTTTTTTTCTTTCTAAATTACTAACTTAAATCCATATAAATTACTTGCTGGACATCTCTACCTGATAAATACTCTACCTCACAAATACCTCAAATTTAGTATGTCCACAAATTTACTCATTAACCCAAATTAACTCAAATCTAGATAAGGTAATGCCAAAAACTGAAGGTAGACAAAACTGAAGGTAGGCAAAACTGAAACCCGGGAACCATCCTAAATTAATCCCACTCTCTCTCCATCACCACCACCACAGAAAATACATTACCAAGGTCTGTCAATGTTGTCTCCCAAATATCATCACATTTCCCATCTGCACCATCTCCTCTGTCTTTATCCAAATCTCATGATTCTTTTACCTAGATCAATGTACAGTCTAATTCTAAATTCTAAATTTAATTTCTAAATACTAAATTCTCAGCCACAGTTCTCATGAACTACATAAGATAGAAAATGAGAACAGAGTGTAAATGAACAATTAAGTTTGTAAAATAAAGGGTACATCTATTTATTTATGTATATCATAATTTTAGAGCTGAAAAGAAATTTAGATATAAATCAAAGTTCTCAAACAAATGGAAATGGAGAAAGAACTAAAAGAATGTTCTGGCAAGAAAAAACAATAAATAAAAATTAAAGTATATTCTTTGCTTTCTGTTTACAAATTCTTTTTTTTTTTTTTTTTTTTTGGTATGGATAAAGGAAATTCTGAGCCAGAGAAAGTTCTATTGAAAATACTATTACCCATGTAGCCAAAATTGAAAATAGAGAGGGAAAATGCACGATGCACGATGGAGCATCATTAATCTTAGGCCTCAAATGAAAATCCACTCTTGTGGATTGGGCTTGTTCCAAGATGAGTTGAGCTGAGAACCTCTGTTAACGTTTTGTGTACCGGAAGATTGTGCTACGGACTAAACATTTGTGTCCTCCCAAAATTCGTATTTTGAGACTCTAATCTCTATGATGACATTTGGATGTGAGGGCTTTGGGAATAATGATGTCATATGGGTGGAGCCCTTATGCTGAGATTGATGCCCTTATAAAAAGATAAAGAAACACCAGAACTAACTCTAACTCTCCCTCCCTCCCTCTCTCTCTCCCTCTCTGCCATGTGAGGATATAGCAAGAAGGATATAGCAAATGCAAGCCTCTCAACAGAAACTGAATTGGCCAGCACTTCAATCTTGGTCAGTCTCCAGAATTGTAAAAAGTAAATTTCTCTTGTTAAGGCATCTAGTTTGTGGTATGTTGTTATAGCAGCCTGAACTGACTAAGACAACCATTTTATCCAACTTTGGACAGCCAAGAGCTGGTAAGATGTTACAAAGTCAATCCAGCTTTTGTTAATACCTTGTTTGTTTTGTCTCTAGAAGAAAAATCCTGGCAAATAAAACAAACATTTGGCAGTGGGCATTATTTGCAATTCTTTTGTGGCTATCTAAATTCAATATGCAATTTATTTACTTTTCAGATCCAAAAAAGCTTACATGAATTTTTATTTCTCTATACTGAGCCAATACACACAATATTTTTGTTCATTTTTTTTAAAAACAATCTGCTAATTTGCGTGTCCTTTTATTGAAAGGCAATGACTAATTATATTAGTTAAAATTAATTTCAGGTGAAATAAAAGATGACAACAGAGAGTAGATAAAGAAAATAAGAAATCTATAAGTAGGCATTGATTCAGCAACTCAGTAACATCAAAGCCAGTATCTCTGAATATCTCTGGTTGAAAAATAACTGCTAGAGCTCATGGTTGGGTCTAAATCCATGCAGGAAGGAACATGCTGTATCTGTCCCCTTTACCAGGAAAGGGAAAATTTTCCCATAAACTTCCTGAAGAGACTTTTCTTATATACCATTAATCAGAACTATTATCACTTCACCATTCACAGTGTGGAGACTGTAAGAGCAAGTATGTAGCTTTTCCAGCCCTTATAGTAGAAGGAAGAAAAAAAAGAAGGGGATTGAAAAGAGGTTTGGGAATAATCTACTAACACCATCTGCTACTCCAATTATCTACCAATTTATCCAGATTTTTTTTTTTAACAAAGAAGCTAAGCAGATTTATAAAATGCAATTATCAGAACCATAATATTTAAAATTTCCCTTCATAGAGAGAGGTTCTTTTTAACTTTAAATGTTTTTCCCAGTATTAGACCAAATCCTTAATAAATCAAGAAACAGCAAAGCAAGCAGATTCATAAGTCTTTGCAGACATCTCAGACCTATGAATTTTTTAAAAGATGACTATATTTGTACATCAACCCAGGTTTCCTGTATGTCTTTCAGAGGAATTAATTCATCTTTGGAATCCAGTGCTGGTTTCCTGATATAAAGCCAACAAGAGACCTGGAGCACCATCTCAGGAACTATGAGGTATAGTGGTTAAGACAGCAGCTGGGTAAAGGAGAAGTTCAATTCCTAGTTCTACACCATGCTGCCTGTGTGACTGCAGGCAAGTTATTTAGCCCATCTAAACCTCTGTTTCCTCATCTGCAAGATGAGAATTTTAACATCTACCTGGTATGACAGGAATAGAAAATGCATGCAAATTTAGCCCTGAGATAAGTGGTCAGAGTGTTAAGTAGACTATCAGTTGTCTATCCAATAGCCATTTCCCCATAGAAGTAGTTATGTATATGGTTAAAGACCCTTGCATATAAGGGTAACCAAATGACTGGATTCTGATCAGTGATATATAAGCATTGAGGTTTCTCAGAAAACTGCCTGTGATTTTTTTAAATATGTTTAGTGTGTTGCTCTACTTTGGAGTACAATAGAAAATTATATACTCATTTTTGGGGTTGTGAGTTTAGTGTCACATAGATTGTCAACAAAGAATAAATTCAAATATGGAGGAGCATGGCAAATCTTTAAAAGGAGCTCACTATATTTATTATCCAAAGAAGGAACAACAACAAAAACAAAACACCTCACTGTCCACTTAAATGATACCAAAAAAGAAGGGAGAGTCACATCAATTTCTTTTGTTCTAATGAGAATTTGTCTTATAACTATGTAATTAGTCAGGAACGGCATGAAGACTATATTACCTCCTCATACCTGCTATTGTTACGGAACCCGGACTGGATCGCCCAGTGGAAGGATCAAGTGGCACTCGGAGATCTTGGAGGATTGGAGGTTTATTTAATGCTGGCGGGCTCAGAGAAGCTTGACCTCCAAAGGTCTGAGCCCGGAGCACAGAAGGGGTAATTTATACACTTCTACTTCCGCATACTTGGCACATTGGCGCATGCGGGAATCCTTTTCGCGCGAGGGAAGCAGACCAGGGAGAAGAACCCGGAAGAGCCCCGGGGCAGGGACTGGGACTCCCTTGCTGGCTCGGTTGGCCATCTTAGAACACAGATTTTTCCCTATCACTATAATTATTTTTTTCACTGAAAATTGCATGACTCATGTTCTTAGGGCGTAACACCACCTACAAAATGGACAATATTAAAGAAATCAGCTTTGCTCAAAGCTTTCCAGACAACATATTAATGATTTGCCATCCTTAAAAATGGAAAGTAAATCCTGGGCCAAAATCCACTAATAATATGCAAATTTATGCCTAAAGAGGTTGCTTAAAAAAACTATAAATGGAATACTTTGACTTTAAGTGAAAAAGTCCCTTCAAAAATCCCCTTGTGAGTGACATTTCAAATGATATTTAGGATTTTACCAACACACTTCTCCACTTAAACTTCTTTCATTCCACTTCCTTCAGTACTATGATATTAATCTATTTCCTATGTTTATGGCAAGCTACTTAAAAAGGCAGATAGCTTTTCTTTAAGGAAAAACAAAACAAAAGAAAACAATGCAAACAAACAAAAAACATAATAGCTTAATACTCATTCTACACCAAGCTCAACAGCAGAATAAATCAAATACTGGCTGCTTGATTTATTTCAATGAAAACCTTCAGATTTGTGTCCATTCATTCCTCTTCAATCACTACATTTCCTATTTAGGAATTACCATTAATATGGTAATCACTGAAGCCAGAAAAATGGGTAAAATTCCTGAGAGAAGAAACAAAGAGGATAAACAATAGGAAGAGACAGATCTATGCTGTAAGCAATAGCTATAGAATAGTAGGAGGATGGCTGTGGGAGAGAAAAAAAGAGAGAGAGAGATTGTTGATACCAAAAAAAGAGAAAAGTGAGATACTTCAGAGCACCAGGATTTTGAAATGCTGCAGAAGTCAAGGGAAGACAGAAGTGACCTTCTGTTTGAAATGCATCTGAGGTACTGAAGATAATAGAATTGGAAAAAAATGTCATTGAATCTAGCAACAACCTGGATATTCTTGACCTCAGAAAAACAAATCTCAATGAATAGTTAAGATAGTATGAGGGTAGGTAGGTGTTATATCAGTAAATATATCAGTAAGAGAGGGAAAAATAAGATCCAGGTTAAGGGGATAGTTCAAGATGGTAGGGTAGAAAGAGCCTGAACTCACCTCTACCACAGACACACAAAATCTATAGCTACATATAGAACAATTCTCTCAAAAAGACCTGAAAACTAGCTGAACAGTTCCTCTACAACAAAGGATAGAAAGACCACATTGAGACTGGTAGGAGAGACAGACACATAGTCTTGTCAAAAACCCCACTGCCCCATGCAGCAACCCACAGGTAGGAGAAATGTCAGGAATACAGAGTATATCCCTAAGGGATGAGGGGTTTGAGCCTTACATCAGGCACCCCAACCCTTGGTACCTGCATCAGAGAAGAGCCCCCAAAATGTCTGGCTTTGAAAACCAATTGTGCTTATGCCCAGGAGACCCAAAGGGCTGTAGGAAACTCAGACTTGTCTGTTAAAGGGCTCACACATAGACTCAGTTGCCCCAAGTCCCAGAGCAAAAGCAGCAAATTGAAAACACCTAGACCATATGTGAAAGTGATTCATTGGCTAATGTTAAAGCATCTGTCAGAGGGTCAGGGCTCTGTTAGAACTTTCTCCAAGGACATAAGTGCTAGAAGGCACCATTTTTGCACTTTCCTTCTACTTTGCTTGTGCTAGCCCTGGCAGGAGCCATTTTTGCACTGTCCCTTTCCCCTGCTAGTACAGCTTGCCCTGCCTCTGCACTCTCCTATGGCCCCACCCTGCCAAACCCAGCAGCTACTCAGCAAGGTTATCATTCAGAATTGAAGGGGAGATAAAGTTTTCCAGACACGCAAAAACTAAAGGAGTTGACCACTACTAAACTGTCCTTACAAGAAATATTAAAGGGACTGCTTTAAGCTAAAAAGAAAGGGCAAGAAAACATATGAAAGTAAAAATCTCACAGGTACAGAAGAAAAATACATAGTAAAGGTAGAGGACTAATCACTTATAAAGCTAGCATGAAGGTAAAAGTAGTAAAAATAACTATAAAATAATTAGATAAAGAACACACAAAATTAAAAAATATAAAATTTGACATCAAAAACATAAAATGGGGGCACATGGGTGGTTCATTCAGTTGAGCATCCAACTCTTGGTTTCAGCTCAGGTCGTGATTTTGGGGTCCTGAGATGGAAACCCACATTTGGCTCTGCGCTCAGCATGGAATCTGCTTGGCATTCTCTCTCTCCCTCTTCCTCTGCCCCTCCCCTCACTCCCTCTCTCTCTAAAATAAATAAATAAATCTTTTAAAAAAAACATAAAATATGGGAGGGGGGAGTAAAAATGTAGATTTTTAGAGTGCACTGAAATTCAAATTGCTATAAAAGTAAAATAGACTGGTATTATATATATATATATATATATATATATATACACACACACATATATAGGCTGACATATGGAAGCCTCATGGCAATCAAAAACCAAAAGCCTATAGTAGACACTCAGAAGATAATGATAATGGAATCTATGTACAACACTAAAGAAAGACCAAATCACAAGAGAGCTAGAGAAGAAGAAAGGAACAGAGAGAAAATAGGCATAAAACAATTAACAAAATGGCAATAAATTCATACATATCTATAATTTCTTTAAATGTAAATGAAATTTACATTTAAATTCTCTAACCAAAAGACATAGCGTGGCTGAATGGATTAAAAACAACAACAAGAACCATCTCTATGCTCCTACAAGATATCTATCTCAAATCTAAATACACACACAGACTGAAAGTGAAAGGATGGAAAAAAGTGTTTCATGCAAATGGAAACCAAAAAAAAGCTGAGGTAGCTATAACTGTACCTAAGAAAACAGAATTTAAATGGGCTGTAATAGAAGACAAAGATGGCCATTACATAATGATAGAAAGGTCAATCCAACAAAAAGATATAACATTTATACATATGTATACACCCAACATAGGAGCACCTAAATATGTAAAGCAAATAGTAACAGACCTAAAGGAAGAAATTGACAGCAATAAAATAATATTAGGGGACTTTAATATCCCACTTAACCAATGGATAGATCATCCAGGCAGAAAATCTATAAGGAAACATTGGTTTTAAATGACATATTAAACCAGATGGACTTAATAGATACATTAAGAGGTACAAACTTTCAGTCATAAAATAAATAAGTTACGAGGATGTAATGTACACCTGGTGACTATAGTCAATAACATTGTATTGCATATTATGTAACTTTACATGGTGATGGGGGAACTAGATTTATTGTGGTGATCATTTTGCAGTGTACACAAATATCAAATCATTATGTTATACATCTGAAACTAACATAATGTTATATGCCAATTATACGTCAAAACAACAACAACAACAATAACAAGTTAAAATAGCCAAGAGGGTCAAGAAAAAAGGATGATGTTGTTGTTGTTACAATATGGCACTACCCTCTCTGTTCTTTAACACTTTTGTCTTGCTTCACTTTCAGATATCTCTTCTTGTTATTGCTGATATCCCTGCCTCTAAGAATATCCTCTCTGTAGACACCTTCTAAAGTTTTATTAAGAACATACAGGAGATGGTATACCATATATTCAAGCTGGATAGAATTGTTCAGAAACATTAAGTAACTTCTAATTGATGGACAAATGACTCTGGCCCAATAATAAAGTACACATTGACGTTTGGTGTGTGTGTGTGTGTGTGTGTTTTATTTAAAAATAATTGTCTCCTTATTACTTGGCTGTGTTCTTTATCTCCAGGGTTATCAGATAAGCAATATTTGAATGACTGAATCATTCCTCTACATAAGACTTCTGTCTTTTCTTAAAAATCTATGATATAGATTCTTGAGATACAGCCCTGGGTAAAAGCTGAAAAGTAAAAGCCACTGAGGATTTCTCCTAAAAGTTTATCATCATGGAGTACTGAGAAGCTCTGAAATAATTCTTTAGGATTTTTCTCTTTTTATCTATTGACAAGAAACAGAATATTTTGAGAACTTTCCCATTAGAAATTTGAGAGTAGCTAATTTCTTACTACCTAATGAAATCTATAGGTGGAGTGGCATGTGTCATTTAAAATAAATCTCACATTTATACATACAGTGTATAAAATATCTTCTTTTTTTAAGACTGTATTTATTTATATGAGAGAGAGAGAGCACACAAGCTGGGGGAGAGGCACAGGGAGAGGGAGAAGCAGGGTCCCTACTGAGCATGGAGCCTGGTGTGGGGCTTGATCCCAAAACCCCAGAATCATGACCTGAGCTGAAGGCAGATGCTTAACTTACTGAGCTGCCCAGGCGCCCCTATAAAATATCTTCTATTTCAAATAATAAATATGGTTTAAATACTGGCTCAAGATTCAAGTTAAGTATTAGTTTATAGAACCTGGAACCTGGATGCTCATTGCTTAAATATATTTATATATTTTTTTTATTTTTTTGTAAATATAAATTATTTAGTATGTAAATATTAAGCAACACACTACTGCACAAGCAGTGGGTCAAATAAGAAATCAGATGGCAAATCAAAATATGTCTCAAAACAAGAGAAAAAGAAAACACAATATTCCAAAACCAATGGGATATAGCAAAAGCAGATGCTAGAGTGAAATTTATGCTATAAATGCTTGTATTGAGAAAAAAAGTTCTAATAAACAACTTAATGTTACACCACAAGTAATTAGAAAAGGAAGAAACTTAGCTGAAATTTGGTAGAGAAAGGAAGTAACAAAGAAAAATCAGAAATAAATAAGAGACCAGAATAAACAAAAACATAACATTCAAAGGAATGACCAGTTTTTCAAAAAAAAAAAAAAGAGAGAGAAGACTCAAAAACCAAAGTAAGAAGTGGAAAAGAAAATAGTACAACAGATAAACACAAAAATACATAGTATGATTACTATAAACAAATATATACTAAAAAATCAGATAACTTGGAAAAAAACATATAATTCCTAAAAGCACACAAGTTACCACAATTGGGTCATGAATCTTAAATCCAAGAAATAGGAAATCTTCTTAGACCAATAACAAGAATGAAAACTGAATTAGAAATCAAAAATCTCCCAGCACAGAAAGGCCCAAAACCACACGATTTCACTGGTGAATTCTACCAAACATTTAATAAAAATAATTAATGGCAATCTTTATCAACTATTACAAATAATGGAGAATAGAGGGAACACATTCAAAACCATTCCATGAGGCCAGCACTACCCTGATACCATTGCAGGATAAAAACATTACAAGAACAAAAAAGTCTATGTGGAAGGAGCCAGAATGTCCTTCAACAGATGAATGGATAAAGAAGATATGGTTCATAAATACAATGGAATATTACTCAGCCATCAGAAAGGACGAATACCTATTTACATTGACATGGATGGAACTGGAGGGTATTATGCTAAGTGAAATAACTCAATCAGAGAAAGACAATTATCATATGGTTTCACTCATACGTGGAATATAAGGAATAACTCAGAGGATCAGAGGGGCAGGGAGGGAAAACTGAATGGGAAGAAATCAGAGAGGGAGACAAACCATGAAAGACTCTTGACATCAGGAAACAAACTGAGGGTTTCGGAAACGGAGGTGGGTGGGGAGATAGGGTAACTGGGTGATGGGCATTAAGGAGGGCACATGATGGAATGAGCACTGGGTGTTATATGCAATAAATGAATCCTTGAACTTTACATTAAAAACTAATGATGTATTATATGTTGGCAAATTGAATTTAAATAAAAACTAAAAAAAAAATAGGCTTCACACCAAAAAAAAAAAATAAGAACAAAAAAAGTCTAATTTATCCAATATAAGTAGTGCTACTCTGACTATCTTTTGACATCCATTTGCATGATAACTGTTTCTCCATCGCGCACTTTAAATCTGCAGGTGTCTTTAGGTCTAAAATGAGTCTCCTGTAGGCAGCATATAAATGGGTCTTGCTTTCATATCCATTCTGACACCCTATGTCTTTTGATTGGAGCATTTAATCCATTTATATTTAAAGTAATTATTGATAGATATGTATTTATTGCCATTTTATTATTTGTTTTGTCACTGTTTCTGGAGATTTTCTCTGATCTTTTCTTGTCTTTGTCACTTTTGTCTCTCCTTTGCACTCAGAGTCCCCTTTAATATTTCTTGCATAGCTGGTTTAGTGGCCATGAACTCCTTTAGTTTTTCTTTGTCTGGGAAACTCTTTCTTTATCTCTCCTTCTATTCTGAAGGATAGCCTTGCAGGATAGAGTATTCTTGGCTACAGATTTTTCCCATTCAGCATTTTGATTATATCATGCCACTCTCTTCTGGCTTGCCAAGCTTCAGTTGAAAAATCTCCAGGTAGCCTTATGAGTTTTCCCTTGTAAGTTAAGGACTTCTTTTGTCTTGCTGCTTTTAAGATTTTTTTTTTCTTTATCACTATGTTTTGCAAATTTAATTACAGTATATCTTGGTGTTAGCCTGCTTTTGTTGATTTTGATGGGAGTTCTCTGTGCCTCTTGGATCTGTTTCCTTCCCCAGATTAGGAAAGGGTTCTGCTATTATTTTTGAAATAAATTTTCTGCCCCTTTTCTTCCTCTTCTTCTGGGACTCCTATAATTCAAATGTTATAACATTTGATGGAGTCATTGAATTCCCTATGTCTATTCTCATGTTGTACAATGCTTTTTTTCTTTTGTTCAGATTCTTTATTTTCCATTATTTTGTCTTCTAGATCACTAATTCATGCCTCTGCTTTTTCCAGCCTGCTGTTCATTGCATTTAGCTTACCTCCAATCTTGCTTATTACATTCTTCATCTCTGATTGATTCTTTTTTAACTCTTTTATCTCTTTTGTAAGGGTCTCACTGATGTCCTCTATTCTTTTCTCAAGTCCAGTGAGTATCCTTGTGATTGTTGCTTTAAATTCTCCCTCAGGCATGTTACTTGTATCTGTTTCACTTAGGTCTCTGGCAGTGGCCTTATCTTGTTCTTTCATTTGGGATAAATTCCTCCATCTTGGCATTTTAAGTCTCTGTCTTCTGTGTGTTAGAAAAGCCAGTTTTAAAATGTACACTCTAAATACTAAAAAGGCTAGCAGTTTTCTTGTAAGACACACTACTATTTCATCAATCATATTTTTTAATGCTGCTGCTGAATTCACATATACTCTATCAGTAAGCTTTAATTGTACATCTATTTGGAATATGCATCCAAAGCCTTTATAGCACCATAAGAGAGCAATACTTTTTTATGTGAATCTGGTAGCATCTGTTGCATCATTCGCTATTTAAAAATTAAATAAACATTGATTCATTCCTTAATGCAACAAAAAAACATATTTAAGATTTTGGCTTTGCAAGGACAAAAATCGATTTCTTATTAATTGCTTTAAATCCATTCTGAGTTTAACAGATAGAATGGAACAAGAAAAGTGCCATTTCCAATATGCTTATAAACATTTTCTAAGGATCAAAAAATAACTATTGATAATGATGATAGCTAAAAGGTATTTCCCTATTTATTTTAGTATAATGCTCTGTCTTTGGTGATGGGCACCACCTAAATGTCTATTTTTTTTGTTTGTTTAGATAAGTCTTACAGAGTTTGAAGTTTTATCTGAAGTTTTTCTAAGCCAATTCTTCTGCAAAGTTGACTGAGCATTTCACAAACTCAGCTCTTCTTTTGCTTTCTCTGTGATTTGTTTCAGGTTATACTAAGATAAAGTTTCTGTCCTGTGGCATTCAAAGATTTATAAGAAGAAAAGAAGAACACTAAGAGAAAAACTTAGAATATTTTGATCTTCATTCACTTTTTTTAGGTGTTACATAAAAATGTAAAGAATATTAGGTTAGAACCACACCACAATGTGTACATAAACCATTCTTAAGACTACAGCTTATTGGTCAGATAAAAATTAGAGTGATCAGAAAGTCATCATCTCTATCTAGCCACTTTCACGGGAAAGGGGCAGCATAATTATTTTGTTGGAATCCCAGGTATAGATAAACAAGTCAGTTACAAACAAACTAAAACCTAGAACAGACATATGGTCATCTGAGTTACAATTTAAGATAATTCAAGATAAGTTTTGGGCTTCTTGACAGAAACATGTAAATGAGAATCTAAGATAATAAGAACGTAGGGATGGAAAGTAGTGCTGGAGAAAGGAGATATATAACTTTCATTCAGAGAATGCAATTCCCAAAGTAGAATATGCAGGGGAATCCATGGTGGTGGTTCATTGGGAAATAAAGTATCCTCAAATAAATATTTTATTTAGAAAACATAGTACGCTCAAGTAAAACACAGTATTTGAAAAAGTGAAAAGAAATCCCTGGAGGCAGTGAATTACAGAATTTGAGTTTTTCATATAATACCTGTATTAAAATGAAAGAGAACCGGGGCACCTGGGTGGCTCAGTTGGTTAAGTGTCCGAATCTTGACTTCATGAGCTCAGGTCATGATCTCAGGGTCCTGGGATAGAGCCCAAAGTTGGGCTCTATGCTCAGCAGGGAGTCTGCTTGAGGATTTTCTCCCTCTGCCTGTCCCCCCACTTTCTCTCTCAAATAAATACATAAATCTTATAAATCAATCAATTAATCAAATGAAAGAGAACCAGACTCTCTAGTTAGTTGATGCTATTCCAAGAGCAGAGCAGAGACTAAATGAGTATATGCTGAGCCACTGATGATCTCCTGCCAGACACTGGGCATTAGAATGTGTGTGGTGGGCACCAAACTGACTTCAATCTATGCAACTGCGAATGTATTTGGCAAGTATCCAATTGAACAAAGTGTGAAACCAAGGGTTATATAGCCTTTTATTATATGTTGGTCAAGAGTTTATGTGTAAGAAGGAAAAATGAGAAAGTTAAATACAAAGCTTATGAAATAAGGGAATTGGCCCTCTTTAGTGAAACTTCAGAGAAATAACATCTCTAAATAGAAGTTGCAAAAACATAAATATTTAGAAAATTGTAATCACAAGAATTGACAAGAAGACATGGCTATTTGTTTTTTGTTTGTTTTGTTTTTAAGATTTTATTTATTTATTTGAGAGAAAGAGAACAAGCACAGAGGGAGAGTGAGAGGGAGAAGCAGATTCCCGCTAAGCAGAGAGCCAGATGTGGGGTTCAATCCCAGGGCCCTGGGATCATGACTGAGCTGAAGGCAGACACTTAACCAACTGAGCCACCCAAGCGCCCCAAAGATATAGCTATTTGAAACAGATATCCAAAGAGGAGAACAGATAAAATTTAAAAAACAAAAACAAACAGACAAAAAAACACTAGTATAAATGTAAAGACAATGAAAAAAACAAGGTTACAAATGACAAAGAAGATTAAAATTTGAAAAAAAATAATAAATTAGTATCCTCAACTACTGTCAATAGAAATAAAAATCAGCTTAGTGAAGTAGAAAGAAAAATTAGAAATTTTCACACGATTCAGGAAAAAGTCAAAGAAATTAAAAAGATGCAAGAAGAGAGCAAAGACATGAGAATAAACAACAAAGCTCCAAGGTAAGGAATACACTTTTTTAAAAAGTGAAATACAAGCACTAGTAAAAGACAATATTTTTTTTTTCTGATTAAAAGTAGAATATGGCTTCCAAATGGCAGACTAGCTTGTTTCAGAGCAACCATATCACAAAGAACAACTAGAAAGATTATATATTATATTTGTATATATTTGAACCTGCTTGAAAGAATGGGGGAGTTAAGAAAGAGAAGGCTTGTATGGCAATGCTTTAGAGAAAAGAGCAGCTCAGAGAAATGTCTCTGCAGATTTAGATTAAGCTGATTGGTTGAGTTACATAAGCCTTGATATCTAGAACTGGCAATAAAGTTCATTTCTGAAGAAAGGATCGTTAGGTACAATTGTCCAGGTTATAATGGTTACTAAAATATCTTGAGCAGAATGAACACAAGTTATATCATAAAAAATTTTGGTTGATTATAGATTGATTATGAATCCTGGGAGAAGCAGGGGTACTTCATAATAATAAAAGGATATTGAAGAAAAAGAACATATGAACATTGAAGCTTTACTTTAATCAAGTAAAATAGTAATCAATAAAAATATAGGATAATAGAATTTATACATATTAAAAGAAAGATAAATGTATTAATGTATTTTTCAAAATATTGCAATGGATGTCAAGAAATGAAATACTATCATACAGAGTATAATTGCCATATTCTTCACAAATAAAAGGTTATATTTGCATCCAACAGTTGAAAGACTATATTTACTTTTTATTTTATTGGCTTTATTTTATTTAAGTGCCAAAAACAAAAGGGGTCAGTGAGTTTTATAAATGTAAAAAGGTAATCATATTGATCAATACTCACAAAAACATTTCCTCTCAAGGTCAGAGGATAACCTCAGAATACGTAAAGTAACGAACAGCCAGCAGTTGCTATTTCTAAAATTGACTTTTATTTTACCACAGCTCTGGCATTGTTTCATATTCTAATGGTGACATTGCAATTTTAGCTACCATAATTGCATAGCAATGACAGATGCTCATATAGGCCTATTCTTCTTCAAACGACTTATTTAAAGCTTTGAAATCTGCATACAGATGCACACTGTACAAGTACTATCACTATCCTATCTGCTTTCAAAAATTCATGAAAAAAATGACATGTTAATTTATGTTGTAAATGAATGAAGAAAACATTTCAAATAGCAGTGAGAGAGGCAATAATCTATTAAAATCAAGTAGAAGAAAAAATTTAAAAGGTGCCATCAACTAAGCTATTTATTTATTCAAAGACAATGTCTAAATGAGCCAGAACTGACACCAGAGGCATTCAGCTACATATTTTAATGTCATATCAAATTTACTGGCATTCTAAGTGTATAAACAATATATTTGCATCATATTAGTGACAAATGTCATGCTAATACCATAGCAAAATGACTACAAGGGGATTTCATAACTTATTTACAGAATGTGTTTCTAGGTACAAGAACTCATTTAGAATTGTCAAACAACCAGAGAATTACAGGAATTTCCAACCTTTGGTTAGGGAAATCTTATTTCATAGCACATATGCCATTATATTATTTACTGTAATGAATTCTTAATGTCCTTCCTGTGTTTTGTAGAGTCAACCATTTTTATTAGGTTCCCTTCAGCATTCCTAGACAAGAGCTATTGGCTTTTGACCCTATTTTTCTGAATACCGTGTATCAGTGCTCCAAAACTGTCCCTAAATGGTTAATGGTTTCTTCTTACTAAAGTATCCTTTAAAAAAAAAAAAAAAAAGAAGGCAGGTCACCAGAAATACTTTGGTTCTTCCTCTTCTGTCCACTCGGGGCAGTTATCTTTCAAACTTGAAGGATAAATCTGTTCTTTTTTCTTCTGACCTTGCCAAATATCCCTTTATCTACTGGAGCCATTGAAACCTGGAAATCATCGGGCAGCCATGCACCATAAACCTACATGGTCTTGTTCCCTGAGAAATTGTTTTGTAATTAATGTCTCCTATACCAAACTGTTCCCCAACTCTTTAAAAGTTGCATGTCCTCTGGACCAACACAAGTACCCCAGGATGAATGTATTTTAAAATATTTTATGTGATATTAAAAACCATTAAGCTGTTTCCAAAATAGGTTCAAAAGAAGTTTTTACCTTTATAGACAATTAAAGCAATCATTTGGTCAGTTGACTTCACTGACAGCTATAGCAGTGTAGTTTTTCTGATAGAACAAATCCACAGAGAAATATCTTTATCAGACTATTATTAAGTGCCTCTTCTCTGTAAAAATAATTCTGGAAATATGAGGCTGCAGGATCACCATGCACTTCTCTTCAAATTTACTTCAGGGGCGTCTGGGTGGCTCACTTGGTTAAGCGTCTGCCTTTGGATCAGGTCATGATCTCAGGGTCCTGACCGGAATCATGACCTGAGCCAAAGGCAGATACTTAACTGACTAAGCCAACTAGGTGCCCCAGGCATTTGCATTTCTGACAACTCTATATTTCAAATGTGAACTTGTTCACTGACTTCATCTTCATCACTGACTGCCACTGAAACTTGAGAACAGATGAGCTTGCCACAGTAAACCTGAGTTTTCGATGTCATAACTCCCCAAAACCAAGCTTTTCCATTTAAAAACACTGCCACATTCTACAATAACAGGGTGAGAGCAAGTTACAGTATCTGTCCCCTTTGTCCCTTTTGATCAAGGCTACCCTACTGTTAATTGTAGATGAAAGATCGTATTGCCTTCCCTATCCCAGGGCCTTGGCTGGGGCCATTTAGTCCCCCAAAACTGTAACTGGTGGGAGGACTGGCTGAGGGATCATCACAGCCTTCACTTCCAGGAGACCTCCAACTTTATTATAAATTAGAGCTCTGAAACCCCTGAGGAGGAGCTAGTCTTGTTAAGTTGAAGAAAAAGTCCTCCTACATTTTCCCCCCCTTAGGACAAAGGCTTTTCTGTTTTACTTTTGCATTATAAAAAAAAAAAAGGGCACACAAAATTTGTTCCAGGTGGTTTTCCACCTCAGCATATGTGGAGTACAACTACCAACTTTCTGTGAGAGGGAAAAACAAGAAATGTAATCCCTTTTAGAGGACTTTTGATCACTGGTAGCTTTGCCCAATAAAGAAGTGATTTGCACAAACACTTCTCTAAGACCCTTGAGATTCAGAACTTAGAGAAACTTTCATTAATGAAATCATCGCCACTGAAAAAAATCCAAAAATAACAGGACTGAGTTATACTGTTCTCAAGCTAATGCCAAATTCAAAAGTTATCTTTTGCAGCACAAAAAGAGAATTCAAACTCTTCTACAAGCATACAGGTTTTCAAGATTTATTTTTTCTTAGAGACACAGAAAGGGGATTACATCACATTATATAGGATGATTTTCTACAGATCCTCTTTAAACATCTCTTTTCCCAAATTCCCATTGCTTTAAACATCTCTTTTCCCAAATTCCCATCTCTCTTTTTTAACCCTTTCTCCCTGACCCACTAGGTACAGGAACTATCTCCCTTCTCCTACACTCCTGGTAGGGACTGCAAGTAAAGTCTCTTCTCCACATTCCATTTTCCTGAATTCTATCAGGGCAGGAGGATTGCAGAAAATTTATGATTTGTTTTTTTCTGCTCTCACCATCAATAAAGATAACAGAGACAGCTAATAAAAACTAACGTAATTTTCCAGTAATCTCTGTGATAGTATACCTCCTCAAACTCTATACATGAAAACTACTGGCATTTAAGGAAAAAATAGTGCTTTCACTTTTGACTTTTAGAAATGCACTGTGGGCATATCATACAAAGATACAAGGCCCTGAATAACCAGTAACTAAGCCTAGTAAATGTTACCCAAACATCTCATGCAGTGGGTCTTGGTCTTGTTAAATAACTTTCCTTCTCAGTACATAATATAGTTAGGGAAAATCATATGAAAAAAAAAATGCCCTAAGAGATTGCACACAAATTCTTTAAAAACTGTAAAATGATGTTTCGTACTTTCCTGAGTCTTAGACAAATAGTGTTACAAATTTACCTCACCAAAGAGAGATTCCAACGAAATCTACTTTATTGTTCTTATTTTTAAATGAGGTTAGATGGGAGAAATTCTGATCATTTTATATGGAAAAGAAAATCTGACCTTAAAAACAAAAAGGAAAAAAGAAACTTTCCCCAAATCAAACTCAACACTAGAAAAAGCTATTTTTCCTTTGGCCTTTTTCCTATAAACCTTCTGCCCTCTATTATGGAGTTGGCAAACTACATCCTGAAAGTTAAATCCAGCCACTACCTATTTTTGTAAAGTTTTATTGGCACCATTTACATAACATCAATAGTTGCTTCATAGTTTATTATCTGCAATGGAGACCATGTGGTCTGCAAAGCATAAAGTATTTACTATCTGGCCCTTTATAGGAATAGTTTAGCAAACTCTGCTCTATCATACCTCATTAATGTAAAAATTAGATTTTAAATCTATTTACCATAAGAATTGATTTCTTTTCACTTTTTCTCATGGGTAAATTTAATTGTAGTTACCTATGTAAAGATAGTATGCTACAAAATCCTTCAAAGCTTAATCAATGATTCTCACATATATTAAAATGCCAATTGAAACTAAGTGGCAACACTTTACTCATTTAAGAGTTCTCTTTTATTCAGTGTTGTGAATTAGCAACTGAAGAGAGGAGTTTGAGTATCTAACTAGAATCTCATAATTCAAAGGTACTAAAAAGAACAATGTGTGGATTTTTAACATTTTTAATTGTCATAAACTTAACTATACCAAGAATATTCTTCATATCACAACTAACTATTTTCTATGGTTAATACTGTTTGCATATATCTTCCAAGTATTATGGTTGGGAACATAGTTTTCTCTAAAAAGTCAATTCAACCTGGATATTTTCCTTCTTCAGTATAAAATTCTCCACAAAGCTTTATACTGTAGCTAATGCTACAGCATTATCTTAGCGAGAGCTGACATGACAAAGTACCGCAGACTGGGTGGCTTAAACAACAGATATTTATTTTTTCACAGTTCTGGAGGCTAGAAGTCCAAGATCAAGGTGTTGGCAGTGTTGGTCCTCCTGAGGGCCATGAGAGAAAGCTTACGTTCCAGGCCTCTCCATTTTGCTTGTAGTTGACTATCTTCTTCCTATGTCTTTATATCATCTTCCCTCTGTGTTTGTGTCCAAATTTCTTCTTCTTGTAAGGATACCATTCATATTGGATACCATCATGACATCATTTTAACTTAATTACCTCTTTAAAAACTCTCTCTTTCAAATACAATTACATTCTGAGGTATTAGGGGTTAGGACTTCAACATATGAATTTTTGTAGGTACATAATTCAGTCTATAACAAGCATCAGTGCTAAATATTTAGGATATAATGAGTTTCATATAAAATGTGCACCCACCAGGGGTGCCTGGGTAGCTCAGTTGGTTAAGTGTCCGACTCCTGATTTCGGCTCAGGTCATGATCTCAGGGTTGTAAGATTGAGCCCTGCGTCAGGCTCTGTGCTGGATGTGGAGCCTGATTAAGATTCTAAGATACTCTCTCCTTCTCCCTCTGCCCAGTCCCCCAGCACTGGTGGTGCTCTCTCTCTCTTAAAAAAAGAAAAAAAGAAAAAAAAAAAGCACACCTGCCAATCCTTACTTTATAAGCCCAATAATACTATTCTTGAATTTTAGATATGAATAAATGTTACAAAACTCACTTTACTCTTACTTCATAGTGTCATAATTTTCATAATTCTCTGATTATATCATTCTATCTCTTTTTAGAATTGTTCATTTTGACACATTCTATTATGTAGAACTCAAATAATCTTTGCTTAGTGAAAGGGTATAGCCATAGAAAGAAATACTTTATCCAATTAGCTAAGCTTCTTAGAGAAACATTGTCTATGGACTTGAAAAAAATAAGAAATGAAATTAATCTAGTTTTATTGGAGTTTTTTTGGAGTAATTATTTTCCAAGATTAACACACTATATAAAAATTGTATAGAGATTATATAAGTTAGGGATGTTAGCTATGTGTTTGATAAATCTGTGTAAATTTTCTATTACACTCTCTGATATAGAACTAGATTGAATCAGAGGTCTTTACTTCATGAGAAAAATCCAAAATTGTTTTTCCTTTTTTTGTTGTTTTTGTTATGTACTTGATTAATTGCCATTTAAGAAAAATAGCAGGTCTAGACATGTGAAGATATAACCTGAAAATGTCGACATTTAAATACCTTTTTGAGAGTTTTGTTGTGTCAACAGACCTAGTTACAAGTAATACCACCTTGAATTTCAGGTTTTGTTATTTGTTTAGCTGCATTTTGTTGTTAATAATTTTCTCCCTGTGTCAGCTTCCTTGGGGCTTTAAAAGGAGGAGACTTTTACAATTTACTCTGGTAATGAAGATTTCTTGGGAGGATACACTGAATGCATACAGGAAGTCATCCATCAGTCACGCTAGCTCCTAGCTCTTCCAACATGAGGCTATGCAGCTGGCTTCATAGAGAATTGAAAAAGTAACTCTCTGGGTGAACCAACAACTTGAGCTCAGTGGCCTGTTCCCTTACCTTCACTGGCAAATAACTGGTTTTGGACCAGTAGCCTGCTATCTGGCATGGAAGCATGGAACACCCCTATCAGCAGATTTGATGCCAATCCGTGCTGAGGTCCTAGACAATCCACACACTTATCCTATTGGCATTTCTGCCCAGGTGTGCATCAGTGTCCTCTTTCAAACAACTACCGTTAGAGTTGCAGCATGCTTTTCTCCAGCTGCCAAATTTACAGTAGTTTGAGAAGGAAAGAAAGTGTGAGGGCCACTTTCCTGAAGAGTTGCAGTGTATGTGGCATCTCTTGCAACTTTGTGACCTCTTCCTTCAGCCTCCTAAATATGCTCAGAAATAGGAGATACCCAGAAATGCAGTAGTGCAATAAAATGCACCACTCTGCACACTAAGCACAAGTAGTATATTTCAGAAGTAAAAGAAGCCCTCAGTATGATTTTCTAGGAAGACTGCTAACACTTCTTGGTATAATCAGGTAATACATACTTATATTTAGGATACTAGAGAAAATGAATTATTCTGATAAAAAACAAAGTAGACTCTTCAATTTCTTGCTTTTAATAGATTTAGAGAATCAAAACAGAAAATGAATACAAAAAATGCAGAGTTGTTAGCCTCCCTATAAAAGAGGTAAATAAATAAATAAATAAAATGACATTTGGAAAAAATTTAGTCAACATTTGGTATGTTTTATCTTTGGTATTTGCCTGGCATCTTTAGGACAACAGGCTATAAAAAATAATGAATGAGGAGTAGCCAAACTTTGATAATTATAATAAGCCTCAGAAAGCAAAAGAGCTCTACTATCTGTTTGATATTTATCCTTAATTATTTTATCTGCTCTGGAACTTTTGTCCTCATTCTTAAAGATAACTGCTATACTTTCAAGGTAGTTATCTATGCCCTTTAGCATAAATTCCTAAATGCATTTATAGCCATAGGTCAATGCACATTCCACCAATTTTAGCATTTTTTTTAAAGATTTTATTTGATAGAGAGAGACACAGCGAGAGAGGGAACACAAGCAGGGGGAGTGGGAGAGGGAGAAGCAGGCCCCCCACTGAGCAGGGAGCCCGATGCGGGGCTCGATCCCAGGACCCTGGGATCATGACCTGAACCGAAGGCAGACGCTCAACCGACTGAGCCACCCAGGCGCCCCACCACCAATTTTAGCATTTTGACAAAGGGAAATAATCAGTAACCTCCCTAAAATTGCTAATTTGATTAGACTGACTTGGTAGTAATCAGCTCTAACCATTCAGTTCAGTCAAATTAGGTGATGATCCATTCCTCAATGTAAATATTATACCAGGTCCTATCCTTTGACTTTTTATCTTTTCATTTTAAATACTCTCCATCATGTGACCCCTGGCCACCTTCATTATTTATAGACTGATGACTCGCAGATCAGGAACTTCAGTTTGGAGGTTTCTCCTATGTCTAGTTTCATACTAAACAACTTCACATGGATGTCTGACAGATACCTCAAATTCAACTGGGCCAAAGACAAAATTTATTTTCTTTGGTGGAGGTGTCAACTTTATTGAGGTATAATTTTTATACAATAAAGTATTATCAATTTTATGTGTACAATTTAACAAGCTTTGAAAATGTATCCAATAAATATATAGAACATACCTATCACACCAAAATGTTGCCTCCTGCCCTTTGCAGTTAATACCCTCTTTCTATCCCCTAACCCTTGGCAACTATGGATCTGCTTATTATCAATGAAGTTTTGCCTTTTGTGAAATTTCATATAAATGAAATTATACAGTGTGTAGTCTTTTTTTGTATGGCTCCTTGCAGTAACAGAATGTTTCTGATATTCAGTCATGCTGCATGTATCCATAATCCATTCCATTATACTGCAAAATTGAATTGCATTGTATGGATGTACCACAACTTGTCCATTCATCAATTGATGGGCATTTGGGTTTCTTTCCAAATTCTGACTAGCAATTATGAATATACTCTTTAGGAACATTCACATGCAAGTCTTCATTTATCTTGGGTAAAGATCCGGTATTGGAATTGTTGAGTAATATGGTAAGTATATGTTTAACTTCATAAGAAATCATCCATTTGTTTTCCAAAGCGTCTGTAGCATTTTGCATTCCCAACAGCAATTCATGAGAGTTCCAGCAGCTGCACATCCTTGTTGACACTGGGTATAGTCAGATTTTTTTCATTTTAGCTATTCTAGTGGGTGTGGTTTGGTATCATAATGTAAGTTGAATTTGCATTTCCATAATGACAAATGCATTCATTTGCCAGCCATAGATCTTCTATAGTAAGGAGTCTGTTCAAATATTTTGCCCAATTCTTATGTGTTGTTTGTCTTCTAATTATTGAGTTGTGTTTTTTGAATGTTCTGGATATAGGTTTTGCAAATATTTTCACCATTCTGTGGTCTGACACTTCATTTTCTTAGGTGTCTTTTAAAGAAGAAAATATTTTAATTTGATGAATTTTTACATAGATTTTGTTCTTATGTGAGTGTTCTTTGAAAGAAATGTTGGCCTAACTCGGGGTCACAAAGATTGTCTCCTGTATTTGCTTCTAGAAGATTTTTAGGTTTTACTCTCATTTTAGATTAATGATTCAAATTAATTTTTATGCATGGTATGATGCAAGTGTTAGAGTGTGTGTGTGTGTGTGTGTGTGTGTGCATGTATGGATATCCAATTACCCAGCACCATTGGTTGAAAAGATTATTCCATTTTTAATGGTGTTGGAATTTTTGTCAAAAATCAATCAGTCATTCACTTACAGGTTTATTTCTGAATGCTATATATTTTTATCTATATGTCTCTCCTTACACCAAGAGCAAATTGTCTTGATTACTGTAGCTTTATAAGTCTTGAAATCTGACAGAATAATTCCTCCAATTCTGTTTTTCTTTTGTAAAATGGTGTTGGCTATTTCAGTATCTTTGCATTTCCATATAGATTTTAGAATAAGCTTTTTCAATTCTATTTAAAAACGAAAAGCTTTCTGGAATTTGGTTGGGGTTGTTTTGAATCATAGATTAATTTAAGAAGAATCTACATCTTAACAATATTAAGTCTTCTGATTCATGAACATGTGATATTTCTCAAATTGTTAAGGTTCTCTTTAGTGTCATGTTGCAATGTTTTTAGTTTACTATGTAGGGAACTCTTGGTAAACTATACTCTAAATATTTTATATATTTTTTTGCTATAGAAATGGTATTTTTAAAATTTTGGTTTCCAATTGTTCATTGGTACTGTATTGGCATACAATTTATTTTTGTATATTAATATAGAATCCTACAACATTGGTAAACTTTCCTTTAGCTCTAGAAGCTTTAGTTTTTTCTACATAGACAATCACGATATCTGGGAATACAGTTTAAGTTAAGTCTTCCTTTGTAATCTGGATGTCATTTATTTCTTTCTCTTGCCTCAGTGCACATAATAAGAAATACAATATTATATTATATAGAAGTGGTATGAGTTAATATCTTTGCCTTGTTCCAGATACTAAGAAGAAAGCATTCAGACCTTTATTAAGTATCAATGATATAGGTTGTAAGTTTTTCATTGATACTATATATCAGATGGAGGAAGTTCCTCTCTATTTCTAGGCTGTATCATAATGGGTATTCAGTCTAGACAAATGAAAACTTAGCAAATGTTGAGGTTTAATTTTTATTATCCTATCTGTGTAATAGTTATCTCAGAGAGAAAGCACAGGAAAACCATTATAGACACTATCCACATCACAGTGGTCATCCACGCAATTACAAGCAGAATCACCAGAATAGTGAGAGTGGGTAAAAGAAGGAGGATCAGAGAGTTGTTCCCAAAGGCCAGGCCCCACAGTGCAGGCCCTACCTCAGGCGGCGGTTCCCACCTTACTACATGCGGAGACCCTATGGGCGTCCACCCCCTGTATTCTGACCCTCCTATGCAGAGAGAAGTGATGGAAGGTGCAGACAACCAGGGTGCAGGAGAACAGGTAGACCAGTAAGAGAGAATATGTATCAGGGTTATAGACCACAGTTCCATAAGGGATCTTTTCACTAAAGACAGCCTAGAGAGAATGGCAATGAAGAAGATAAGGAAAATCAAGGAGATGAGACCCAAGGTCAGCAGCCACCTCAGCGTCGGTACTGCCACAACAATTACCAACACAGACACCCAGAAAACCCTAAACCACAAGATGGCAAAGAAACAAAAGCAACCAACCCAGCAGCTGAGAATTATCAGCTCCGAGGCTGAGCAATGGGGGCTGAGTACATGCGGGCTTACCATCTTTACCATCATCTGGTTCAGTCAATCAACATGAAGGAATGATGATGAAAGTCCAGCAATAAGAAATGAACAAAAGATTGGAGCTGAAGACCTCAAGTGCTTCCTTTTTGTCCATTGACCAGATAAATAGAACTATCTGGATTATCTATGCAGCATGGGTTTTTTAAAATTATTTTTACCTAAAGATATCTTTTTTTGATAATGACAAATGTGTTTAAAAAAAAAAAGCCTGTTTATTCTCAATACATCTTTAAAGGTTTAAATTGTTTCATATCTGGTCATTTTGAGATTTTCAAGAACCTCATTTTTACTTTGTAATAAAAGTTTGCAACTTGTTTTTTCCAAAAAACATCAATAAATGGCAAGCATCTGTTAATAAAGAGCTAAATTTAAAAAAAAATAGTATAAAGTAAAATAAAGAGAATATCTCAAAAAACTTCTAAGTTTAGAAACAAGTTATGCAAAAGCAAATATGAATCAAATTTCTATTAGACTTCTTAGCAGCTATACTGAATGCAAGGACAAAATGGAGCAATATCTCCAAAGCTATAAAGTGATTTTGAAAACATATTTTAACAGAAAACTATGAATAAGTAGATAGAAAATAAAGTTAGTTTCAGGCATGAAGAGACTCAGTGAAGTTTATTTCCCTCATATCTTTTTTTTTTTAAGAAGAGAAAAAATACCTGATGATCTATTCCAGCAAAAACAAAAGAGCAAATAAAGTAACAAATACAATTGCCTTAAAAAAACAGTGATACTGAACCAGGATTTCAATTAAAGTGCGTTCCAAAAAGACAGCTGAACAAAAGTCTACAAAGCAGTTAATCTCAATGATGAACCATCAGTCAGTAGAACATCTATAAGAATAAAATGGATTCCACTCAATAAGAAGTGATGGTGATGAGGTAAGGGGTGATCTTCTCATCTATATTTTAAAAGCAAGTTAGAAACTCTAGGAATAACAAAAATGCATAAAAGGAAATTGTAGCCCACTTATGCAACCTCTTAAAATATAGCTTAATTTTGAGCCTGACAGGATGTAAGAAATGAGAATCTATTTGACTATATGGATTGAGGCATTATCTGTTGAATGGTGGAGGTCTCCTGGCATAAGATTGATGACATTTCTTCCACTAAAGATTCAGTTATACCGATTGGTTCTATAGTGAATAATATTTCCATACACTTAACACTGGCTATTATTTTTAAGCCTTTCAAATAAACCTATAAACAATGTATAAAAGAAAATCATAATTACACAAAAGACTATAGACGTTATCAATTCTAACATTGTAAAAACGATAATATACCTGGTCGCAGTTGGGGCATACAGGTGGGGGAAAAAGTGCTTGAGAATCAGCTCATATAGATAATTATCAAGAGATATCTGGAGTTGTTGGAAATAAATGGTTTAAATCTGTAATGATAGCCAGTAAAAGAACTAAAACTAATGTGCATTACACATTTTTTAAGTGGGATGAAGGTAGATGGAAATGGTATAAGAAAACTAAGTTCTTCTTTCACAATCAGGACTCAATATTATCTAAATTTGATAATTTTAAAATGGAGCTCTAGGCATATTATATACATTGGTGGTAGATACTAGGTGGACTAAAACCTGAAATGATTTGTTAATTTTTCAAGTGCCTTTTTCTGAGGCTGTGAATCTGAAATCCCTCAGGGAGTCAATAGGTATTTAAAAGAAAGAAGCCACCACTGAAGAGAAACTGTGGCAAATGGACTGTAGCTGCCATCTTAACTCCAAGCACTTGTTCTCAACCAGGAAGAAAGCCCTGTGTTTTCAGACATTCTAATTGTGCAAGAGAACTTACATATAAAGATTTTTGCATGATGCACCAATAATGAATCAGCAGAGAGAGAAATTAAGAAAATAAATCCATTTATAATTGCACCAAAAATAATAAGATATTTAGAAATAAATCTAATCAAGAGATAAGACCAGTACTCTGAAAACTATAAAACACTGATGAAAAAAATTGAAGATGACACAAAGAAATGGAAAGACATTCCACGCTCATGGATTGGAAGAACAAATATTGTTAAAATGTCTGTACTACCCAAGGTAATCTACACATTTAATGCAACTCTATCAAAATGTCAACAGCATTTTTCACAGAACTAGAACAAACAATTCTAAAATTTGTATGGAACCACAAAAGACCCTGAATAGCAAAAGCAGTCTTGAAGAAGAAAAAAACAAAGCCAGAGGCATTACAATTCCAGACTTCAAGTTATATTACAAAGCAGTATGGTACTGGCACCAAAATAGAAACACAGGTATAAAGAACAGAATAGAGAACCCATAAATGAACCCACAACTATGTGGTCAATTAATCTTAGACAAAGCAGGAAAGAATATCCAATGGAAGAAAGATGGTCTCTTCAACAAATGGTGTTGGAAAAACTGCACCGCAACATGCAAAACAATGATGAGATGGATCAATTTTTTACACCATACAGAAAAATAAATTCAAAATGGGTTAAAGACCTAAATGTGAGACATGAAACCATCAAAATCCTACAGGAGAACACAGGCAGTATATTTCTCGGACATTCAGCCATATCAACTTTTTTCTTGATATGTATCCTAAGGAAAGGGAAACAAAAGCAAAAATAAACTATTGGGACTTCATCAAGATAAAGAGCTTCTGCACAGCGAAGGAAACAATCAACAAAACTGAAAGACAACATACTGAATGGGAAAAGATATTTGCAAATGACATATCTGATAAAGGGTTAGTATCCAAAATATATAAAGAACTTATACAACTCAACATCCAAAAAACAAATAATCCAATTAAAAATGGACAGAAGACATGAACAGACATTTCTCCAAAGAAAACATTTAGATGGCTAACAGCCACATGAAAAGATGTTCATCATCACTGATCATCAGGGAAATGCAAATAAAAACTACAATGAGATGTCATTTCACACCTGTCAGAATGGCTAAAATCAACAACACAAGAACTACAGGTGTTGCCAAGAATGTAGAGAAAAAGGAAACCATGTGCACTGTTGGTGGGCATGAAAACTGGTGCAGCCACTGTGGAAAACAGTATGGAGTTTCCTCAAGAAGTTAAAAATAGAACTACCCTACAATCCAACAATCACACTACTGGGTATTTACCCAAAGAATACAAAACCATTAATCCAAAGGGATACATGCACCTCTATGTTTGTTGCAGCATTATTTACAATAGCCAAGATTTGGAAGCAACCCAAGAGGCCATCGACTGATGAATGGATAAAGAAGATGTAGTGTATATGTGGAATATTATTCAGCCATTAAAAAGAATGAAATATTGGGGCACCTGGGTGGCTCAGTCGTTAAGTGTCTGCCTTTGGCTCAGGTCATAGTCCCAAGGTCCTGGGATCGAGCCCCACATCAGGTTCCCTGCTCAGCGGGAAGCCTGCTTCTCCCTCTCCCACTCCCTCTGCTTGTGTTCCCTCTCTTGCTGTGTCTCTCTCTGTCAAATAAATAAATAAAATCTTTGAAAAAAAAAAGCATGAAATCTTGCCATTTGCAATGACATGGATGGAGCTGGGAATATTATGTTAAGTGGAATAAGTCAGTCAGAGAAAGACAAATACCATATGACTTCACTCATGTAGGATTTAAGAAGCAAAACAAATGAGTAAAGGGAAAAAGAGAGCAAGAGAGAGACAAACCAAGAAACACTCTTAAATATAGGGAACAAACTGATGGTTACCAGAGGGGAGAGGGATGAAGGGATAGGTGAAATAAATGATGGGGATTAAGAAGTTCATTTGTCGTGATGAGAGCCAGATGATTAAAACAAAAACTTTAAAAATAAATATTTTTGTATGATCTTCAAATTTTATGTATCCAGGCTATTTTAAGCAATGCTTCAAGAATCAACATTGTATGAGGCAAATAAAATGTGACTCTAGGCCACAGCTTGCTTATGGACCACTGGTTTTCCTTTCTGGTAACATAAATGGTCTTGTAATATAACCAAGGCCTGAACGTCTAAATGTATGTTGTGGTTCCCATTTACTCAGGATTTGGAACATGCTGCAGTTACCAATATAGTGATTTAAAGTAGCTAGACTGGAAAAGATACTTACTATATGCTAATCAGGCAAGTAATTACTTTTATTTATTTATTTATTTTTTTAAAGATTTTATTTATTTATTTGACACAGAGAGAGAGAGACAGTGAGAGAGGGAACACAAGCAGGGGGAGTGGGAGAGGGAGAAGCAGGCTTCCTGCCGAGCAGGGAACCCGATGCGGGGCTCGATCCCAGGACCCTGGGATCATGACCTGAGCTGAAGGCAGACGCTTAATGACTGAGCCACCCAGGCGCCCAAGTAATTACTTTTAAAATGTTTATCTGTACCTCAATTTTCTGATTTTAAGGTTGGTAATAATCACAGATTTGGTTATCTCTTGGAGTTTTTGTAGAGTCCAAGTAAAAGAATATATACACAGATTTATTTTAAACTACAAGAGCCATACAAATGTAAGACTGTATCATTGATGTAACTGCCTCCCCACACCCCCCAAAAATAACCTAAGTTCCTAGGAGGCTGTGATGGTTAATTTTATGTGTTGACTTCACTGGGCTAATGCCCATAAAGCTGGTAACATATTATTTTTCAATGTGTCTGTAAAGGTGTTTCCAGAAAAGATTAAAATGTGAATTGGTTGACTAAATGAAGATCCATCCTCACTAAAGTGGGTGGGCATTTTTCAACTCACTAATGGCATGAATAGAACAAAAAAGGCAGAGGAAGGCTGAATCTGCTCTCTTGCTTGAGCTCAGACAACCATCTTCTTCTGCCTTCTCCTGTCCTGGTTCTCAGGCCTTCAAATTCCCATTGGAATTGACACCCTATTCTCCCTTGACTTTCAGGCCTTCAAGTTTGGACTACTTCTATACCATTAGCTTCCCAGGACCTCCAGCTTACACATGGCAGACTGTGGGACTTCTCAGCCTCTCTAATTGTGTGAGCCAATCCCTCATAATAAATCTCTATCTATTAATTGATCCTCTTGGTTCTTTTTCTCTGGAGAACCCTAATTAATACAGAGGTAGAGACTACTTCTCATGTTTTTGCCTACCGAATGGAATTAAATGCCTTGAAATTAATAGATTATTAATAAGTGCATGGTTATGTGTTGCTTTCAATACAAAAAAAATGTGTTATTGCACTCTATACCTTTTAAAAAGAAATCATCCTGCTTAACTGCTTTCTGTCTTGTGATGCACTGCATCAATTATAACACTCTAGAGGAAGAACAATGAATGACTAGTTATCACTCTCTTCTTGGATGTAACATATATTTAAAGACAGCAGTGAAAACAGATCATAATATGTCCTCAGGATGAGTACCCCAGAAAAGGGAAAACACTGTCTGTGATTTCTAAAAGGCCATGGCTTACAGTGGAAAGAGCCCTCCACTGGTACTCAGAAAAGCATTCTTCCTGTTCCAGCTCTGTCACCCACCAGCTGCCTGACCTTAGTCAGGCCCCTCCCCACTGTGAGCCTGACTTAATTTTCCCTAACGTTAGATTAGATGATTCAGTTCTAAGATTCTACTACGGACTCTTAAATGTAACCCTAATGAAATGAACCAAGCTGCATAGAAAAAAGGGGAGGCATGGATTTAGAGAAAAGAAAAGAAAGAAAAAGAAAGAAAAGACAAAAAGAACTTTCACTGTGTTCCCAAATGTAAAAGGTCTGAGTCATGAGTGCAAGTCAATAAAACTGAAGTAAATTATCACTGTTCATATTCCTTCAGATTCAAACATAGCCTACAAGGCCCAATACAGGGTTACGTGACAAAAATACAGTTTACTATCTAGATATTTTTATATTGGAAAATGGAATTTTATTCCTTCCTCAAAGAAACTGAACATCAAAAATTACAGTGACCTAATTTAAAAACTATATGCCAAGAAGCTTAAAGCCACAAAGGGGAAGAGGGAGATAACATTGTAGAATACCAACAGAAACAGACTAGGTTTAGCATGGAATTGGTCATCTTTTTTTTTTAAGATTTTCTTTATTAGAGAGAGAGAGCATGAGAGAGGGGAGGAGCAGAGGGGGAGGCAGAGGGACAAGCAGACTCTGTGCAGAGAACAGAGCTCGGTAGGGGGCTAGATCCCAGGACTCTGAGATCATGACCTGAGCTGAAACCAAGAGCCAGGAGCTCAACCAACTGAGCCACCCAGGCCCCCTAGAATCAGTCATCTTTATGTTACTTGATAGCCCCTGATTCCTCAGGTGCCTAATATAACCAGGAGCCCAAGTATTAAGGAAGGGGAAGACAAAGTATTTACTAAGTTCCACAATCCTACCATCACTATCAAATGCATCTACATTCAGAGGCACTCTTTTTTTATATTAACTTTTTGCATCATTGTACTTAAGTAACCAAGAAAAGAAAGCTGTGTTTTAAATTATTAGACTCAATCTTGATTTCAAGAAGCAAGGTGGAAATGGTGATTTAAAATGGAATTTCCAAAAAAGTAGATCTCAAAAATCCTCAATACACACACACACACACACACACACACCATGACTATGTATGGAGAAGGATGTTAATTAGACTTTTTGTGGTTATCATTTATATATATATATATATTTACTATGTTGTACACCTGAAGCTAATATAACATTATATGTCAACTATTCCTCAATTAAAAAAACAATAATAAAAAAATGATATTTCCAGTAAGAGAATGTTCAGAATTCAAATCTAACTCCATCCCTTTCAAAATTACACTTAGAGTTGGGGCAAAATGATTTTTTTTCCTTGAGAAGAGACTCAAATTCCATGAAGCAGCAAATATCCTAGGATAAAGAATGGATAATATGCATGGCTCAAAATCTTTCTTCTCTCCTGATGAAGAACAAAAGGAAATAAACTGGGGTAGTGAGGAGTGATAGGAGATTATAGAATCTGTAGACACAGAGAGAACAAGGTGTGAAGGAAAGCATGGAGAAAAGACAGAGTAGATTTCAAAGCCTGCTCTGTTAGAACCATCTTTAAAAAAGAACTAAATTTCCCAAATCAACTTTCCTTACTTTGGTGGAAATTCATTCTCACTGTACCCTGGAATTGATCATTTGTTTAGCAATATGTGGAGAGAGGCTATCTTGGTCTTGAACAGCCCTAAATGTCTATAAGAGAAAAAAATATTAGCCATGACTTTCTTGTTAAGCTGCCAAGAGCACACCAAGGCTTTTAAAAATGTCATTGCCCAGCTTTCTACTTACCCCAGAGACTCTTTAGTACAGTGAGAAAGGAACACAGTGTATCACATTCATCATACCTGACGTTATTCAACCACAGTGAGGTCAAAAACACCTGAAAAGAAACGGTGGGTCCCATCTGAGCATTATAGCAACTTAAACATCACGGAGGAGCCAAAGGAATCACAGAAAGTTGAAAGGCAACATCCATTTTGTGCTTCCAGTGGATCTAATTAACTTCACTAGTTTGATAAATAGTTCTTTAATATTTTGATCTAATATTTGTATGTGGACCTGGCATCATGTAAAACAAAATTTAATTAAAATATCTTTATTAGGCACGATCTGTAAGTTTTAAATCAAACAAAATATAAATCATCGCTGCTACATGCTTGCATTCCTCTGGGTATGTGTGATAACATGAGTAGAGATGAAAGGTACTAGTTACAGGAACAGTGAAATAATAAATTTATTAACAAAAAGAGAAGTGATATATGAATGTGTCATATTACAAACAGAAAGAGTAAATAAATATTTTACTGTACACTGAGCACATCAGACCCATTATTAAGCTGTATTTAACCACATCCTCTTATGTTGTTATTTTCTAGGCACAGCAATTCTTTGAAATCCTATTTGATGTGCTGGCCTATAACATTTGACCACACTTACAGCACAAGTGTAAAATCAATTTTCTGTTCACCCATTTATCTCTGTACTGATGTTAGTTGGCTCTCTAATGGAATGACTCTTCTGGAGAGGTAGTTATTTTACTTCAGACTGGCATTTCAGAAGCCTTAAATGGGCTGAAGAGATGGCATGTGACCTTTAGGAATATTTTAGTTCTACATTTCTTTGAAAAAGAACTGTTTAACCCTGTGTATGTTATTACACTGCTGATGCTTCTTTTGTTCCCTTCGTATTCACTCTACTGTTAAGAAAGTTTGGTTTTCTTTTTGTGAGAACAAGATGGGGAATTTTAGTACCTGTTAAATTTGGTACTTAAATCTTTGTTGAAAGGGATAATCTCACAATTAGACTATGTATACAATGATCCAATTTCCTGATTAAAGTTCCTTTAAGCACAATATCATGTTCTTAACTTTGTTTATGATAACCTTGTAAATTGATGGATAGGCAAATGCCAAATAATCTGCATGAAAAGGAAATAATTTTTAAAATGCCTTATTATGGCTAATCTAACATCTTTTGAGGACATGTTCATTAATCATCTTACTCTAAAAAACAGGATTTTTAGTTTTCACTATACTGAAATATTTTCTGTGTATTTTCACCTCTTACATCATTCATATTTTCTTCCTTAAGCAAATAGCTATTTAATTTTATTTTCAATTGAATATTATTTATAAAATACTAATGTATACTGTCTCACTATAATTTACTTATCTAATTTTAGAAATCTTGAGATATTAAATACTGATTTTAGCATTCTTTTTCAGTCGATTTTCTTCTACAGTTATACTTTATATCTTTCTTTAAAAAAAATCACTGTATAAATTTTTTTAAAATTCTCTTCTAACAGATGGAACCTCTGGACATTTTTATCTTTAGTACATGTAACTATACCTCCTAAATCCCACTCTATTAACCCAAAAGGTGGCTTCACAAAAAACAAACTTCTTCATATGGGGCCCAGAGTCTTAGTATTAATCTTTAGAGTTAGACAACATATATTTTAGTATGTTCAATAGGATTATAATTGTTTACTTCCTTTTTCAAAATGTAAATAATTCGTAATGACAAAGGGCATGGAGAAGGTTTTTTGACAATAGAAAAACAAATATATCTATTAGATCTTCCTTTTGTGCTCTTCCAGGAAGATTGCATTTTCTTCTTCTGTTTTAAAGTCACATAAAGTGGCCACATTGGTATCTACCAAGCATACACCCAGCACTTTGAATACTCTTGTGTATATTTTTTACATATCTGTGGCCATAGACCTTTCTTTCTTTTTTTTTTTTTTAAGATTTTGTTTATTTATTTGTCAGAGACAGAGAAGGAGCACAAGCTGGGGGGAGGGGAACGGCAGGCAGAGGGAGAAGCAGGCTCCCCTCAGAGCAGGGATCCCAATGCGGGACTCTATCCCAGGACCCTGGGGATCATGACCTGAGCGAAAGGCAGATGCTTAACTAACTGAGCCACCCAGGTGCCCCTAGACTTACTTTCCTAATCAAGAGAAAGAGGTAAATCCTGTCCATGGGGAGTTAAAAAAGACGAAGTATATTGTGATTTGGACCCTCTGCCCCCATAACCACCTCACCTCCCAGTTGAGACATTTCATATAGGTAAAAGTTTACCAAAAAAACCTCAAGAGGAAAAGAAATGACCCAGGCAGAGAAATCTATTCCAGATGATGAAATGGAGGAAAATGGTTTACTTAGCCATAAGCAAATAAACTTTAGTCCAACGTCCTAAACTTCTTTCCCCCTACCTCATTCTGACCGGACCAAACCCTCTGTCTTAAACCTTGGAGAATTCTGCTTTGCTTTTAGTAAGAGAGGCAACCAAGTCTTTACAAGTGGTATGCAGGATCAGTCCGCTAGGCCTAGCCACTAGTGGGAGATCATCCCAATGGTGATGGGAATATTCAACAGTAGATTCTCAAGGGTGGCAAACCCTAGGAAACCAGATTTGGGACTTTGGGCTCATAATTAACACATGGAATAAAATACTTTATTGCAGGACATTCAACATTAAGATTATGGGAGAAAAAGAAGTGGCATGCTTTACTGAGATAGCCTATTAATGATTTGTTCTTTGGTTTTATTTTTTAATGTGCATTGTAAGACTTATTTTAGTTTTTCCAGCAGATGGAGGTTATACTTTGCTTCTCTTCCCACCTTGGTACTGGTTTCTAAAGTAAAGCAGATTTCCTCATTCCCATCTGCCATATGGGTGACGTGGGGTAATCTTTCATATGGTGTTTAAACAAGAGATTACTTGCACCACAGCTTTTACTTAAAAAGAACTCTATTGATAGCTTGAATTCTCTCCCTCCCCTTCCCATCTGGATCATGCTCAACTTATCTGAGTTTGTACTAACTTCTGAAGTTCATAGTTGCCTAATGTGCTGAATGGCAAAAAATGGAACTCCCTCAAGTATCTAAGCTCTCATTTCTCTAAGGTTATTTACAAATCAATGCTACATAAAACAGATTGGAAAGAAGTTGAGAAATTTCATTTATGAAAGAGTACTTTGAGTTATCCAGGCTTTTCTCTGTTCTTGGAAATTCCAGGTGTTAGGATTTTATAGTGTTTCTAAATTTTTATGTCCAATCATCAAGCAGATTAGTGCTCAATTCATATTATATATGAATATATTGAATATTACATATATATTGTTAGAAGAGAAGTACTTTGAAAATCATTATAATAATTATGGTGGCTTTACTAAAAGGCATCAGCATATTCATTCATGAGGAAATTATAGTATTAAAATAGGATTATTAAATATAAAATTTTAAAAACATTTTATGTCCAAGAAGTAAATATTTACAATATACTGTTTTGCTTTGTTTTGGTTTTTAGAGGGTGGGGGGACAGAGGGAAAAGGAGAGAGAGAATCTCAAGCAGACTCTATGCCCAGAGAGGAGCCAACCACAGGGCTCCATCTCATGACCCTGAGATCCTGACTTGAGCCAAAATCAAGAGTCAGATGTTTAACCAACTGAGCCACCCAGGCATTTCTACAATATACTGTTATTGCTGGTATTAGGATATTATTAGGATTTAAAACAGATTCTTAAAATATCATATTTTATTTTAATATTTCTAATTAGCACCAGTGTTTATAAAATTTTCCATCATTGTAACTGGTCCATAAAACTAAAAAGGGTAGAATACATGATGGGTCCCATCATTCTGATGGTCTCATTAGAAATGAGGGCAGGGACATTGACCATTGCATTGAAAGCTTAATTCCCAGCTCACAGAAGAGTACCTCACATATAGCAAATATTCAATAAACAGTCATTAAATAGATGAACATGCAATCTGTGATGATCAACTCACATTATGCTGCCTTATTAATAATAAGGACAAAAATTATTAAACAAATTAGGTTGTCTCTGATTTGACCTGATAGGAAAATCATGGCCTTCTACAAATACCCTATATATTTTCTTTATGCAAGCTTTATTATGAAAGACTTGAAACAGAATAAAGAACTGTTTTCAGTTATGGAAAGTACATGTGAAGAAAAATAAACCTTGTAAGGATGAACACCTTTTTCTTAGAATTATTATAATTTTTTTTTTTTTTTTTACTTTCTACCCAAAGCATTCCTCAAATACATGCAAATAGTTGCTGCTAACAATTTATGTCACACACTTTCATTTTGGTACAATGTATTTAAATATAAAAGCAACATAGTTATTGTCTGATTTTTCTTTCTTTTTTACAGTATCCTAAAATATGTGAAAATATCATTTGGCCAAAGTTGTATTTCCAATCTCATTTTTGTTCTTTACATACATAGCCATCATGAAGCAAATAAGCCCTGTACAGAAAATTGAAAAATGCTTATCAGTTTAACCAAAGCACAGGACTTGATTTACAAAGTCAGAGACACATTTCTTTTTATTATAAAACAGAGGAAGTCAAGCCTGTACATTATGGGGAAGTTGAGTTCCTGCTTATGTAGTTGCTAGAAATCTAAGGAGCTGAGTGACAATTCTCCCAGTTACACTCAGCTTTAGATCATTACACAAAACTTGTTTATTGTACCAGCATAATCCTCCCACTTCTTGTTTCCTTTTTTTTCTTTACTTTTTACAAAAAGCATTCAAATGAATCAGAAATGTGCTTATTAGATGACGCATTTGAACTTCTTACAAATCAAAGCAATAGCTCAAAATTTGAATATTTACATTTTGATACAATAATATGAAATTTCAAGCCAAGCCAGATTTTAAGATTCTGACAGTACATTTTTATAAGAAGAACATTATTTAGGTGTCTAACAGTAATCTTACAAAAGGTGTTGTGTTGTTTTCTATTTATTGAACCTATTGTTGTTCTAAATATCCTCTGTGTCTATGCAGTTATAAACCTCACAAAATACTTTTTACTAAAGTTTTCTAGAACATGGAAAGATTCCAGTATTTGGAATGTCTCCATATGGTATATACACACAAACACACACACACCCCAGTTATGTAAGGGCAAGTCAGACTGAAAGAGCAAAAGCCACTCCATGAAATTTCCCTATATCCCTTAATTCCCAAGGTGGAAAGCAGTTTTTGTAAGCCTGGGAGACAAGACAGACAGGGAAAAATGATTGTTTTATACTTATTCTCTGGAGTACAAATCAAGAATTCAAAAGCAACCAGACACATAGTAATATTTCAGTGGTATATTCAGCACAAAATTTGTTTAGCAAACATAGGTTTGATATGCTGAGTCTTTCAGTTTTGCTGAGTAGTTAATGAGGCTCTCTAAAGGGATTTCTTTTTCTTTTTTTTTTTTTTTTAAGATTTTATTTATTTATTTGACAGAGAGAGACACAGCAAGAGAGGGAACACAAGCAGGGGGAGTGGGAGAGGGAGAAGCAGGCTTTCCGTGGAGCAAGGAGCATGATGCGGGGCTTGATCCCAGGACCCTGGGATCATGACCTGAGCCGAAGGCAAACGCTTAACGACTGAGCCACCCAGGTGCCCCTCTAAAGGGATTTCTTGTACAAGGCTAAAAACATAAACTTACCCCTTAGGATTCCCTCACTATAGCACTTCACATTCATAATTTTCAGGAAAGAAAGCTTTTCACAATATGGTCTTTTGATACATCATAGGGTGGATAGATTTTTTTTTTCCTTAAAAAACCTACTATAGGAGCGCCTGGGTGGCTCAGTTGGTTGGGAGACTGCCTTCGGTTCAGGTCGTGATCCTGGAGTCCCGGGATCGAGTCCCACATCAGGCTCCCTGCTCGGCGGGGAGTCTGCTTTTCCCTCTGGCGCTCTTCCCTCTCGTGCTATCTCTCATTCTCTCTCTTTCAAATAAATGAATAAAATCTTCAAAAAAAAAAAAAACTACTATAACCATACTTTCACTTTTTAGGTTCTGCATCTGGACTCTAATTTGTTGGCCTTTCTATGCATGTATTCCTAAAATGTGGATGTAATTGAATTTTCTAGCTAACTATCTAATGAAGACTAGAGTTTTTCAACTTTGGCCTTACTGCCATTTTGGGAAGGATAATTCTTTTTGTGGGGACTAAGCTGTGCAGTCTACACTGTTTAGCAGCATAACTGCCCTCTACCCCTTAAATGACAAGAGTACCCCCCTTTCCAATTATGACAACCAAAAATGTCTCTAGATATTACCTAAAATGTCTGCTGAATCATGGATTGAAGCATGTATCAGAGGACTGTTCTTGGGGCGCCTGGGTGGCTCAGTCAGTTAAGCATCTGCCTTCAACTCAGGTCCTGATCTCAGGGTCCTGGGGTTGAGTCCCACATCAGGCTCCATGCTCAGCAGGGAGTCTGCTTCTCCCTCTCCCTCTTTCCCTACCCCCGGCTTGTGCTCTCTCTCTCTCTCTCAAATAAATAAACAAAATCTTAAAAAAAAAAAAAAAAAAGACCGTTCTTAACAGTGATTAAATGCATGACATTGGGTGGAGTTGGAGGTGTGTGATGTTGTTAGATGAGTAATTAGTCCCAATACACCAGCAAATGACTCTGATCTGTTTTATAACTTTTCTCTTAAATATATCAATTTGTTTTTATTGTTTTAATGTGTCCTTGTAATGAAAGATACATTAGAACAAAATCAACTAATCAATGAATATATGGTCATACATTTACAAGGTCACAATAAAGTACACAACAAGATACTCTCTTTAATAAAGGAGAACATGGGCAGAACTATAAAATGTGGTATTATCAATACATCTGATTCTGAATTTTACAAACTTCTGTAGTTGTGGTGTGCCCTATTTCTAAATAACAACTAAAATCCTGTCCTATCTTATAGCCAAATGGAATCTTTAAGAAATCAGTAGAGTCATTTCTTTAAAATATCCCCAGGGATAAAGAGAAGAGTTAATGTACTCAATGCATCATTACTTCCCAACCTCCTTCAACAGAAAGGAAATTAGTTATTGGTGTACTATAGATATTTCAACACAGTATAATAAATAAATGTACATTATACATATAATTCTAAATGTAATTGAATAAAGTAATTTTGTTTCTAAAGCAACAGAGTTGTCTATCAAACAATTTAAATACATTGTACTTTATACAGCCCTAGTAAAGAATAAAAGATAAGAGTTACAACTTGTAAGAGTTTAAGTGCTCTCCAGTGAGAACCTCCTGGGAAGTGCTGCCACCTGTTGGTCATAGATTGCAATACATAAGATCGCCTCTCCATCTGCTAGAGATTCTGTATAGGTATTCTGTATTAGGTATTCTACTGCGGCTATTTGCACTTATCAATATTTATGAATATAATTTTTTTATCATTTGCAGTCTAGTCACACTTTATTAACATAGTTAGGGTGTATATTATGGTAAAGTTGTCATATGATTAAACTTATAAAAAGTTGCTCCAAAAATGACTAGGCTTTTGAAAGAGTGAAACCTTGCTTGTGATTAGCTAGTATCGAAAAGCAGGTAGGTAAAAAGTGGTACGGTGGGTCACAGACTATTTCTATAACAGTCCCTTGGTATTCAATAGTGGCTTTTACAAAGCCGATCTTGTTAACCTGTACAAAGATGATAATAACTGTTCCGGTGTAGGAAATTGTTGTCAAACTAACAAGTTAGCTGTGGAAACAGATATAATGATGTAAACAAATTAGAAATACCAAAACTAATTTTATTTCTAAAACGAGTGGTTTGTTTTATTGCCAAAGACCCTTCGTATGTAAATAATAGAATAAACATTGTAGCAGGGTACTACAAAACTGACAAGATGCCAAAAGAAGAGCACAGAGAAAAACACTAAATGTCAAACATCCCTTTGGATCTGTTTCTATCTCTGAACTAAAATAAACATGATACATTTGCTGAAATTTAAGAAATCTCACCTGCAAAACGATCAACCACCATAACAACACTGCCTTTAAAGTTATACAATCATTTATCCAATAAGTATTTTAAAGCAAATACTATATGTGCTAGGTAGGTGCTTTGTTAGGTACCAGAACATTTCTGAAAGCATCAAATATGAAAAGGGCTCTTCTCTTGCTGAAAAATGTACTTATCTAAGTACTATTCCATTTTAATTACAGAGAGTTTTGATGAAACCACTCTGCCTTTATTCATAAAATCAGTAGCAACTGGAAGGATTCTGAAATCACTGGACCCTGTGAGTTGCCTCATTGTGGCTGAGGGCTGCAGAACGAAGTGCAAAAGAGTTTCTAAGATTAACATTGTCCAGACAGCCAGAGTAGCAAATGGTGCGAAAAAATCATGACAGACCCAGCTCTTAACAAGGACTTAAACACTTACGAGCTGAGCAACCTTGTTCAAGTCTCTTAACTTTTCAAGGACTGTTTTCTCTTCATTCAGTATCAAGAGGGATACTAGACTCAATGATATTTAAGTTCCTTTTTAACCATAAAGTTCCACTATTCCACATAAGTCTCAATAGTAACTTCGTGTTTAGAAATTATCATGATCATTAATCTTGTCATTTTCTTTAAAAATCTAAATCTTCCTTAACCTTCACAGCTCAGTGGATCCAATGGGGATCTGAGGGTCAGTGGCAGATCAGGTTGCTTTATGTTGCCCCTAACAAGTACTAACAGGAGGAATCACAATGGAGTTTCTGGGTTCCATGGGTGCACTCAGAATCCCTGCCCCTGCCACTCTGCTGCTCTTCAGCCAGCCCCTGTGGATTCATAGAGAGTTTATGAAGAGCTAAGTGAACATAAAAGAAGTTGAAGTAAGCTTACAAGTGATTCCACTGAATATGCTGGCAGGAACTTAAAGCTGAACTGTTGGGACTATCACAGTCCTCCTCAGAAGTGGCACTAAGTGAAAAAAATAATCTCCCTCAAGGATAGAATGTCAAGCAGTATATCTTAGGGTATGTTTTGTCTATAAAAAGATAAAACCAAAAGTCAAGATTTACAAGGTTTCAGGGGTTAATTATCTAACCAGTTGGTCAAAGACATTAAAGGAACAATATTAGAACACCACTGTTAAAGAATTTGGGGAAAGGGGATATGGATAGTGTCTTAGTTCAGTCCGCTATAACAAAGTGGCATAGACTGGGAACTTCAACAACAGACATTTATTTCTCACAGTTCTAGAGGCTGGAAATCTACAATCAAGGTGCCGGCAGATTCAGTTATTGGTGATGGCCCGCTTCCTGGCTTGCAGACAACAACCATTACACTGTGTGTTCATACAATCTCTTCTTTGTACAGGTGTAGAAAGAGAGAGATCTCTCTGTCTTCAGCTTCTTATAGGGGCACACATCTTATCATAAGGGTCCTACCTTTGTGACTTAATTTCAACCTAATCCCCTCCCAAAGGCTCCATGTGCATATACCATCACTTGGGAGTTAGCACATATGAATTTAGGGGAAGCACAAACATTCAGCTCTTAACAGACAGACCTCTCACATTCAGTACAGCCTCTTACCAAGAACTCACTTCAATGCAAAGGAAATAAGCCAACAGGTTGAAGCCTATGGGGTTACTGGTCTTACTACATAAGCCACCACCCTGTAGTAATCAGCTTTATATATGGTGAAATGGTCCACTGAGGACCTGAAAGATAACACCTGTTAGGGATGGGTTTCCATCCTGCATAATGGAATATATACTTTGGACCAGCAACCAGAATATAGTAATATTTTCCCATAAATTGGATTCATGGATCTAGAAGAAAAAGGAACAGCAGTACATATGTACTGGATATACCTAATGACCCTCATTAAACATTGTTCCTATTTGTTTGGCATCATTTTTCCAGTTGCCGGGATAAGGAAATCTCTCCTCTCTCCCGAGTATCTCAAACTACCTGCCTTTCAGCCCACCCCTTGACCCTCTTTGCTAAACCTGGGCACCATTGCTTATTGCACACACACAGTCATTTTCCTGGGTAATGCTGTTGGAGAGCTGACCTGAAGGGACTCCAGTACCATGTAAACACTATGCCCCTAACTACCCATTACCAGAACCTTAGAAAAGCATTGCTTTTCTCTTATCAAAATGATCAGTTTTATTCCCCATAAAGCTCTACACTGTAATCAGAGCTAAGACTTACTCCTAGAGATTCTAGAACTTCACCTCTGCTACCAGCTACAGCAGTTGAGAGGAAAAAAGGATAATGGAACTCGTGGAACACTGCTTGCACAGGATGGCTTCTAAGATGGACTGACTCTTAGCCTTAAGACCTCAGACAATTTACTTGATCCTTTGATTCTCAGTTCTGCCTCCATTCCCTAGATATTTCTCTGAAGTGTGTGGTCATCTTACACAACAAACTAAGGTCAAAGAGTAATTGTCTGTGAAAAAGTGATGAATAAGTATGGATTGGAGCCCAGGTCTTTAAATAATCCTGTCTGTCCACTGAAGACCAAACAGCATAGTTATGTGAGACTGACTTTAGAAAATAATGCTTGGGGCACCCTGGTGGCTCAGTTGGTTAAGCATCTGACTCTTGATTTCAGCTCAGGCCATGATTTCAGGGTCCTGGGATCCAGCCCCACATCAGGCTCTGTGCTCATCAGGGCTTCTGCTGGAGATTCTCTCCCTCTCTGTCTGCCCCTCTCCCCATGCGCTCTCTCTCTCGCTCTCTCTCTCACTCTCTCAAATAAATAAATAAATCTTTAAAAAAAAAAAAAGAACCCTCAAGAGGTCAAGGTGTCAAATGTAGATCTTCATGAAGAAGGTTGTATAGGCACAATTTTAGGCACTGGAATTGTAGCAGAGGCCCAAAAAAACCCAAGTCCAAGAATGTCTAGGTCCTTAATAAGCCTACATTCTAACCAACAAAGTAAGAAAATGGTAAACCAGTCATTTACCTCCTCATAGCAAGAAACGCCATAAAGAAAATAAACAGGGAGATGTGATTTGACCTGAGGTTCACTTAGCTAAGGTAGTTAGAAATGGAGACACTGAGACAATGAAAGTCAAAGCCTGAAATGTTGAAGAGCAGGCTTTCAAAAAGGTGAGGTAGGAGCCTCCCAAGCAGAGTAAACAGAAAATGCAAAGGCTCTCTGATGGGAGGAGGCTTAGAATGCAGTCACTGTGGCTGGGGCACAGTGGAGAAAGGTAGTAAGTGCACAGAAGACGAGATCATAGAATGAGGAAGGCCAGGTCCTGCAGAGTCAGCAAGGAAGGATGAAGAGGGGTCAGAGAGAGTGATCGATACCCTAACTGCAATGAAGCCATTGGAGTGTTTAATCCAGGAATTGGGTATGATCTGATTTAAGCTTATAAAAAATCACTGTGGCTGGTAAGGGGGAAATGAGAGGAAAGAGGGGGATCAGGGAGACTAGTTAGACTACAGCACTGATGGTGGCTAAGAATGAAGTGCTTCAGATGGAGATGGTGAGGAGCAATCAGATCCAAAATACTGGAGGTAGAGCCCATAGTAATTTTTGATGAAGCAGAATGTGGAGTGATTTGGGAAATGGATGATATCCACAAAGAAAGTTTTGACATTTGTATTTTTAAATGCTGGAGTATCCACATAGAAAAATAGTTCTAATATTTTTATCAACTTATCATGATTGAGACTACATCTATGTTAAAGTAGTAGTATATAAGGAGAAATATTTAACCACCATGAGTGATCTTTAAGATATAATTAACTCCAAGTCTTCAGGATGTTATTCTAATCACTTAACACCACTGGCATGAGTTCCAGTTAAAGTCTCTGCCTTGAAATACACAATGTTTTAGTCTATAAGCTCTGTAACACAGTCTATTATAATACAGTGCTGGTGCTAAGAAATTATTTATTTCTATGGAAATGTTTATAAAATCACACAGTAAAAGCAACGATTTCCTTTCATGCTGATATTTGTTTCTTCTCTTTTAGAGTTGTAATTTTATTTTTTATTTATTGATGCTTGCTTATTCATCCATTTATTGAACAAATATTTACTGAGCACCTCCAATGTGGCAGGGAAGGTACTAGTACTTAAGGATAAAATGGAACAAGATGGGTACACAGGGATAAAAGATATTGTCCCTACATCAAGAAGCTTATAATCTAGGGGAGGAAAATTACATGGGTGCACATGCACACATACACACCAAATAGTAATTATGAAGTCCTAATGGCTTTTAACTTTTCCAACAACTTTCAAAAGTTGCGTGTCAAAAAATCTTCTAGTACTAGTACATCCAAAAAATGGAGAAATATAAACTTTTAGGCTTTTGAATCCTGAAATGTTTAGAAATCCCTTTTAAGCTGCTATTTTATCACAGAGAACACTTCAATATATATGTATACCTTAACGGTTTTAAAATAAATTATTTAATTAATTTGGCCCTACTAGAAATACTTTTGGTGATTGCCTCATAGGGTCAAAATCATTCCTTATATGCTAAGCCAGCTAAGAGAGAGGAAACATTCATTACTAAACACAAATCTAAAATGCTTTGAGATGAAAACTACATTCCTTGAGCATTTAAAATACAAATGTCAAAACTGATTAGATTTTTGCTGATTTTATAATCTTTCAAAAATAAGCTCCTTTAGTTTTAATGGAAAGAATCTAACAAACCATGTATACGTTAACTGTTAGAGGCAAAAGACACCTTCGTCTTTGGCTGATTTTAAATTTACACACTGCCTGCTGTACTGAGCAGTTTCTTGAACACAAGAGCCCAGCAGAGAAAAAGGAGCCTTCAAAGTTCCTAACTCAAACTTCTTTTAAAAAATTAAATATGACCCATCCTCCCACGTCCCTCCCCTCTAGTTATACGCAAACAATGAATCATGGAACACTACATCAAAAACCAATGATGTAATGTATGGTGATTAACATAACATAATAAAAAAAATTAAATATGAGAGGAAAAAGAAATGGAAATTCAAGCAATCCCATGCCCCCAGAGTGAAAAAATGGATGCAATAGGGGAGTTTTAAAGAAACAGCTTTATACACACATCACCGATCATTATACAGCTTCCTTCTTGTATTTCAGCATTAAAATTTGAGTTTAAAGTGAGTCAGGAGGGTAAAAGTATTTATGAGGATAAATGCTTCACCCAGGAGGTAATTTAGATAAAGTACATATTTGCACTTACACTCCCAATCACTCCAAAAAGCAGCATCATTTCCCAATACGAGGACACTAGTACATGTCAGAGTGTATTTTGGAAGGAATTTCTCCCAGGACCTTGATAACACAAGTGCAGACAAAATAAATAAATCTGTCAGTGTGAACTAATTACCCACAAAACCTGTTCCCAGGGTCGGCTTTTGTCCTCTCACTCAGGCCCTTTGACACTGGGATTCTTCACCATGGACAGTGAGAAGAGGCTGGGCTCGGCAGAGCAGAGCAGGTCCTGACTGCGTGCAAGTCACAGCCAGGCATCTGCACACGAATGTTTTACCTGGGGTCTGCTGCCCAGGCCTCTCGCCCTCCCTCCCCATGACAGCCTGCTCCTCAAATCCTCCCCGATGGCACTCTGTGTTGATAAAGTCTTGACAAATATCTGTCTGAAATATCACAGAGCTGTTGAAAGCTCAATTAATTTCACTTAAAATAGAAACAATATCTGGATTTCATTCAAATCCCGTTTGATGTGTGTGTCAGCCCGGGATCTATCAAAAAGCTGGTGGGACTCTTTCAGTAGCATTTCACTAGATCCTACCCACATAAGAGGCTCAACTGAAAAGTTAGCACTTGTATGATGAAAAGTGCTGCCCCTTTCTTAATCCCTAAGCCTTAACACTTAGTTTCCCCCGATTTTCTCCATGTTCTGTTTCTTATTTCTCACGGCTCTCCACATATTTTAATGACATCAAAATATATCACATAGCACAGGAAATTGGAGTTTCCTACATTGTAGTGCATATTAGTGGATACTGGAAATGAGCAAGAGATTTGTCATCTTGGTGGTAATGAATTCTCATAGTCTCCAGTATTATGTCACTATTTCAGTAAGTTTACCTTTCCTTTTGACTCAAGATGGATTAAAGTAGTTATAACTCAAATGCTATCCATCTACAGGGTAAAGAGATCTGGTATTTCTCAGAGAAAGCCTATGGAGGTAAAGAGGAAAGTTTTCCACTTCCCTTTAACCTCTTTTGACGCCCTTTTATTCTTTCTAACACTTCCTCTCTAACATCTGAAATATGATCTCTGAACCATAGAATGTGAAGAAAAGAGCCCAGAACATTTTTTTATGAGACCAGATCTTTTTGCTAGACACTCCTGAGAAAAGAACAGAAAAAACACAATTAATAAAACCACTTGTACATGAAAGAATTATGATACATCATGCAGGTCATTAAATAGGGAAAATTCCCCCTTGCCACATCTTCAGGTTGGTTTGGGCAAACTCCTACATCAACACAGAGGGATGGGCTACAGGATCTCTATCAATTCTTCCCAGCTCCATGATTCTCTTTCTGAGAGAGATAAAAATGCAAACACAGAGATAGCAGCGTGTATTTAGGGAGAATAAAATTGCCTAATTTTTTAAAGGTGTCTGTTGCGGTATGTTTTTGAGTTAAAGTTATTGAAAATGTTTTACAGAAATAATTTTTCTCATTATACGTTAACTCCAAATTAGACATGCCATTAAGACAAACGATGCTAAATACACTCAAAACAATGAGAATACTTATTTAATTGTTTTAATCTCAGTGCACAGTATTTTGTGCATTGGGTAACGGTATGTTTTTACATACTAGGGAATAAAAGAGCCAGGTTCTACCCAATTCCAAATTAACTCTCCAGTTTTAAGGTGGGAACTTAATTGGCCCAAGGCTCTTTCTGAACATTAGGACAACATTTCACATAGTTTAAGGAATGAATTCAAATGAGAAAAGACCAAGATCTATGACTTTATAATCTTTACCTTATTTTATTAAAAAGCTGTTTATTTGGTATGTACTCTGTGCAAGGCAATGTGCTAGCAGTAATGAAACAAAATTTTAAAATTTACATGTTGCTTGAAAATGAATTTTGGAGGGTCCTTAACATGGATAGAGTACATTTGAGTAGCAGGCACTTTACCTATATCATCTCATTTAATAAACACAGAAATTCTGTGAGCTGGTTTTATAGGACATGGAAGAAAGCACACGTCTGAGAGATCCTGTCTCACATGGGTCTGCACATTTAGTAGGTGGCAGAGTTTAGATTTGATTCTGGGTATGAATGGCCCAAAGCCACTGAAAATTCTCTCATATAATTCTGCTAAATGGTTTGCAATGATGATCCAATGGCTAGAAATTATCAGAAGATTCCTTGATTATTTGCTCCCTTATCGTATTTAGGTTCACAGGAATGAATAAAGTCAAGTGTACTTAGAATCATAAAAGCAGGAAGAAATCTCATATATCCAGGTAAGATTAAGTGCAGCTGAAAATAAGAGAAAAAATCTCATAATAACAGTGGCTTAAACAAGGTAGAAATGTATTTCTTTCAAGTAAAGAAAATCTGCAAGAGGACAGCATAGCATTGGTGTGGATGCTGCATAAAGTGTTCAGTGTCATGGGTGCCTTCCATTATCACCAAATTGCCATCCTTAGGTATAGTTTTCTGTGCGATTCAATATTGCGGCCAGAGTTCCAGCCACCACATCTGCATTCCAGGCAGCAGGATGAAAGAAGAAAGGAATGAAGAAATGCTCAGCCTCTCTGTTTAATCCTTGAATTTACTCCTAAACCTACTGTTCACTGACTAAAATCATATGTCTACACCTTGTTAAAAATATTAAGGAAGGAGAATGGATATGAAGAGGCAATAAAAAATGTCACATTTGAGGGCGCCTGGGTGGCTCAGTTGGTTAAGCGACTGCCTTCGGCTCAGGTCATGATCCTGGAGTCCCTGGATCGAGTCCCGCATCGGGCTTCCTGCTCGGCAGGGAGTCTGCTTCTCCCTCTGACCCTCCCCTCTCTCATGTGCTCTTTCTCATTCTCTCTCTCTCAAATAAATAAATAAAATCTTTTAAAAAAAATGTCACATTTGAGAAAGTCTGTATCAAAGCTAACCATCTCATCATACCTAGAGTTTAGCTTTATTATTATTTTTTTTCAACCACTGATTTTCATGTGGGGAAGGGAAGCAGAGAGACTACAATGGACTCTCACCTTCTCCCTTCCTGGTGTCCTGCATCTCCCTTAGGTTGCCATGTGAGGATGTGCAGGATGGGCTGACATTCAGCCCAGACACCGGTTGCTGAGAAAGAGACCCCGCAGGACTACGTCCATTTATAAGCATACTTCTTTTTCAAAGACTCACCAGGGCCTGTCTGAGCCAGACACACCCTTGGCCTTGGAAGCTATTTGTCATCATCAAGGTGGCACTGGCCTTTCTGCTCCCATGTCAGATCTGGTGTAATAGATTTACAGGAATTTCCGAATTATTTCCAAGTTGCACTCTTATTGGTAAAATCATAAATAAAAATTTATAAGCACTCTAGATACATACAATGGCTTTTTTATAGGTTATATACATGTTCTAATAAACTAATCTATTATGTATAAATAAAACATAGGATAAAATGTCAGAATATCAATGCAATAATAATGTACTATGAAACACAAATTAGAAAACAAACAGTATGGGCGCCTGGGTGGCTCAGTTGGTTGGGCAACTGCCTTCGGCTCAGGTCATGATCCTGGAGTCCCGGGATCCAGTCCCCGCATCAGGCTCCCTGCTCAGTGGGGAGTCTGCTTCTCCCTCTGACCCTCCCCCCTCTCATGCTCTCTCTGTCTCATTCTCTCTCTCAAATAAATAAATAAAATCTTTTAAAAAAACCAAACAGTATGTGGTAGTTCTAATCTCTTTTTCCTGGATACCAATGGAACTTCTTGTCCAGTCCTTGGGAGAGGCACCCCCATTTTGAGAACTGCTGTTCTAGAATATGAATCTTGGTTCTAAAAATGTCTCCTTAACTCTATACCCACCCACCTCTAAACTCTTCTTCCTCTATGATGGCGTTCAGCTGAATCATCTCCATTGAATGCGCCCAGGCAGCTGCAGCTCTCCACAGAAGCCCTCGAGCAGCATTTCCAAATGAAGGGCTGTATCTTAGAACATGACAACATATTTTAAATGAAAAAAAGGTTTTTAAATGCACACTGATTTCCTTACACTGACCTAAATCCCTCCCGGTGGAGTTTAAGGCTTCCATATCCTGGTCTGTCAATAGTGGGAGTGGAGAACATCTGCTACCGTTCTATGTGTATAATTTCTTCAAATGACATGCCTATTGCTATTATATGAAATGGCCATTTGTCTGATTGTAAGGCATTTATTAATTAGCTGTTGGAGTCCTAGTGCATTTTTCTGATCAGAATGATAGAGTTACTGGGATGCAAATCTACCAAGGATATATAACCATCTAATGAGTGTTCTTAGACTGTTTTAGCAATTCAAGACGAAGTCTGTGAATTCAGCCCAAGCACCCAGCAGACTGCAAAGCTACAACTTAGGCAGGCATATAGGTTCATTCAACTCCGCTCCAGTCATAAAGACACAGGCACACAAGAGATCCCAGGGGACTAGAGAAAGTTTTACGATGCCAGCTGTCATTCGACTATTCCAATGTTACTTAGATCATCCTTGTAATTCTCCGGAGCCTGCGTTCTCCAGAAGAGTCTACGGACAGTGCAAATGATCCCCTGCAGGATTGGCAGGCTCAGTCCTCCTTGCCTTTGACATCAATCCAGAGCAAGACTGCTGTCTTTTCATACCTCAATTCCCTCTAGAGTGTGCCCTTGATGGGACCAGTGAAGCCCTCCCGTCATTAAGTTTGGCACCGTTAGGAGCATGTATAATTTTAAAAGTGCTTAGGTAAATCTGTATGTTATATAGGCAACATTCAGAAAGACTGAACTTCTAACAAGTACAATTCACCACAGTTTTCTTTGAAGAAGACCAAGAATCCTGCCAAATAAATTATGCATTATTTTTCTCTCTGTGGTTAAAAAAAATTATGAACCTGACTGATGTTAGCATCCTATAGCCTCAAAATGCAACTGTGATATCTGTTTTTAGAGATTCATTTTGGTAGGGTGGAGGTTGGAGGGAACTCTTTAGAGAAGTAGATTGAGGTGAAAGCAAATGTCCCAGAGAAAACCATGATTACCCAAGACTGAGGGGTATTATTTTGATGGGTCTTTCAAATGATGGGGAGCACTACCTTGTTCTCATGACATGCTCCTGGAAATTTATAGCATGCAAAGAAGAAAACATGCTAAACCCAGAAAGCCGGATAACAGGTCCTCAGCAAGACATAGTGAAAATAAGACAAATTCTCTTAAGATAGCAGGCCTCTAAAGCAATTCTTGTATGTGTCGCTTTGTCTCTATGTGTCATAATTTCTCTCAAATATACCTAGCAATAAAATTGCTGGTCCTGAAAGTATAAACATATTAGACATTGTGAAACTGCCCTCCAAAGATGTACTAATTTACCACCAATCGGCAGCATAGCACGACACTTTCCATTTTCCACATTCTTAATATATGACATTGTCAGACTTGTATGCATTTGCCATCCCGATAAGAACGCTGTGGTGCTTCGCTGGGGCTTATATTAGTTTCCTATTACTGCTGTAACAAATTACCACAAACAAAGTGGCTGACGACAACACAAGTATATTATTTTCCAGTTTTGAAAGACAAAAGTCTGAAATGGGTCTCAGATCAAGGGGTCAGTAGGGCTGCATTCCTTTGAGGGATTCTACAGGTGAATTTGTTTCCTTGCCTTTTCTAGCTTCCACAGGCTGCCTCGTTCTTTGCCTGGTGGTCCCTTCCTCCATCTTCAGAGCCAGCAGCATTCCAGAGCCAGCAGCATTCCAGAGCCAGCAGCAGATTGCTCTGCTCTGACTCTGCTGCTTGTTCTCTTCCACTTACAAGGATCCTTACAATTACCTAAAGCCCACTCCAGTAATCCAGGATAATCTCCCCATCTCAAGGTCTGTTGACGAGCAAACTTAATTGCTCCTTTGCACTGTAAATGAACATAATTGCAGTTTCTGAGGACATGTTTGGGGGCCATTATTTTGCCCAACAGAGGGCTTAATTTTGTATGATCTTGGTTACCAGTGAAATTGAATACTTTTACATGATTTTTGACTATTTGAGTTTCACCTCTGTGAATTTCCAATATTTTGCATTGAGCTCTTTCTTTTTTTATAAGATCTGCCAAATCTCTTTGTATTTTCAGGTTTCCAATCATTTGTAAATTATATGTATCAAATAACATCTCCACACCTCTGGTTTGTCATTTTCCTTTCTTTTGATGTCTGTAATTCAGAAGTGCTGTTGTTCTTAATGTTGTTGTTGCTTTAATGCAGTCAAATGTATCACCTTCTGGTTTATAGTTTTGGTGGCTCAAGAAATTTTTCCCTCCCCTGAAGATAGCTTTTCTATATATTGTTTCCTAATTGTTTTAAGCTGTTATATTGGATGCAAATACTTTTTGTATATTAATTTGATTTATTGGAACTTGTTCTCCCTTATTAGTTCTAATAGTTTATATGTAAATTTTGTTGAATTTTCAAGGTAAGTGATTATATTATCTTCAGATAAGGTGAGTTTTTGTTTCTTCCTTTCCAATTCTTGTACATTTTCTTTCTTTTACTTTTCTTACTGCTAACTTTAAAAACAATCTTGAATAAAAGTAATAATAGCAGGCACTTAAAATTGCTTGAGTTTGAAAAAATTATTTCTAAAATCTTCTTAAATATATTTCTTCCTCTAAGTTTGTGGTAGATATCTCTTACAAAGTTAAGTAAATTTCCTCTGGTTATATTTTGATAAGAGTTTTGTCATAAATAGTTGTTAAATTTTATTCAATAATTTTTCTATTGCTTGACTGATTTTTTCTGCTATAAAACAATTTTAAAGGCAAGTGTAGATTATTTTTATAATATCAGCATAATTATATTTTAGCTCACATCGGTTACATTTTTTCATGAATTGCATCAATATGTAAAATATGCTTTTAATTTAAAAAAAAATTTTTTTAGTAGAGTTGACATACAGCATTACATTAGTTTCAGGTGTACAATATAGTGATTCATATCTTAAGCTATGCTCACCACAAGTGTAGCTACCATCTGTCCCCATACAACACTATTACAATATCATTGACTATATTCCTTATGCTGTGACTTTTATTTCTGTGACTTATTCATTCCATAACTGGAAGCCTGTATCTCCTACTCCCCTTCACCCATTTTGCCCACTGACTCATGTCCCTTCCCTCTGGCACCGTCAGTTTGTTCTCTATATTTATAGGTCTGATTCTGCTTTTTGTTTGTTTATTCATTTGTTTTGTTTTTTAGATTCCAATATAGGTGAAATCATATGGTATTTGTCTTTCTCAGTCTGACTTATTTCACTTAGCATAATACCCTCTAGATATTATCCACGTTGTCACAAATGTCAAGATCTCATCCTTTTTATGGCTGCATAATATTCCATTGTGTGTGTGTATGTGTGTGTGTATATATATACATACTACATCTTCTTTATCCTTTTGTCTATCACTGGACACTTAGGTTGGTTCCATATCTTGGCTATTTTAATAATGCTGCATTAAACATGGAGGTACATGTATCTCTTCAAATTAGTGTTTTTGTCTTCTTCAGGTAAATACCCAGTAGTGGAATTATTGAATCATATAGTATTTCTATTTTTTAATTTTTTTGAGGAAACTCCATACCGTTTTCCACAGTGGCTGCACCAATTTGCACTCCTACTGACAGTGCATGAGGGTTCCTTTTTCTCCACATCCTCACCAACACTTGCTATTTCTTGTCTTTTTGATTTTAGCCATTCTGACAGGTGTGAGGTGATATCTCATTTTGGTTTTGATTTGCATTTCCCTGATGATTAGTGGTGTTGACCACCTGTATGTTTCTTTGGAAACATGTCTATTCAGGTCTTCTCACCATTTTTTAGTCAGGTTGTTTGTTTTCTTTGGTGTTGAGTTGTATAAGTCCTTTATATATTTTCGATATTAACCCTTTATCAGATATATCATTCACATATAACTTTCCCCACTCAGTAGGTTACCTTTTTTGTTTTGCTGATAGTTTCTTTCACTGTGCAGAAGATTTTTATTTTGATGTAGCCCCAATAGTTTATTTTTGTTTTTGCTTCCCTTGCCTCAGGGGACCTATCTAGAAAAATGTTGTTACAGCCAATGTCAAAGCAGTTACTGCCTGTGTTCTCTTCTAGAATTTTTATGGTTTCAGGTCTCACATTTAGGTCTTTAATCCATTTTGAGTTTATTTTTGTGTATGGTGAAAAAGAACGCTCCAGTTTCATTCTTTTGCCCATAGTTGTTCCAGTTTTCCAAGCACCATTTTTTGAAGAGACTATCTTTTCCCTATTGTATATTCTTACCTACTTTGTGATAGATTACTTGACCATAATGGTGGCTTTACTTCTGGTCTCCCTATTCTACTGATCTATGTGTCTATTTTTTTGTCCCAGTACCATACTGTTTTGATTACTAAACCTTGTATATCTCGAAATCTGGAATTGTGATAACTTCAGCTTTGTTGTTCTATCTCAGGATTGCTTTGGCTATTCAGGGTCTCACATGGTTCCATGCAAATTTTAGTATTATTTGTTCTAGTTTTATGAAAAATGCTTTTGGTATTTTAATAGAGATTACATTGAATTTGTAGATTGCTTTGGGGAGCATGAACATATTCCATACAATATAAATTCTTCCAATTCATGAGTATGAACTACCTTTCCAATTGTTTGTGTTATCTTTAATTTCTTTCATAAGTTTTTTATAGTTTTCAGGTCTTTCAGCTCCTTGATTAAGTTTATTCAGAAGTATTTTATTCTTTTTAGTGAAATTATAAGTGGAATAGTTTTCTTAATTTCTCTTTCTGCTACTTTATTAGTGTGTAGAAACACTACTGATTTCTGGATATTAATTTTGTATCCTGCAACTTTACTGAAATCATTTATTACTTCTAACAGTTTTTTGGTGGAGTCTTAAAAGTTTTATTAGTGTCATGCCATCTACAAATAGTGAGAGTTTAACTTCTTCCTTACCAATATGGATGTCTCCTTTTTTTTTTTTCTTGTCTAATTGCTGTGGCTAGGACGTCTAGTACTATGTTGAATAAAAGTGGTGAGAGTGGACTTCCTTGTCTTGTTCCTGCACATAAAGGAAAAGCTTTCAGTTTTCCACCTTTGAGTATGATGTTAGCTATGGGTATTTCTTATATGCCCTTTATTATGTTGAGGTATGCTACCTCTAAACCCATTTTATTAAGAGTTTTCATCAAGAATGGATATTGGGAGTGCCTCCATGGCTCAATCGGTTAAGTGTCTGGTGCTTGATTTCAGCTCAGGTCATGATCCCAGGATTGTGAGATTGAACCCCACATTGGGCTCCATCTCAGTGTGGTGTCTGCTTAAGATTCTCTCCCTCTACCCCTTCCCCCACTTGTTCTCTCTAAATTAATTAATTAATTAAAATCTTTAAAAAAGAAGAATGGATATTGCATTTTGTCAAATGTTTTTTCTGCATCTATTGAGATGACCATATGATTTTTATCCTTCATTTTGTTGATGTGGGGTATGATTTTGACTGACTTGTGAATACTGAAAACATCCTTTCATCCCTGCAATAAATCCCACTTGATCATGGTGTATCATTGAATGAAGTTTACTAATATCTTGTTGAGGATTTTTGCACCTATGTTCACCAGGGATATTGGCCCATAGTTTTCTTTTTTGTGGTGTTTTTGCCTGGTTTGGTATCAGGGTAATGCTGACCTCATAGAACATATTTGGAAGCTATCTTTCTTCTTCTATTTTTTGGAATAGCTTGAAGAGAATAGGTATTCTTTAAATGTTTGGTAAAATTCACTTGTGAATGCATCTGGTCATGGTCTTTTATCTTTTGGTAGTTTTTTTATTACAAATCACTTTTGTTTCTAGTAATTTGCCTGTTCAGATTTTTTATTTCTTCCTGATTCAGTTTTGGAAGATTATATGTTTCTAGGAATTTATCCAATTCTTCTAGGTTGTCCAGTTTTTTGTAGTATTCTCTTATAATCCTTTGTATTTCTGTGATGTCAGTTACAGCTCCTCTTTTGTTTCCGATTTTGGGTCCTTTCTCTTTTTTTCTTGATGAGTCCAGCTAAAGGCTCATCAATTTTGTTTATCTTTTCAAAGAACCAGTTCTTGGTTTCATTAATTTTCTCTATTGTTTTTTAGTCTCTATATCATTTATTTCTGCTTTGCTCTTTATTATTTCCTTCCTTCTACTCACATTCAGCTTTGCTTGCTCTTTTTCTAGTTTCTTTAGGTGTAAGGTTAAATTGTTTATTGAGCTTTTTGTTACTTCTTGAGGTAGGCTATATATTAAATTATCAATAATAAAAAAGTTAATTAACCATGCTACAGGAAAGATTAAGTTAACTTTCTATTCTCTCAAGAGAAACTACAAAATCATTGCCACATAAAGAGATGATCAGAAACCAAAGATGTAGGGGGAAAGTAGTACAAAGATATTATTTTCCTGGGATTTGTGATGTTTGTAGTATTTGTCAGCTTTTTAAATTTTTAATTTATTATAACATCTCCATCTAATTAAATATTTTATATCCACAGATTTGCATTCTTTGTCTTAAAAAAGAGTTCCAATATTATGTAAGCTTCAGACTTCATAAGACCTGAATCCACCTTGGCAAAGAATAAGGAAATATATCAGTTTGAAGGTCAATATTCAGAGCAGGGGATAGTACAACATGCTCTCAGAGTAGTATAACATGCTTCCTAAGACGCCAAAGTTCCTCTGGAGAAAACATTGCTATTCCAGATACCACTTGCCCAGAGACAGGATTCCACCAGACACGAAAAGCTCATCTTGACTGCCTTCATGGGAACAAGGCTAAACTTGTCCTGTCCTTCCCATAGACTTTACCTAACTTCTGGAGACAATGGCAATGGGCCTGTCTGCCCACCAGATCCTAATAACTGAAGCAAATCAACACACACAAACACACATGCCTTTATTTTTACTGCAAAACTTGGTAAATTAGAGCCTAGTTTTTAGCAGTAATTCTCAGCAGGCCCAAGCTTTAGGTCAGTCTGACGACCACACCTGTGTTCTCCCTCTAAATACTCCATAAATGTTCCATTTAAATGGTGAAAAGGATACCCTTCACAAAACAAAACTTACAAAAACATTGAATATCTTTAAGACACATATTTTCTGAATCCTATTTTTTATTCCACTTTCAACACAGAAATATAATGAACAAGAATGAGATTCGGCCTGGGTCTAGTAATTAGATTAAATCCGAAAGCAGACATTTTCTCAAAGTCAATTGCTACCTGCAAACCATATAGGAGATTACAGTACTGTGGCAACACCCATCTTTATTGTATGTTATTGTAGCCAGGTTTTTAGAATTAGTGTCTAACAACCACTGATGCCTATTTCACAGGCAAATGGGTGAGTTTCTGTGTCGCACAACTTGGACCACGAGAAGAAGTAAATAGAGAGATAAGGAGAATGGGAGCTTTTTTTTTTTTCTGTTTACATACAGCACCTTAAATAGTAAGCAACACTCAACCTAAAGTAAAAGGTCAAAATAGATCTGAAATCTTCACCCTCTCAAGCTTTTTTTTTTTCATACCATATCAGACAAAGCTTGTGGCCATTATTAAATGTGTGTGAGGCTGCTAGTAGAAGCCAGAGAGGTGTTCCGCCCTACTTTTCTCAGCTCTGCTACTGGAGCTATCACTGTAACTGACAAGAGCCCTGTCCTCTCTTGCCAGGAGGCAAAACTAGTCCAGGGAGCGGCACTCAGAGTGACTGCACATTCTTTCCTTGGAGCTATGACAAGAGCTGATCTGTGCTGCCAGGTCCACTTATGCAGACCATCACTGCCCCCTTGTTTTTCAGAGTATGCTAGAAGCCCTGACTTCTTAATAGAGTGCCGAAATAAAATCTGCTGTATTAAATAAGGATGAGCACGGATTGATACATTTTATTCTAAGAGCTTAGTCAAGTCAGATCTTAGATTGTGTCTAGTAAATAATTATTTATAGAGTGAATAACTCTTCCCCTGGAAAAAATACAGGGCAGCGCTGCCAAGCTAATCAACTTAAAATGATTATGTAAATTGAATAACTTTCATTTTTCTTTTAGGCTAGCCTTTCAAGTCACTATAAAAAGACATCAGCCTACTTTCTTACCTCCTTTCCCCCTTTCTTACAGAGCTTATACCCTTACAGTTAAATTAGCATATTTTCTTACTTAGCTTATTAATCTAAGGCATTCAAAAGATTCAAGTGAGGAAAAATGGCTGTGCATTGGAGGACTACCTTACCTTTAATGTTCAATTAGCACCTGCTAGTAATGGCACACACAAAATCTGCAGAATAAGGCATTAATTATTTTATGGGTTTCTCACGTAACAAAAAAGAAATACTATATAAACTTGGAGTGTTGCTTAGAAACTTATTTTAATACATTCCTAATATAAATGAATAAATAAGAAATCCAATGGAAATTACCATAGGTATTTTTTCTTTTATGTTATAAATATTTTTCCAATTTTTTGTCAGTCATATCATATTGCATAATCAGCCATTATTCTTCGATATTAAAATGGTAAAAATCACTTCACCCAATATCTCTTTCACATTGTGATTTACTGTTCAGTCATTAAAAGATTCTCTTGCATGCTTGTAAAGATGTCTAGTCTTTAATTAATTTGATATGTTTGGCCCAATGTAACAATGCACAGCATATAACATCATGATTCTGTATAATTCTGGAGCTTAATGCATCCTCAGACATCATTCTTTTTTTGCAAATGAGTTACCTGAGGCTGAAAGAAGTCCTGTGACTTACCCAAGGTCAAACGTTCCATTACCACAGGTCAGCGCTAGAACAGAGTCCCTCAACTCTCAGTCCAGTGTTGCTCTGTTACAGTGTGGCACCCACAGTACGGTAGAGACCTTGGGAAAGAAAGATTGATTTCAAAATATAAAAATGGCTAGACTTCAAAAATTGCTAAAGTTGTGCTGTTTAGTTGGCATTAGATTAAAATGCGATCCAAATAACCAAGCAAAATTGTACTAGTAATTCTGATGACTCCTCAGCATTTGAATTATTACAAGATAACTTTATTTTTTTTAAAGATTTTATTTATTTATTTATTAGAGAGCGAGCGAGAGAGAAACAGCATGAGAGAGGAGAGGGTCAGAGGGAGAAGCAGGCTCCCCGCTGAGCCGGGAGCCCGATGTGGGACTCGATCCCAGGACCCTGGGATCATGACCTGAGCCGAAGGCAGTCGCCCAACCAACTGAGCCACCCAGACGCCCGTTATAACTTTAAAAGAAACTAATTATGTTTTAAAAATTGGCATCAGATAAATGATTCATTTATTCGTGCGAAGTGTTTAATGCAAAGTGCTTAGTTGGTCTTTTACCTTAAAATAAATGCTGACTACTAAAGTGTTTACAATAGGTACATCTTGTTATCTAGATTTCTAGTGGAAATGTTTAAGTTGGATAGATTTAAGGGAGCTATGTGTTGATATGAGAAATTAAAGCAATAATAAAAGAATGGTTGTTAAAAGTATTGTTAAGTTGTTTAAAAAAAATGTAGAGAAAAACCTATTACAAATGGCTTTAATAAAAATGAAATAAATAGACCATGTTTGACTCACCATCAATTAAAATGACTACTAATTTAGTTATTGACATTTTACTATTGATTTTTCTCCCATAATGGAGCTAAGTGGGGTAAATATAGTATGATATGTAAAAACATTGTTAATATAATATGGTATGTGAGAATATTGAACTTCTCTTTTAATAAAAGTGTGATCTGCAAGAAATTCTAAGTCAAAATACTCTGTGCATGAAGGTGATGCTGATTTCTTAACTTGCTTATATGAAATTTAGCCCAGGAGGATAATCTAAGAAATTCAAGTACTCAATAAAGTTTGTGTTCTCATTTGAATAATTCATCCTTACATCTAGCTGCAGTATCTGGCAACTTTCCACTCTCATGTCCCCAAGTTACTCATTATGAAAAATTATTTACCTCAAAAGTACATATCATTAGTCTGCAGAAAAAGTTTACATTTAAAGAAAAGAAATTTTTGTTACTAGCATAGAGTTGGTGCTTGTGTTCAAAAAAGCAAGAGTTCTCAATATAAAACAATTTAAAGTTACTAAAAGTCATTTTATTTTTTTCAAAGTCATTTTAAAGTCAATAAAAAACATTAAAACATTACCACATCTATTAAGTAATCCTAAAAATAACGATCTTATTCAATAACCAATAACTTTGGTATATAAAAAAATGCTCAACTTTCATATGGAATGAAGATTTCAATTTGAAAAATATTGACTCAAAACTGAACCCTTCTACACTGTTCCTGCCAATCTTCCCTGTCTCCACTATCCTCTAATTCCCTAAATGTAACCACAATACATCCAGGTTTTCACAACTAGGAACCACCTGGATTCCCTCTACCTTCCCACAATCCACTAGCACATGTTATCAGTTATCCAAAATAGACATTAAACCCTAATCTGTGTCCCCATAATTTTAAAAATAGCTTCAAAATACTGTTCCTGCTTTTGTTCTTGAGCCTCTGAAGTCTGTTATCCACTCAGTGGCAAGAGTGATTCTTTGAAATGTTCTTTGAATCCTGCATGCATGTAACTAAAACCCTTCAAAGTTTTTCTACTGCATTTGGGGAAAAAAAATTACAAAAAAATTATCATGGCCCTGCCTTATCTGTAATTATAGAACCCTGCAATCTTATCAATGCCTTCCTTAGTCTTGTGAAGCACATTTCCTCCTTTTCGACGTATGTGCACATGCCATTTCTTCTGCCAAGAGTGCTTTTCTTTCTTTTCTCTGCATGGCAAGTTCCTTCTCACTGGTTGTATATCAGCTGAAATTTCTCCTCCTCAGAAAGACCTTCCCTCTCCCCTCTATCTACAGTAGGTTCTCTGAATCCAACCCACTCGATGCATGCTGCCCTCTTACACTCCACCTCAGTATCAGTTGTTTAGATCATTCACCTGTCACAGTCTATAATTCTTTGATCTGATTGTTTACTGCTTATGGATCAGCCTGTCTCCCACCTTAACTGTAACCTCCTTGAATGAGAGGGACCATTTCTTCGTAAGTTTGCCAAAGTATTTCCAATGTTTAGCAAAGGTACTCAGTAAATATTAATTAACGACTAATTGGTAAAGATGTGGGTAAAACGTTAAAACTCTCACATATTTAAAACTTTCCATGCTTACAAAAATAAAAACCAAGAGTTCTTAAGCTTCCAACTTAAAGAAAGATAGAATCTCTATGGGTAAATAATCTTAAGCCTGAGCAGAACACATCCTAAGTACTTCTCTTCCCATGTACTGTTGACTATTCAGGATATTTTTATTGGAATCTTCCACGGGTATTGGAAGTTAACAAGGAATTCAAGTGAAGTCTTTTTTGAGGTACTACATGTCTTTGTCATTTCACTACAGAAAAAATTTCTTTATGGAGATGTGTCTTCTGAAGAACAGCAATTTCAAGATCAAAGGATATCCAGTCACAATGGGCAGGTTATTCATAAATTGTGATGGATTTTTTGCTGATATTGATGAGCCCCCTATAACTTGCATGCATTGGTGATACAGCTGGCAAGACTCCGCTATCTCAGGCTCTGGACAGGAGGTTTTCCTCACTATGGAGCTAATTAAGCCACACAGGGGCTCCAACCCCTGAACTTGCCCTCATTAGCACCATGCTGTAGCCAACAAAGCCAACTAGCCAGACAGACTGAAGGCCAAAACACTCCTATTGACATTCCACCTCTCATTTTCAATCAGAGAGGAATCAGCTTTTGATATTTACCTAAAAGCCCGGTGATAAATTCCACAACTTAATCAAACAGATATTTCAAATGGGATGCCAGAGTAACAGCTCAAACATCTTTAGGCTTTGCAGATAAGGTCTGTTTTGCTGTTCTCTGAATTATGCCATTTTCCCAAATAAACTGTGCTTCAGTTGGAAAACTCATGACTAAAGCACAGAGGGCCTCATCTAGCAGATAAAGAATATTAGATAAGGATAAAGACAGAAAATGCCCCCCAAATCTATTAGACCTATAAAAATTAAATAAATACTATGGTTAATGTCACTAATTGATTACAGTGCTATTTTTCTCTTATATATTTTCCTAAAAAGTGAAGAATCACACATGTATGTATATATGTATGTACATTGTGTATATACATATATTACAACAATTACAGAATGTTATTACTATATATTTTCCCCATACTCTCAATGAAACAAGTGAAAGAGTATAGTATTGATCACTCTCAATAAATGGGCATCCTACTCTGAGTTTTGGATGCTCTGAAATCTGTGTTGTTTACTTCACTTGCACTCTTTCTGTTACTTATTTTGTGCTCAAGTGAACATTTTTACCCTTGATGATTTGCAAAAAAGAGTATAACTGGTAGTGCTGAACCTCTCAAAGAAAACAGTAGAAGAATTATTAGGCTAATGTTTGTAGCAGATTAAGGAAATAGTACAAGAAGTAAAAGGTAGATCACAGAGAAATTAGGAAATGGTTGAAGTACTTTGACATTTTGAAGGGCATAATGAAAATCATTGCAGTCTGGGGTGGAATATGACCTGACCAACAGTCATTTAAATGATATCTGGATGAAATTTCAGGCAAAATCATATTATGACTTTAGAAGATTAGAAGTGAACCAAAGAGCCACCAAGAAATATACTAGAAACTACATCTTCTTAGGGACTATGTTGCATTATTCATGTACAGCCCTCCTACTTCTAAAAATGCATTCCTTATGCTAAATAAGATATGTCTACAAAGTACTAACTTTGTAGCAACACAAAAGCTTTCAACTATGCTTGTATGAATTGAGATCATCTGAAAAATTTTATGGAAGAATCAAGAGAATAACTAGATGTTTCATTAGAAGACTCTGTGGTCTCAAAAGCTGATTTTTTTTTTTTTTAAGATTTTGGTTGGACTTTCAATGTTAGACATGACAGAGTAACTGACATCATGGCCCTTCCATCATAAATAAATATAAAATTGGACAAAATACATGAAGCAACTGTTTGCAGTCTTTGTACAACAGATAATACAGGATGATGACTTCCAATTACATAACATTTGCAAGAAATATATTTAAATATGAAAACACAGGCAGGTAAAAATAAAAGAATGAACATAGATATGCAAATACTTAAGGCTGGAATGACTATGTTACTATCAGAAAAGTAGATTTCAAGATAAGGAATGAGGAATATTACCAGAGATAAAGGGGGACATTTCGTAGCAACAAGAGGTCATTTCATTAAGAAGACATAAATATGCATGCAACAAAGCACAGAGTTTCAAAATACATAAAACAGAAACCAACTGATCTTAAGGGAGTAAAAATTCACAAGTATTGTGGAAAATTTTAACACTTTCCTTTCAATAATTCTCTCAATAATAATTGCTTAAAAAGTGGAAAGACTATCAGTAAGAATATATAAAATTTGAATACTATCAGCCAGTATAACCAAATTGGTAGGTATAGAGCATTATCCTCAAGACCTGCAGTGCATATGGAATTATTTTCAAATGCACAGGGAATTTTGCCAAGACAAACATTTTTTCAAATGTATGGGAAATATTTGCCAAAACAAACTAGATGTCAAACCATAAAAAAAGTCTCAATAAAATTCAAGGAATTGAAATCATAAAGAATATATTCTCTAGTATGGAGTAAATTAGAAATGATTAACAAAGTGGTATTTGGGAAATCTCTAAATGTTTTTAAATTTAACAGTATACTTCTAAGTTATCTAAAAGTCAAAGAAGTGCTGACAAGCAGAACTAGAAAATAGTTTAAACTAAATAATAGTAATACCACCACATACCCAAATCTCTGGTATGCAAGTAAAGTAATGCTTACATGGAAATGTACAATTTCTAATATTTATTATTAGCAAAGAAGAAAGGTTTAAAATCAGTGATCATTAAAAACATCCACCTTAAGAATGTAGAAAAGTAGAACAAATTAAACCAAAAGTCAGTACAATGAAAGAAACAATAAAGATATGATTGAAAATCAATATAATAAAAAAATACAATCAGTACAGAAAATCAATGAAATCTAAAGTTGATTTTTTGATAGCATCAATAATTGATAAACACTTAAATAAACTAATCAAGACAAAAAATAAAGAACACACAGACTACTCATGTCAGGAATAGAAGAAGGAACCAAGTTGCAGATCCCATGGTCATTAAAGGAATAATAAGAGAATATTATAAACAACCTTATGGCAATAAATTTGTTGATTTAAATGAAATGTACAAATTCTTAAAAGACACAACTTACCAAAACCTAGGCAAGATAAACAGATAATTCCATAGCCCTATAAAGCCATATATTGTTTAAACATTTTAATTTGTAGATTTAAAATAAAACAAAAAACTTCCCACAAAGAAAATCCAGGTCCAGATATGATTTCTAGCAAAAACCTAAATTAAATATACTACCAATATTACACAAAGTGTTTCACAAGATAGAGGAGAAGAGGACATTTCCAAAATAATTTATGAGGCAAACTAACCCTCATATCTAAGCTGGGAAAAGTTACAAGAAAATAAACATCCCTCATAAACATATCCAAAAAGCCTTAACAAAATATTAGCAAACTGAATCCAGCAATATATCAAAAAAATCATGAGTGAATGGGTTGTATCCCAAAATGCAAGATTAGTTTAACACTTGAAAATTAATCTGATCTAATGCTCCACATTAATGAAAGAGAAAATTATACAGTCATCCCAATAGATGAACAAAATGATTTTAACATAACATCTGTCATTTATTGTAGTTTCAACAAATAATTAATAGAAGAACACTTCCTTAAATTGATAGAGTATCTATATATATAAAAAAAAACTACAAACAACATTTTATTTATTGATGAGAAACTGAACATTCCCCACCTAAAATTGGAAACAAAGCAAGAATATCCACTCTAACCATTTCTATTCAACATTATACTGGAAGCACAGTGTAATAAGTCAAGAAATCAAATAAAATTATCCAGAGTCAAAAGGAAAATGTAAAACTGTCTTTATTCACAGATGACATAATCATGTACATAGAATTTTAAGAGACCTTAAAAATTAAAAAAAAAAAACTGCTAGAATTAATAAGTAAATTTAACAAAGTTATATAATAAAAGGTCAATAAACAATAAATTGTGTTGATATATATTATCAACACAATTTAAAATGAAACTTAAAAGGCAAAAGAATCAGAAACATATAATAAGGATGGAAATAATAAAAATGTGTGAAACTACTAAACTGACAATAATAAAACGTTGCTGAGAGAAATTAAAGGAGACCGCAATTAAATGAAGAGATATACCATATTTATGAAACAAGATTCAATATTATCAATAATTTTTTTTTAAGATTTTATTTATTTATTTGACAGAGAGAGACACAGCAAGAGCAGGAACACAAGCAGGGGGGAGTGGGAGAGGGAGAAGCAGGCTTCCCGCAGAGCAGGGAACCTGATGCGGGGCTTGATCCCAGGACGCTGGGATCATGACCTGAGCCAAAGGCAGACACTTAATGACTGAGCCACCCACGCGCCCCATTATTATCAATAATTTTTATACTATTATTAATTATTCCCAAATTGATATGTAGACTTGATGCTGTCCAAAGTCCCAGAAGACTTGTTTGTAAATATTGATAAGTTGAATTTAAATTTTATATGGCAATAAGGAAGATGCACAATAGCAAAAATACTCTTGATAAAAAACAAAGTTAGAAGATTTACAATACCTGACTTAAAGGCTTACAATAAGCTACAGCAATCAAGACAGTATAATACTGACATAAGGATCGATGAAGAGCTCAGTAGAACAGAAATAAGCACATGCTTATATGGTCTTTTCAATAAATACACCAAGGTAACTTAATGGGAAAAGGAAAATCTTTTCAACAAATAGGACTATATACACTGGAGAAAAAAATAAACCTAGACTTATATCTCATACTCTGCAGAAAAATTAGTTCAATATGAACTATAGACCTACATATAAAATCTAAAACAATAAAGCTCCTAAAAAATCACTTAGATGAATATCTTCCTGACCTACAGGTAAGAAAGAATTTTTTTAGACAGAACCAAGAAAGAGATAGTAATAAAGGAAAACACTGATAAATTAGACATCACAAAATTTAACAGTTCCTCTTCAAAAGATACCTGAACTGGTAAGCCACAGGCTGGGAGGAAATTTTTGTGATAGATACATCTGACAAAGGATTTGTATCTAGAATATATCTTTTTAAATTGTACCTCAATAATAAAAAAAAATGAACTTAAGATGAGTAAAAGACATAAGCAGATACTTCACAAAAGAATACGTACAAATAACTAATGAACATTAAAATCTGTTCAACATCAGCATATATCAAGCAATATAAACTAAAACTCTAATAATGTACCCCTATACACCTACCAGAACGGATAAAATTATAGACCTACACCAATATCATACTTTAGCAAAAATGTGGAACTTCTATGCATTGTTGATAGAGGGGTAAAATGGTACAATCACTTTGGAAAATGATTTGGAAATTTCCTATAAAGTTAAATGTATTCTTACCTTATGATCCAGGAATTCATTTATGGGTATTTCCTAAAATAAATGAAAATATATGCCCATAAAACCACTTGTACAAGGATGTTCAGAGTAATTTGTAATAGGAAAAAGATGGAAGCAATCCAAATATCCATCAGCAAAGAGTTATATACTCATGCAATGGAACACTGCTTGGCAATAAAAAGAAATAAACTACTGATACAAGGAACAAAATGAATAAATCTTAAAAACATTATGATTTTAACTTAAAATCCATCAGAAGCTTCTAGCCACCTGTGAGATAAAGTAAAAACTGCTTTGTATTATTAAAGGCGAGTGCCTCCATAATCAAGTTCCAGCTTTATCCATCTCCACTACTCTGAACACTCCTATGGTTTCAGCAATAGCAGACATATTCCAGGAGTTTGCAAATTCTTCTGTAAAGATAGTAAATTGTAGACATTACAGGCCTTGTGATCTCTGTCACAAATACTCAACTCTGCCACTGAAATGCACAAGCTTCTCTAAGCAATAGGTAAACAAATGAGTGTGTCTGTGTTTTCAATAAAACTTTTTTTTACAAAAACAGGTGACTGGCTGGATTTGGCCTGCAACCTATAGTTTTCGACTCCTGCTATAGTATTTACTGTTCCCTTCATATAACACCAAGCTGTTTCATACACAAAAGAGTACCTACTAAGTGATTCCATGTTAGAAGAGACAAAACTAATCCACAGTTAATTGGTATTGGATCAGGTTGCCTCTGGGGGTTGCCTGAGAAAGGACACAAAGGAACTTGTTAGATGATGGAAACTTTATGCTTGATAGACATATAGTACATGGGTGTTTACATTTTCAAAACTCAGATTATGCCTCAATTAAAAAAAAAACAGCAAAACTGAAACTCGAACATAAGTAAAAGTCAATGCTAATACTAATATCTACAGTTTACCATTAGTGTTTTAAGTATTATGTAACTACAATCTGTTATAAGGATTTTAATTAAATGTCCCTAAAAAGAACTCAAAAGTTTTCCTCAGGTTTATGTAATAATGAAAATGTTGCACAATAATAAAAACTTATTTTGAACAGATTTCAATGTTAAAAATATTAGATCAGGCAATACAATTTTGTTTCCATTGTGTAAGCCAAGCAGATTTTCATGACACTAAATCAATATACAGAATTTCTAGGGAGTTGCAACTTTTCACTACTAGAAATAGAGGAATCAAGTGGAAAAGCTGAATAAAACTAAAGAGAGTAAGATTGCCATCAGATTTAAATATGTATTTTAAATTTTCCTATATATATAATGCTACTGTTTCCTATATATATATTCACACACACACACACACACACGTATATTTCTATATACACACATGTGTATACATGGAAATAGAGCATGTTCCTCAGTGGTATGGGTTTTGAAGCCTTTGTACCACAGACAAGCTGTGAGACTATGGATAAGTCACAATGGTTTTGATTTCTGAGTTCCTTATACAAAATGTATATAACAATAATACCTAACAAATAGAGTTTTGTGAAGAATCTATGCGACAGTACAAAGAGAGATTTTTAGAGCAATACTTTAGATATACTGTGGGCTCAATAAAAGCTAGCTACTATTGTCCTTATTTTACCAGCTATGACCATATATGAACATAGGGATATTGGTATGGAAGTAAATATGGATATGGATATAAAAAAATACTAAACATTTTAATAGCGGTTTTCCTTCAGTGGTGGGATTATGGGTAATTTTTAAATACTTTTATGCTTTCTACATTTCCTCAAGAAAGATTTTTATAAACAAAAAAATTAAATCTTGGGAAAAAAAAATGGTTGTCTCCCAAAATCTCAGGCAAACATTTCAAAGCCCTCCAAGGTAGTCCAGCTGTCCTTGAGATAGCAGACATCATCCTAAGTCAATTCTGTGCTATAACTGTAAAAATATCTCCTCAATAATTAAAGCATTAGCCAGTTGGCCTTTTCCATAAAATCATAACAGAAATGGCTGATCACCACATTATGTAGGAAATTCTGTATCCCATGGCTGGAGATTAATAGAATGGCATATTCCATTGACATTGTCATACTAAAGCAACAGTGTTCTCTCCATGCAGCCACAGAAGTGGGTACGCTGTTCTGAGCCAATCTAAGGTGATTACCACGGAAACAGCACTCATTTTACTAACAGCAAGGCATATTATCCTTCATGCATGGTGTAGCATCCAAGTTTAATAAGATTCTGAAAGTGAAACTGAGGACATTTGGGAAAAGGACCCTAAATTCTGTGAAAGTATTTTGTCACCTCTTATTTGTGTATCACTTGTACATCAAATAGCCATCTCAATTATGCTAATGAATCAATTTAATAGAAGGGCAAGTAAATACACCATAACAGAAAGAAGGCAACGTTGATAGTACAGACTTGAAAGTTTGATTAAAATAGTAAAAAAAAAAAAAAAAAAAAAAAAATCATCTCTCTTACACTATAGTCATTCCAAGGAGGAATGTGGGGGGTGGGGGGTGAAAAACAGAGGACAGTTTTATATTAGGATGATATAGATAAATCAGAAAGCAGCTTTTTAAGTTACAATTTTTGGTGAGGCTAAGCGAGTATCAAAGATTAGGGCTGGCTTTGGTGTTAAAGGAGTTTTCTAAGGCCTGGGATAGCCAAGCCACTCTAACCCAGCCCACCCTGCTGCCAGAGTATTCTTTCAGGATAAAACCCATCAGAAACTCCACCATCATCCACAGGATAAAGGGAAAACTGTTTTTACTTATTAGCAGGCAAGAACCTCCATCATCAGCCTCTAGCTTTATTTACTTCCACTCCAATCAGCCCTCTTACGGCTTCAGCAATATGGTGGTACTTGCTGATCCCTTACATAACACCTTGATTTTCCATACAGCAATGCCTCAGCCTAGGTTGCTTTGCCTACATAAAATGTCCCTTTTTCCTTTGTTCACCTGAGTTATTCCTACTCATCCTTTACAATTAAGTTTTTAAACTTTCCAAATTCCAGATGTAATTACTCCTCCTTTGTGCCACCCAGACATTGCACACGGGTATCACATTAACATAGGGATTATTCGCATGTGTTTGTCTCCTAGAAAACTATGTGTTTCAGGAAAACAGAGCAGAAATTGTGTCTTAATTACTTTGTATCTCTCTGCAAGGTAAATAGTACATGTTCTATAAAAAATTTATTAAATATTGACTTGAATAAATAAACTAGGAAAAATAATCAATACTATTGTTTAAATCATCACAAGATTAAGTCCAGAGGAAAACTGTGGATTTATAAAGGGAGGCACAAAACCAAATTACTTAGTGGCCATGAGCCCTATTTTTCTAATATTTCATCAAATTTATCTCAGTACACTAAAAATTTTTTTGTCTATAATCCTTCAAATTATTTGGGTATGACTTAGAGCAGAATTGCTTCTTTGACCTAATAGATATCCAATAGCCTAAGAGAATCATAATAACAACCAAAGTGGAAGCCTGAGGTCAAACAGGAGTGATTCTCACTTGAATGAACTGAGGCTACTGACTGCTAGCGGCACTCTTCTTACAAACATGCAGGTTTCATGCCCATCTCACAACTACTATACCAAGGACAGACACACTATACCAAGATTTTCTGGAAGTAACTTAACCTCCAGGAAAGATTAGTTTTCCAGTTATCAATCTGTTTGACTGAAATGGGATAGTCTTTCTGAATTTTTTAAAATTATAATGGGAAGTCTCCTATCTGACATAGTTTCTTCTGTGAATAGTTTAACTGATATATCTCAATTAGCTCCCCACAATCCTTCTCCCTACTCTTGTCCTAGACAATCAGAAGAGCCCGGGCCTCGTTAAGTTTTCCAGCTCTCTCCAATGAATATCAAGTCCCTAGAATAGCATTTACTAAAGTATGCTACGTGCAACCCCAATTCCATAGGATGCTAATATTTATTATATGAAAAGAGGATTCTGTGATCAAATAAGCATAGTATACAGTAAAGATATGTGAAGTCCTCTTTCACTAAGACTCTTCAGGGACTTCAATACATTAAAATGCATCAAAAATCTCATACCTTGGGCGCCTGGGTGGCTCAGTCGTTAAGCGTCTGCCTTCGGCTCAGGTCATGATCCCAGGGTCCTGGGATCGAGTCCCACATCGGGTTCCCTCCTCGGCGGGAAGCCTGCTCTCCCTCTCCCACTCCCGCTGCTTGTGTTCCTGCTCTCGCTATCTCTGTCTCTGTCAAATAAATAAATAAAATCTTTAAAAAAAAAAATCTCATACCTTAATATATGTTCATTTATTATACAGGAATTACTGCATATATGACTACAACACATTTTTTCCAGGCATCTCTCAAAGTACTAGTGGTCTATGAAATACACTTCGAGAAATTCTACTCTCTCCCCCAAAAGAAGGATGTCAGGACTGTGAGATATTTCCAGAGTATCATGGCAGTCTGCTCTCAGTATGACAAGACAGACAAGGGGATGACCACAGGAGGCACTGGACCATCTCAACAAAGTAATATGTGTCTCCCAAATAAGACATATGCATAAATGTGAATAGTTGGAAATTCATTTTTCTTAATCACATTTAAATTATTTTTCCAAATGAAAGAAGAATGGACACAATTACAGATAAAGAATATATCATATGATCTCACTGATATGAGGAATTCTTAATCTCAGGAAACAAACTGAGGGTTGCTGGAATGGTGGGGGGTGGGAGGGATGGGGTGGCTGGGTGATAGACATTGGGGAGGGTATGTGCTATGGTGAGCACTGTGAATTGTGTAAGACTGTTGAATCACAGACCTGTACCTCTGAAACAAATAATACATTATATATTAAAAAAAGAAGAAGATAGTAGGAAGGGAAGAATGAAGGGGGGGAAATTGGAGGGGGAAACGAACCATGAGAGACTATGGACTCTGAGAAACAAACTGAGGGTTCTAGAGGGGAGGGGCGTGGCGGGATGGGTTAGCCTGGTGATGGGTATTAAAGAGGGCACGTACTGAATGGAGCACTGGGTGTTATTTGCAAACAATGAATCATGGAACACTACATCAAAAACTAATGATGTATGGTGATTAACATAATAAAATTAAAAAAATGACATTTCTTAAAAAAAAGAATATATCTATAAGAGTTAAAACAGAAATAGAATATTAAGATGAACACTCTTGGAGTCAGAATTAGGGAGGTGGAACATCACTGTGTCATCTAAAATTCTGTCTTAGAATTTCTTATTCAAGGGTAATTTACATACAAAAATATATTAGTAGGGTTTTTTTTTAATTAGAATATAAACAACATCACAGGTGCATTCATGAGTTTTCCCTTTGGAATGCTAAACAAATCAAATTACACAAATGATGTATGTGCAGGCTCTTACCTGTGTATGAGCACAGACATGGAAATGAGACTTGCAAGGGAAGCAAACAATGAGGACCAACAGTGAAGATTAAGGAAGATAAGGCATGGTGTGGCACAGACTAAGACAGACCTGAGATCCAAGATGAGGTGCTGAGAGCTCAAAACATGGGTAGGCGATAGTTAATACTCAAAATTCAAGGGAAATAGTTGGTCCAAGTCTGCTGATGGATAGAAAATATTCATCCAGTCAATAGATGCTCACAGCAAGACCTCACTCTGACATAAGAGAAACTGGTTAAAATTAAAAGTCTTCACATCCTAGGAATGCTAGAGATTATTGTGATCTAAATTTTAAAAATTCATAGAAATAGTCCTGAATTTAATTCTATATTCTGCCACTTCCTAGAGACCTTTGGGTAAGTTTCTTGTGGCAAACTCACAGGACAATTAAATGACATAATGCATATAAATTAACCAGAGCTATCCCTGTTACTCATAAGAAGTTTAGTAAATATTAGCTAATACTATCATTGACAAGTTTCCAGAATAGTAATTTGAGATTGGGCTGAAGCAGAGAACTACTTATATTAAATACCCAAAGAGGATATATATCTGGAACTTGCATTGTAGGAATCTCTTTATCAGAATGGGGACCAAGAGAAAAACCAAGATGCAGTATAGAAGTCCAGGGAACAACACTAGTCCACATTCAAGGTCTAATTTGTAGCCACACATTTCAGGTTTAATGTCAGGCCTCAGTGCTCCTTGTGCAGTCACCATGGTCACTGTGGTCAACCTCAATGAGGGTGGCCAACAATGCTGTATTCCTTATCTATCTATCTATCTATCTATCTATCTATCTATCTATCTATCTAT